>NC_080054.1:23855234-24202734 GCF_026212465.1 Amaranthus tricolor | reverse complement strand
TGAGTTGAGACTTTCATTTTATCTCTTCTTTTCAAGTCACAACCGTGACAAACAAGGGATAGACATTTTTATCTTCAAAGTCTTAACTTAAAAATCTCATCTTAAGTTTCACAAGTCTCATTCACTTATATCAAACATCCGTAATTATAATTAATTTATATAAATTATCACATTTTACAACAAATATTTAATTTTAATAACGATAATATTATCTATATCATTCGATTATATATTCCTATAATAACAATTTTATACCTTACAACTTGCACCTTGCACGGGTTTCATTCGAGTAGGCGTTTTGTTCTCTATATTCGTCATATATGACAAGCTAAGTGCCCCGTGTGGCCGTGCCCAAAGCAGTCGAGTGGCGGGAAAATTGTCTGACAAGCCAGGTTATGTGTCATTCTCTTCATATTCATCTCAATCTTCTTAGCAATTTGCAACAATTAGGGTTTTCAGTATATAATCTCTGATTCTTTGTGTTCCATGCACTGTATTCCACACCCAATCATATGAAGTATTACCCTAAAGAACCGTTGATGATTATACATTAGAGTCTTGTCGTTGAATCGTTAGATTATAGTCATTTTTACTTTCGTCGGCGTCTAAAATTATTTCACGTTTTCTTTCCAAGAACATAAGGTTGAAAAAAAGTCAAATTCTTTATGAAATTCTTTAATTTTTGATATCTTAAACCCTAAAAGTTTTAAACTGTCTGTTTAACCCTTCTGATTTTTGTGCATTGTCGTTTAATTTATATGTGTTTTTGCAGTGGTGATTAAGCGATTTAGGATTGTGCTTATATATGTAATTCTTATCCGTGTGAACAAATTTGAAACAATTTCGGTTGCTGATTTTGTATTCAGACATGGTGAGTAAACGAAATGGTGAAGTAATTTTAGTAATTTCTATTTTTTCTTTTAATTGTGTGTTTTTTAAATCTTCGTTATTTTTTAATTCCTTATTTCTTCTATACAGTCAGATATTCGGAAATGGTTCATGAAGAAACATGATACTGGAAATGACAGTGCTGCCAAGCCTTCCGCGATGAAGCCTTTGCCTGATAAACCTCCTGCCACTACTTCGCACACACCAAAACCGGTCAGTGTATTAATTTTTGGGTGTATTTTTCAAATTGTTTGTTTGAAGTTAAACCTCAATTTTTCTAGGTATCTTGTATTCTGTTTGACTTAGTTTGCTGAATTATGTAGTCCCATTGATAAATTTTTGTTGTATTGCGTCCTTCCTGGAATCGTGTTCCTGAAGTTGATATTTCCCATTATTGTAGTATGTATGAAGAATTTTCATTTGCTTAAGATTGATCTTAGAGATTTTAAGTTAATTATTGAATCTCCCTGTTGTCATTACTATTGTGAGTTAGGGAGGTCAAGAAAGTGCTGCGAGGAGGAAAACAAGCAAATATTTTGATAAAGATCAAGAGAAGTTGAAGGTTGAGACCAAAAAAGTGGAGGTGCCATCCAAAAGAAAGTCAGAAAAGGGAGATGAGGATTCTCATATTGATATCAAACCTTCACCTGCAAAGAAGGTCCACAAAGTAAAGGATGTAGATGATGCTGATGACGACTTTACTCCAATTAGTTCAAAAAAGAAGTCTGTTGATACTACTCCTAGCAAAAGACAAAAGGGAAGTTCAGGAAGTGGTGTCTCCAAGAAAAATGTAGTTGCTGATGAAGGTGATGATGAAATGGATGAGGATAAGGAGACACCAACTCCTGTCAAATCTGCTGGAAGGGGTCGTGGGAGGGGAGCACCATCAGGCACTTCGTCTGGTGGAAGAGGAAGGGGAGCTGGTGGACGGGGAGGATTTATGAACTTTGGTGAGAGGAAAGACCCACCCCACAAAGGAGAAAAGGTATCAAAATGTTAAATATGTGATGTTTTTACCATGTTGTCTTGCTTAGTGCCTGATGTTGTATTAAATCCATTTATTTTTTTTCTTCTCCATCCTCATTGTTGTATCTTACCTTTTGCCTTTCTGTGGTTTAGGAAGTCCCCGAAGGTGCCCCAGATTGTTTAGATGGGCTGACTTTTGTTATTTCTGGGACACTTGACAGGTATAGCGTTCTAGATATAATTGTTGACATGACCTTCTGTGGTTCTAGTTTTTGACATTTTTGAAAGTAATGGATTATTTCCTTTTCCTTTTAGGAAGTTCATTTGTCTTGTTTCATATATTTGATTTGTGAGCATTACATATCTTGTTGATTTCCTAACCTCCGACTCTACCTTATAGCTTGGAGAGGGAAGAAGCTGAAGATTTAATCAAAAGACATGGAGGTCGCGTAACTGGGTCTGTTAGCAAGAAAACGGTTTCCACCTCTGACCTTTGACTCCTATTTTTGTTTTACTCTCACCTGCATACATCCATTCTGCTGTTTACTAGAGTTTGTCTTTTCAGAATTATCTTTTGTGTGATGAAGATATTGGGGGACGGAAGTCTGCTAAAGCGAAAGAATTAGGGTTGGGTTCTTTTTCTCATTTGCTGAATCATCCTTATTATTATTAGTATTACATCTCACTAGTGTCGTGCTTTGTCATGTAGAACTTCTTTTCTTACAGAGGATGGCTTGTTTAATTTGATCCGTGCATCTCAAAAATCAAAAATCCTTGCTTCAGATAATTCAAAGAAACCATATGAAAGCACTCCATCATCTGCTGCAAAGAAAACTCAGCAGAATGTGGAAGTGAAGAGTATGTGTGATAGCTTTTAATGGTCAAGTTAATTTTGTTTACTTGTAACTTGTTTTGGTGCTTTTGATTGCAACTTGGATGATGCTTAGATGTTTCTAATCTCGTTTTATTAATATATTGGCGGGCCATGTGTGTATCTTATCATGTCAAATTTCATATATATATATATATACATATATATATATATATATATATATATATATATATATATTAAAGGTCACCAAAAAGGAAAAAAAATTCGATCTTAAGCTTCCTCTATCTAAGCACAAGATTTTATAGGATATATCATGAGAGGAAAGGATTGTATTGCATCAATGCACTAGATCTTATAAAATGTATTATAGGAGGGCATGGTGGCCCTTTTTTTCCTTTATCTTTTTTCCCTTCTTTCATTTTCCTTTTCCCCCCTTGTATATGTGGGTGTGTTTGATACCATCTCTGGCTGCTTTTGCTAAAAACTTGCAACCTTAAAGTTTGAGATCTGGGATCACCTTAATGTAAATCAACTTGATAATGCCTTAGTTAAATGCTTCTTGTCAGAAGGAAGCAACATATATATTAAGATACGACTTTCTCTTTCACAAGATAAGCCCACTTATTTTGATAGCATGCTAAGCGCTATAGGAACTCAGCCATAGTCAGATTAGATAGTTTTGAGAAAGCATTCAAGACGCTAGAAGACTCTGGTTTGCTGCTATTTGGGTAAGAAATTAGCGAAAATACACGTGCCATAATCTTTGTGCAATTCTATGCAATGTCCATCATGAATGGAACCAAAATATCTATAGTTTAGCTTTAGATTACAATGGACTATAGTGAAATGACTTATTTAATCATTTACACTTCTTATTTATGTGAATGCGTACATTCAACCTCTAAAGCCCTGCTTAGATGGGAACCACTTAATGACATTGGGACGATAGGACAATCTTTGCATTACTAAGTGCATAATGTTTGCTTGTATTTTGACATCAACTAAATAATGTTTGCATGTATTTTGACATCAACTAACAAACTTTAAGTGTATATTTTAATTTTATACTTGGTCGGTTATATGTTTTATGAAGTCATAAGCATGTCTTATGCGTGTATCTATTGATTTGTTTGATGCAGAATTTGGAGGGATCTCGTCTTCCAATAAGGCTCCAAATTCATCAGTTAGTTCATCCCCTGCAAAGAAAAAGGATATCTCAAAGAAAGGCGCTTCTTTGACATGGGCAGAGAAATACAGACCCAAAACTCCAAATGATATAGTTGGCAATCAGGCACTTGTATGTCCTTTATTGATTACGCTGGCTCTTTATTCTCCATGCTCATGCTTTTGCAGTTCAACTAATATTGAAGGGTGACATCTTTTTTGAGATTAAGGCTTTGGCATTGTTGTTGTTGGTGTGTTGCAGGTTAAACGTCTTCATGATTGGTTGTCACATTGGGAAGAGCAGTTTCTGCATAATAAAGGAAAGGAGAAGGGGAAGAAGCAAAGTGATTCTGCAGAGAAAAAGGCAGTCTTAATGAGTGGGACTCCAGGTATAGGGAAAACTACCTCAGCAAAGTTAGTTAGTAAGATGCTGGGTTATGAGACAATTGAGGTACTGCCATCATCATCAGTAAAATCTTTATTTTTGTAGATATGGATACTTTTGTTTATGTGTTTTGTGTCTTCTCAATCCCTTTAGGTCAATGCTAGTGATAATCGTGGAAAAGCTGATTCTAAAATTGGCAAAGGAATTAGTGGAAGCACTGCAAATTCCGTAAAGGAGCTTATTAGTAATGAATGTCTTGGTGGTAATCTGGATAGGTTGGTTCCCTTCATTGGCTAGCACATCTTTATGCGATATTTTACTCTGCTACTGGTTAATGAGGTTGAAATTATAGGTCAAAGCACCCAAAGACTGTTCTGATTATGGATGAGGTTGATGGCATGTCTGCTGGTGACAGAGGTGGGGTTGCGGACTTGATTGCTAGCATCAAGATATCCAAAGTCCCAATAATCTGCATTTGTAACGATCGTTATAGTCAGAAACTGAAAAGTCTAGTAAACTACTGTTCACAATATAATTTCCGGAAGCCTACAAAACAGCAGGTATTGTTAGTTTGTACTTAATGTTTATGAAGATTGTAACATTGAATGATTGTGCCTTTTTAGTAACTTATTAATCCTGTTATATGAGGGTTAGTTGTAAAATAGCTTATTTTGTCTTCATATTATGAATGAGTAGTCTAGTACTATTAGGAATCAACCTCACATACACAACATAGAACATTTGGGAAACAATGAAGAAAAAGAGAATCTTGTAATTTCCTTCCTTCTTTTTGTGGAACTTTTAGTTCTACAATGCCATTCACAAGTATACCTCCTCCTTCAATGTTAGGAATTGTGATTTGTGATTTTTTATTAGGCTTCAATTCTCTTCTCTTTAACTAAGCCTTAATCTACCGCACCTGTTTTCATTTTAGTTTAGTTTAGTTTTGCTCAATTGAATTCCATGTACGTTTTCACTGCTCTTGTAGTTTATTTTTATTCCATACAATTTTGTTCACTTCCGTTCATTTTGGAAGAACATGCCCTAATTTAAAATAACTAACATGATTAGGATGGGATGCACTTAGTCATCAAATTTATACTCTTTACGTTTGCTAAATACTATTACTTACCTTCTTGATTAGCAACCCCACAACAATAATGGCGAAACTTCAATCCCAAATGATCATTTAAATGGATTCTTCTCCATTCATTTCGATTTTCTACCATTTTAATTTGTAAGGCAATATCATTCATATCCTTTTCACGTTTGTCCTCCAAGTCATTTTTGGTCTTCCTCGTACTCTTTTTAAGTCTCTCGAGCTTCGACGTTTTATCTTTTTTACGGTTTCACTAATATCATGTCTTTGCACATGCCCAAACCATCTTAAACGATTTTCTTTCATCTTTTTCTCAATATTTACCCCTCCTAAACCTTTTTTATATCTTCGCTTTAAAATTTATCCCTTAAGGTATGCCCACTCATTCATTGAAGCATTCACATTTTCGCTACTCCCATCTTTCTACAATGATCCCTTCTAGAAGTTAAACATTCTAATCACATAGTAGCACCGGTCTAACGGTCGTTTGTTAAAACTTTCCCTTTAAGCTTAAGGTTACATCTCGATCTCATAATATTTTAGTAGCCACTTTCCATTTTTGCCACACACATCTGATTTTATGGATCACTTCTTGTTGGATGTCCCCACTACTCTGAAATATGTACCTAAGATATTTGAAGCATCCACTTAAAGCAATTATTTCTCTTCTAGCTTTATAGTGTCTCTCGCTATCTCATTTATGCTAAAATTACACCATGTACTCTGTTTTGCTTTGACTTAATTTGAAACCTTGTGACTCCAACTCTTGTCTCAATTGTTCTAACTTAGCATTTGCCCCCTCCTTGGTCTCATCTATCAAAACAATGTCATCAACAAACAAAGCACCAAGACACGTTTCCTTGTATCGATCATGTTATTTTTGGGGTTTTTTCTTTACATCTCACGAATTGCATTATTGGTCACCAGAAATGTAGCATGAAGAGACCTCTTTATCAAAGTTTCAACTATTAATCTCATATATATCCGCCTTTTGTAGATTGCAAAGAGGTTGTCGCAAATCGCAAATGCAGAAGGGCTTAAAGTGAACGAGGTATTTACTCAGAAAGAAATATTTCCTATTTTCCATATCATTTTTGAAACTCCTAATTCATCTTCTTTAAAGTGGATCATGGATGATTTGTTTGCATTTGTGTAGATTGCTTTGGAAGAGCTGGCAGAGAGATGTAATGGAGATATACGCATGGCTGTGAATCAGCTGCAATATATGAGCTTGTCCATGTCAGTTATTGGATATGACGATATAAGGCAGCGCTTTCTTGGCAGCGCCAAGGACGAAGACATTTCACCTTTTACTGCTGTTGACAAGTATTTACTGAAATCCTCATTTTCTCAATTGGTTTGCTTACCTATGGAAAGTAGTTGGCCATAAAGGTTTGCTAATGGGTAGCTTTTTTAATATATGCAGTTCTTAGAATTTTTTGCTTGAATAGATTGATTTTTTCGTTGTCTTATTTTTCAAATGGTTATATGGCCTGGAAATATTGATTGTCACAAAAAGTCAAAAATTAACATAGAACATTTCGAAGTATAAGCTGCATCTATAGATATTTTTGGGTATCTTGCCATGGTTTTTGGGAAAGAAGGGAGGCTTTTATAAGTATTGTTGCTGTCATGTTTGCATTGTTTATGGAGTATACATTAGCTTAACAGTGTTATCTTGTAGGCTGTTTGGCTTCAATGGTGGGAAGTTAAGGATGGATGAAAGAATTGACCTGAGTATGAGTGACCTTGATTTGGTTCCACTTCTTATCCAGGTCTCGTCTTCATTTTAAATCACTTGCTTGAACTTTTTATCACACTGGAAGTCATGTACTTAATGGCCTAATTATTTGATTTTTGATACAAAATTATTTTAACATTATTGTGTAAAGCTTCAACTGAATGCATAAAAAACTCGAGTTGCTTGCATTTTCTCGCTTGCTTATTTTCTTACATTAGAAACTGCCCAATTTATATGCTATTTTAGTTTGAACAAATAAATGATTGCATGATTGTATGTGAGCCTGGTTTTTTGTTTTGAAGTTTCTCATTCATGACAGGAAAATTATATAAATTATCGGCCAAACTCTGCGTGTAAAGATGATGGTGGGATGAAAAGAATGAGCTCTCTTGCCCGTGCAGCCGAATCAATTGCTGATGGAGATATTATTAATGTACAAATAAGAAGATACAGGCAGTGGCAGCTCTCTCAAAGTAGCTGTATTTCCTCCTGCATAATACCGTATGTTTCTTCGATATTTTTTCTGTTCTTTTGTGAATTAATGGAATGCTTCCTTTTCTATTTAATTAATTTCTACTAATTTTCTGTACCTGCCTGCTTTACTTTCTTTCCATTAGGGCCTCATTGATGCATGGACAGAGGGAGACATTTTTGAAGGTATAGGCTTATTTCTACTTTTGTGGAATTACATTTGCCTCCTTATATGATCAAATATGCTAATTCATGGCATATTCCATTGGAGGACACCTATTCTATTTCTAGTGCTATATGCTTCCTGCAAACCGTTTTTCTTCCTATCATTATATAACTCCTGTCACCAAATTCATATTTGGCTTCCATTCTGTCTCTTAAATTTCGATACCCGTCTCTCCATTTTCTTAACATTGAATCATTTGGTCAACCTCATACATGCCCATATTCTTATCCATATCCGTTGGATAATGTAGTCGTTTCCTTCTTATCTTGTCCTCAATTCAAACTTTCCCTCATATATCTTCATTTTAAATTCTATCTCTCAAGGTACTTCTAAACATCTTTTTTAACATGTGCTTAGGTGCATACACATTTCTAATTGAGATAACGGTTTCCAGTTTCATCCTACAATTAGCTTTTTAAAGTACTTATATTTTCAAATAAATTCAAAGTATTAGCTGAAGCTAGCATTATTTAAGTTGTACCAAAAATTCATAGGAAAATTGTAGGTGAATTGGGACAAAAAACACTTCCTATAAATGAGGCATATATGTTGAATTGGCAACTGACAGTCTGACACATCAAAAGGAATGAATGCGGGACTCGTAGAATCCTTGTACTGCATGCTAAGGTTCAATGAAAGAACAAGTTCCAAGGGTTTTCTTTAACTTTGAGAAAATGGTTTAGGAAGCCATATACTAGATAAGAGCTAATAAATTCATTCACATAACATGATAGTTTAGTTATGGTCCATTGAATTTGAATTTCAAAGAAATTCAAAAGTTTAGATGGTAAAAATTTGAGGTGACACCGTGAAAGACTGACAATGATGTAGCATGAGAAGATAACGTTTTATATGTTTTTAAAGAAACTTTACTGTAATTGGGTTTTTCCTATAACTTTTGATTTAGGAAAATTGAGTTAATGATCAAGGTTAATTATTAGGTTAGTTGTGGTAATAAATATAAATTTTAAATAGGTTCATACAATCATACTTCGAATCAGGGCTAATTAATTTAGATAACTATGTTAAGTTCAAATAGGAATTCTAAGTTCTTTTAACAATTTAAAACAAAGTTGAAATAAAGCGAATGAGTTCAAATAAAAACTTAAAATGTTAGATAATAGTTAGTTACTTGAGATTGGTGTCATTATGTTGAGATTAGTTTAAATAACATTAAAAAGTAAGGAAAAAAAAATCCAATTTTTAATCTACTGGTGGTAAAGTTATTAACTGTTGTTTTTTTTTTTTTGCTATGAGATCAATTGAGGATAAGTTTTTGTAATTTTTTGTGAGATTGTCACTGCCTCACGGTGAAAGCTCACACTACATATTGCTTCTCCATTCCTTATTGCAAAATATTCTTATTGTATTGTCATCACCACTCATTACTCCTTTTAGAAATGAGAAAAAATAGAGTTTGAAAAGTTGTAGATAATATTTTCAATCAGAAGTTAAGCTTAAATAACCTTTTTGTTATACAAGGGTAAGGTTGTATACATCCCCCTTAAACCTTGCATGAGTAGGAACAATTAAGTTGCATTGGGATAATGGAATGTTATTGTTAACATTCTTTTCATGATAGTTCTCTATTTTTCCTCTTAAAATGGTCAAATATCGAGCTATTGTCAATTTATTATCATGACTTTTTTAATCTTGTCACATCTCTATTGTAAAGTATTCGCAAGCTACTGGTGTAAACAAATAATTTATTTGAACCAATTTATTAAGTTGATGAGAGTTTGGCTCATCTATTATTGAATCTTCTCTTTTTTATTTGGAGTACTAGATAAAATCTATTAAAAATGGAGTTATTTCACTCTGTTTTGTCTTCAAGGTTAAATTGCCTGAATATTAGTGTTGGTGCTTCTGTTCTGTCCTGTGTTGTTTTCCGATGGCCAAGTTTAGATGACTAAGGTGATTTGGCAGTTTTAATGACCCATTTTCATGCCGCATCGCAATAACCTAAGTGGACGCTGCCATGTGTAGCTGTAAATCTGACATGAATTTTGCAGGGTGAAAGAAATTTCAACAGGTTTGGTGGGTGGCTTGGAAAGAATTCAACAATGGGAAAGAATCTAAGGATTCTAGAGGATCTTCATGTCCATATGGTTGCATCTAACAACTCGTATTTAGGGAGGTACATCTATGCTCTTTCACGTGTCGATCCATCTATGGTTAATATTTCGTACTCTTTTTCATTTTTGGAAATATTCTTTCATCATGGCCTATATAGCTAAATGAGTTATTCACTTCGTATAATTTGAAAAATACAATTCAATGTTACTTATGGAATACAACAAATGTACTTTGCTTTTGTATAAAAAATTATATTTATAGGTCGTTTAAGAATTTTTTTTTTGGCATGTGCATGGTTGCTTGTCTTCCCTTGTATTCTCTCATACGCTTAACTATTTTGCTCATTGTTGATCCTATGCTTGGCTTTTCCAAGATGTATGTGTGTGGTTGCTTAAAGATATGATTTTGATGCATGTATGCCTTATATATTGAATGCAAGCTCTTCTATTATTAGTTCTATATTCTCTTGGATGCCCGTATATTTTTTATGTTTACTTTGACAACTTTGATGTGTCTTTTTGCTACGATCTGGGAGTGTGATCAAGTTTAGTTTAGCTTTACAAAATTAATCTATGCCGTTTCATTTATCTGCCAGTGCCCACTGTGACTCCCTGCATAATTTTGCCTTTAGCTACCTTGCTTTTTACTCCCATTAATTTTACTTTTACTACTAGAGTACGCGGTGATAATATACCGGTACTTTACTGCGTAGGAGCACCTGATTATTCTTGTAAAGTTGAAAGCTTGAAGTATCAAATGCTGATTGATCGAATCACATGTTCGTTTTGGATCTCATACATATTTAAAGTTGGATATTATCCAGTAGCTATATTGCTATACATGAATAGTTTATTGATGTATATGGTGTGTGTGTGTTGCTGTAGTTCACTCTGAGGTTTGTGAGTGTTGCAACTTGCATCTTGTGGTCTTCCAAGTCTTGAATAGATGAGCTTGAATTGAATCTGCCTTTTCATGTTTGTGTTGTATAAAATATTATGTCATACACAGTAGTGCATGTATCATCCATATCTCCATTACGGTTGTAGGAGTTGAGTATTGGGTTTTGCAACTTTCGGTATGACCGTATGAGTACGAGAGGCTTTAAGCAAGTATCACAAAGGTGGATGCTTCAATATAGTTGTTTATAATGGATGTCTTTTTTTTCTGTTTTCTTGTATTTGCATTTCTCTACTTATTTTTTTGTCAATGTGATGGTTTTGTAATTATCCTATTAAAGTGAAGTAACTTTTGTTTCTATTGTCTCTGTTTAGAGAAGGGATAAATGAAAATTCTAACTTAGCTTTTATGCTTCGTATGTTTATATGGGTTGAAATGTACTTCTTGGTTGTTTGAAGCTTTCTTTTATCTTCTTTTTCCTAGCTTAGCAACTTTGTTTAATCACCTATCCTCTTATAATATGTTTTTGTCACAACTGCCTATTCCTTCACCTGGTTTTCTGGTTTTAAGAATGCTTACTCTTCATCTCTATTTTTTTAATGATATGCAGGGGAACTTTACGTCTTGATTTCCTTACACTTCTTTGTAAAAAGTTGACTGAACCACTTCGGGCTCTTCCTAAGGTCAGGATCTATTTTATCAGTCAAGTCTGATGTATTATACAATATCCCTACTCTACTATTACTGTCAACAGTGGTTTGCACTTACTGGCAGTGCTTTTTTTGATTCGCAGGAGGAAGCTGTAAAACAAGTTGTAGAATTTATGGATACTTACTCATTGAATATGGAGGACTATGAGACGCTAATGGAGCTGTCGAAATATCAGGTGTTTACCCGTCATTGCATTTTTTAGTTATGCGTGTATTTGTCACTTGAGCTTTTCATTTGTGCTGTATTAGGGACGTCCTAGTCCAACAGATGGTATATTGCCAGCAGTAAAAGCTGCTTTAACAAAAGCATATAAAGAAGGTAGCAATTTACGCGTGGTGCGGACAGCTGACATGATCACCCTTCCTGGATTGAAAAAGGCTCCTAAGAAGAGAATTGCTGCTATCTTGGAGCCGGTCGATGAACTTGGTGAGGAAACTGATGATATCAACGAGGAAAATGAAGAAGAGAATACTGAAGATACTGAAGAGCTCGGTAAGCTCTCTCCTAATGTCTGTTTACTTCCTGTTTTTCATGCCAAGTACCTTCAAATATCTATATAAGGAATATCATTAAATTTAAATTCTTTTTCCCTGTATAATAGCAAACAGGTTGTCTTAAGAGAACAACTGCATCTGAGATTGCTTACACATCATTTGTCAACCCTACATTCTTCAGTAGTTTGACTCAATGTTATTGCATTATCTTTGACCTTGAACTTATTGCCCATAAGCTGTAAACTTTGGCTCGCATGAAAAAGCTCTTCTGTGTAAAACTTGTAACTTTATGGACATAGTAGGACAGTGTATTGATATTACGTTGTTCCTGAATGACTTGTGATCATTTTGCCTTTGTTTTTGCTTCATCATACTCCCATGTTGTGAACGCTTGAGAATGAGATGGAAATGAAGTCTTTTGTATATTAAGCAAGTAATGGATTGTTTTGTCTATATGGCATTTTTATTTTTTAGGTGTATCCTATGATTTTTCTGACTCAAAAATCATATGATTTTCATCTCGTGCAGATGATACTGATGATGTGAAGAACATCAAGTTGGATCTCGAGAGCAACCATGCAAAAGGTCAGCTGCGTAAAAATTACTTCATATGCCTGTCTTCAAACATATGT
The DNA here is from genome assembly GCF_026212465.1 of Amaranthus tricolor. Lineage (NCBI taxonomy): Eukaryota > Viridiplantae > Streptophyta > Magnoliopsida > Caryophyllales > Amaranthaceae > Amaranthus > Amaranthus tricolor. Next base: position 24,190,152 of record NC_080054.1, on the reverse strand, counting down.
GTTTTTTAACGAGCAAAAATTATATTGGCTATTCTCTAGGGGTTGTGGTACAATTGGAACTGAAAGGTGCTGGAAGTTCAGGCACCAAAAAGGCGCAAAAGGCTCCAGCAGGGAAAGGCAAGGGAGGTGCTGCTGAGCCCGCATCAGGGAAGAGAGGCGGGCGTGTGTCAGGAACTGCTGCCAAGAGGAAGAGATGATTGTTGAGCAAAAAAAAAAAGTTAAAAAACGAGTTGCCAGGTCTAATCATTTATCAATGGTACTACTCTTCTTATATTTCTATTGTTGGGACTAATTGTTTATGTAGATTTTTGGTATATTTTTCTTGTAGTGTTTAGTCTTCTGATTGCTTTTACGATCTACCCTATCAAAATTTTGTATGTAGTTCTGATAGGATGAATTTCTATGATATAAAAAGGGGGCAAGTCGTTCATTAATGAATTACGAATTATGAATTATGATCTCAGGGTGCATAGGATAAATTCTTGCTTGTAATGACTAATGAAGCGGGCCAAATAGGATTAGGTTCTAAAGCCTAAGGAGTTATACAATGGTCTGGTTCCGCTGTGGATCTGTTTTGGTTCGTAAATTTGCAAACCTCAGTTGTGCTCCGCTGAGTTGTAAAATTTTAAAATCTACCAAACATGGATTTACACATACAATACAACTTGAGATATCTATCTCAATTAATTAGAAGTTTACTTTGGATTTTCTACCGATGCTAGAATTTTTTTAGTTTTTTCAATTTCTTTCCTAATACTTTGACTTATTTCCTGTAAATTATTGTTCAGAGTACAGACTACATAGGTACAGGTTGTTTGCATGATAATAATATGTTGAAAAAGTAATCCCTTCTCCTTACTTAAAATATGAATATGATGAAGAGTCTATTACTCAATCTAATAGTTAGAATTACTTGATAGAGAAAAATATGGGGAATTTTGAGATTTTATTTTTTATTCTTAAATAGATGTCATAATCTTAATAAGGGTAATAGTAAAAAGTAATAGAGAAACCTAATATCTGCTCCATAAGCTATTATAATTGTCATGTTTTTATTCGACACTGCTTTTCTTTCCCTTGGTCAACGTAACCCCTTTGAAAAGTATTTTTCAAACTAAGCGTCTAGGAAATAGTTGTCCAAAACAGTGAGTTGGAATCCTATTCGGCTGAAGTATGAGTTTCAAGGGAGAACTAGAAGTCGCTGGTAGTGATAGTGATCTAACTTAAATAAAAATTGTTATTCGTAGCATTTTTTTTACTGCTCAAAATGGTAGAAAATAGAGGAAACTGAATTTTTCATTTAAGAAAAATCTCAAAGTAATTTTATCAAAAAACAAGGAAAAATTACTTCAATTGTGTTCAAATTTATGCTTCCCAACTTTCAAATCATTGAAATAAATAGTCTATTAAAATCAAAAATAAGAAATTAAGCGTTTAAGTCGAGTGATTTTTAATTTCTTGATCAAATGAACCCAATTTCTTTAAAAGAAATTCTAATCATTATATTTTCCAAAAAATTACATTTTGGATGTCTAACTTTCTTTTTCGAATATAAATGAACCAATGGATTATTTTTAATTCTTGAACAAGGGAATTTTGATTTGAAATATAAAATTTAAATAACAATTAAGTCTGACAATATTTTCAATTTCTTTAAGCCTGGACTCTTTAAGATTTGAAATTTTCAAATTATGATTAAATTCAGTCAATTTTAAATTAATTTCGAATCAAATTAAACATCAACAAATCTAATAAAAAAATATTTTGTTTGGATTGAAATTTGATCACTCTGATTAACATTACTGCTTTTCTTGATTGATAAGACTAAAATAAAACACGTAATTTATGAAACATACTTAATGATATTATTCAAGTAAAAATATCAAATTAATTTTCAAATTATTCATTTTCATCATCCATAATCATTCTAAATAGAATATGGTAAAAATGTTCACCAACGTATAATTCATGGCAATGTAAACAATACCCAAAACTTTAACAAATAATCCAATTCTTAGGGTGATCCACATCTCAAGTATCTAGTTTTATTTATAAAAAATATTTTTTATAGAAAAATTAATTTAAATTATAAATATAGATAAAAAAAATATTTTAAAAAAAAAAAAAAGCCACATATACTATCACATCAAACTAATGGGTTTCACATTTTGCCATGTCACCAAAACCTAATTTTGCAAATTATCAATGGATCATAACCCAATAAAAACAAATTGACCCCTAAACCCATCTAAAATAATTTTTTCCACAAAGGCAACTCCAGTTTCAAACTCCATACACTTAACAACATGCTTCAAAAATAATTGAAAGGTAAATGTTAAGTAACGAACAAAACTTACTTAGCCGTTATCCTATCGAGTTCACAAATTTCCAAAATTTTGGGCCAACAATTTTACATAATTCCCGTAATTTTGTTCTACAATCTACTCCGTTGTTACATTTCTTTTCTTTTCAACTTGAACTCAGCACATTCACCTAATAATGTGATTTGAGCGTCGTCTCCAACAAGCAGACGGATCTGCAAGAGCCACGAGAAACGTCATTACATGGCACTGGTCAATTAAACGTGTTGCTCCCAATAGAAAAAACAAACTAATCATCTCATAGTGAAATTTTGACATAGGGGGTTTTTGGTTTTTGGTAACTCAACTTATTGGGGTTTTTCGGCTGAATGGAGGTGGTAGCTGATTCATACGTTCAAACAAGTTAAAAATAGTGTTCGGTAACTCAGCTGATTCAGGAAGCTTCTTGAGGCAAAATCAGCTAATTTGAACAAGTTGCACAAAGCACTACATCGGGTCAAAAGTTAATTTTACTGGTGGTCAAATCAGCTACCTATCAGCTATCAACCGTTTAGCAAACACTCCCATTGTTTTTATAGTATTTGCTCAACACTTTGATTGTCTCCGGTTAAAAATGAATTCAAAAAAACATGAAATTAATATCTACCAATCAAGGCCTTCAAAGTAAAACAAAGGTCAAAGCTCTCCATATGAGGATAGTCCCACGGGCCACAACAGACGAACAAAAAGAAAGTCATACTTGTCAACGTATTCAAGTAAAATCAACATCAAACTATATAAACACTATAAACAGAAAAACATACTAGATACATACTAGTATAAGTCATTGATATCTCATTGAAAGAAGTTGGTGGGTGGAAAGAAATGAAGTTTCAACAATTAATTTGTGATCCTAATCTTTTTTTTTTGCATTCACTATAGATATCAACATGCCTTCTATATATCCTTTAAATAGAATAAGAAAAGCAATTTTTCTAGAGCCTCTACACAAAGCACGCTTTTTAAAACTAATAGTGCAGCAACGCAAATACTCATTCTGATAAAGTTCCTTGTTAAACATTCCTACCAAGCTCTATCTTTCTCCTACAAAATAGATGGCAAAATTCCTGAATCTGGTGCTCCTATTCGTGGCTACATTGAGGTGATCCTATTCTCTCTTCCTACATGTTCCCGATACCTTCTCGCTACGTATATCAAGGCTAGCTAGGGAGAAATTATATTTGCTACAGCATATTTACTGGGTGCAGTAATGTTCGGTCATTGCTGGTACAATAAATACACATGAGAGAGCTTTGGGTCAAAAATTAAATCTTAGCAAGACACAGGGTTTGTTTAGGAAATGTCTTGTAGTTACTAGACTTGAAGAAAATTGTTGGTGTTTCTGGGCACGAGAGAGGTAGGTAATCATAAGAATATTGTGGTCTATGCACTATAATTGGAAGATAAAAAATAAAATAAAATAAAGCAATTATTTCTTGTTCCGGGGAGAGGATGGAAAAGACATCAATGGGCACAAGGATAAATTACTTTTATCTGTCAAATTGCAGATTGTAATCACAAAGCAGTGGACTGCATACCTGAAAATGATACCAGTTCAGCTGAATCTACTATGGGCAGTTTTCTAAATGGCTGGTTTGACTTAACCAGTCTGAAAAAGGGCAGTTTTTAGTTTTTGTTGTGTTATTTTATTGATTGTTATGAACTCCAAAATTATGTACATAATAAAAAATGATGATATTCCATATTAATTTTGTTATTCATAGTAAACTACGCCCAATGAAATATTGAGCTTAATGCTATTCCAGATAAACAACTACTAAGCTTTAGATCAATGGTAAAGGATGCTGCCAAATCATGCATTGCTTAGAATCCGAGATTAGTATTGTAGGTTTACACAAAATTGCGCCATTGCATGTCAATATTTGGTTTAACTCAACAAAATGATCAAAATGAGTTTACTTTATGAAGCAAAGAGATACTTCTAATATCTAGCAGCTATTAAAATGTTATTAACCTATAGGCCACGAATTACAAATTGTTGTAATTAGTTAAATGTTTACTCACCTAATTCAAATATTAGATTTTCTTTTGTATACTTCAAATATCCAACTGTCTAATGCAGATAAGCAACACCCACACTCTCAAGCCCCTTCAACACCTATCTTTAGATTGTCAACTGCACCAATAAGGTTTTAAATTCAGAACCTTGGGAAAATGACCAATCAGCAGATCAAATTTGCTTATCTAAATTTGATGGAATGAAAATCACTCTCTTTTCTCTACCTCCAATTCAACAAACACTAAGCAAGTAGTAATGGTGGTTAACTTCCCAAAACCTCATAACTTAAGACCTGCTTAAAGGTCTTGGGTGATGATGCATTGTGTAGGCTAATGGCATCAAAAATGGCCATGTAGCAACAATCAGAGATGAAGGAGGAAACATTGTTGAGTTATGACGAGGAAGGGTGACCACATACTGTTATAGTGATGGCATGTTGTTTGAGCTTGGCTGCTATTACCTTTTCCTAACACAGAATGAAAACGAGACGTGTGATTAGAACCTAGGATAAGCATATCAGTGCTCTAGCCTCTAGGTACCTTACCCACAACTCAAGGGTCATGAAAGTGGTAACAGTGATTGGAAAAGGTGATAACGCAGCACGAGAAGTGAGATATGGTTAAAACATAGGATAAGGATATCCAAAAACTTTAGGAAGTGAAGGGAGTCAAGAAATCTCCAAGTGAGTGAGCTTATTACAGAACAAGGAACTTTTCAAAAATATATCATTTTCCAGACTACCCCTGCCAACGTACCTTAGAAGTTCAAAAATGCAAAGGGATCTACGTACCTTGCCCACAAAGTATGCACCAAAACATAAGATGAAAATTGCATGGACATGGACAATTTGTGGACAAATCAATATGACAACCCCAAGAGGAAGGAACTCACAAATTAATACGGCTTCAATGATGCCCTCTTTTTCTCTTAGATTTCCTCAATATGTGATAATCATCAGAAATTTCTCCTCCATCAACTGCTCCACTATGGAGCTCCTCTATTATTCCTTCATTTTCCCTCTGTTTCCTGGCACAACAAGACAGTTAAATCAATTACATACACTAGAAAATACAAAACCTAAACATTATGTTGCCTGAGGTTTACAGTAATAGTACCTGTTAGTTAACACAGTTTCCGGTAAGTTCTTGTTCAACACGTGTATACTTCCAGTAGTAGGTGAAATCAGGGACCCAGATATGTGGATTGTTTCCTCATCAAAACTACAAGAATAGACAACACGTCACACTAACATTTTGCAATTCAACGAAAGATGCTCTAGTAGAAACAAGAACCCAGCAAGCAAAAGAAAAACAAACAAACCACATAAAATGCACTCAACAACTAGGAACAACAAACAACAATGCAAATATACAATATAAACATAAAAAGCAGTCCCCACTTGAAATTTTATTTCTGAAGTCGGATCATTACCACGTTAGTGATCATGGCCTTGACTTTGATATCATGTGACATGTAGCAAACCCTATTCTAGTGTGTGTGTGTGTATAAAGAGCAGCAATTGACAATGATAACAATATGCTTGACCAGTTCATATGCGATTAACGCCCAGCTCCATGTGATGTTACCAATTGAGTTAGTTGACTGACATGTCCATGTTCTATAAAACAAAAACTACGAGGATTTACTAGAATTTTTAAACAAAAACCAGCTGTAGCCCTTTCATTTATGCCATTTCCGAAAATCCAAAAACTCATCGATAAATAAAAATTAGTACACATTCTACTTCTTAGGCCATTAATTTACAAGCCCCTCACCACAGACACACACACACATTCTTGGGTGTTTTTGAATGTTTTCTAAGTATTTGCCTTGTTTGCTTGGATTTTACATCCTTTTTGGGTTGGGTGTGTGTTTGACTTGTTTGTGTAGGTTTTTACCTAATTTAAAAGCATTGGCATGCATTAGGGCGATGTTCCCTAAACCTTTAAAGGCTTGGGAAAGCTCATAACCAAGTTGAGAATAGTGAGTAGACCAAACATGCTCAAATGGCCTTGAGTCAACACTTGATGACTCGAAGAAAAGAGAAAATTTTTAAAATGCAAGTGGAGGCGCCCTAGCCCATGCCAATTGAGTAGGATCATCCTCCAAGCATGTTCCATCCAAGTCCAACAACAGCACCAAGATAAGCGACAAGTCAATCATGTGCTCGCCCATGTCACACGGCCACCAATGCTCATGTCACACGAGTGGAGCAACATTCAAAATTATTGGTCAAAGAAATGTCAACAAAGACCGTGCTCGTCTGTGTAGCGAGCCGAATTTCCAAATTTTCGCCCAATGAGACTGTAGCGTTTAAGATAAACGACACTGGCTTTTGCTCTGAACTTCAATTTTCAGCGGAATTCTGCATTTTGATGAGAGTGGCCTCACTTTAAAAGGATTATATGCTTTGCCACATTACCATTTTCGGAAATTCCACCATGTTCTAGTTAGTTCCCCTCTCTCCTATGAATACCTCCCATTGTACTCAGTATAGAGAATCGTCTTTTCCCTTAAAGCTTCTTCCACTTTACGTAATCCTTTAATTTTAACCTTCGTAAAATCTTATTGTATCTTTCATTACTGCAATATAAGCTTTTCTTCATTACTCTACAGCAAGTTTCCTTTCCTAAATACAAATAGCCTTCAATCCTTGTTGATTATTGTTGATGTTCTTGGTATTTCTGAATTTTTGGGTATTTGATCATCTTTCATCTACATTTAGATTTTTCTAATTAAAGATTGCTATATTTCTGAAATTTTGCTTGAAGATTATCTCAATTATGGATTTCTTTGGTTTTATTCCAATTTTCTATATTATTCATCAAGTTTTTCCTTTACTAATTTTGTTGTTTAGATTATTGTTATTTTTTGTTTTTATCATGTTTATTATTAAATCTATGATAATGGTTTTGCTTCGTTCTAGTTTAACCATGTGTGAGTAATTGTTTAGAGTTGCAGTCTAGCCTATTATTATAATGTGATGATGGTTTGATTTAGAGAAATTGTGTTTTATGATTGTTGAGCTATCATGTCTCTATTTACACTTTGTGGGTTTATATGTTCGATCTCAAATAACCGAGCAAGAGTCGAGCTTTGAAGTTGATCTAATCTCCTTAGTGTCAATTTAAGCGGTTTCAACAAACCATTGCAAAAACTAGACTTAGAGACCAACTGACTTTCTTTAGGTTAGAGATCTGCACAAGAGTGATAGCCCACTAATAGATGTGATTTTTTTTAAAAAAAAAAAATTGGGTTTACGCCTAAGACTGATGCAAGAGTTGAGTTGGACATAACCCTTGAGATCCTCTTATCCCGAGAAAAGAAACGGTGTGTTCGGAAATCCTCTAACGAGTGCATGATTAGATTAGATTTTTCCATCAGATTGCTATGATTAGACGTGCACAACTGATTGAATAAGGGTTTGATAAGTCTCAAATAGGAACGTTAAATGGAAACAAGCTGTGATGGGCCAATCAGGCCTTGCAAAAATGAAAAGGGGTCAAAAGGGTCGAGCCAGTTTGGATCGGCTCAATCCATTCAAAACTTTGGTCTTTTAAAGTTGAGTTGCATCCAGACATACTCTTATACCAAAATGAAATTCTCTAAAATTATGTAGTAAAATTACACAAAAGATCACTCATGGTCTCAATTTTAAAGAGCACTAGATACAAGATTTGAGGTTTGGTCGGGCACATTTCGGCACTTTTTAGACTGCAAAGGTAGCCACCATTGTATTTTGTTGAAGCAGCTTTGATTATCAAAAGCAACAAAGCCAAAATCATTCATGGCCAACCTCATTACTACTTTGCCAACAAGAAAACACTAATACAACCATTGCGTGAATTACTAAAGTGCAAAATTCAAGAAGAAAATTAATAGTGTGGTTTCTTTTTGTGACACTTTACAAACAAATGAAATACAAAATTCAATGATAATTAAACAATACTCCAAAAAATTAACTCTTTGATGAGAAATTTGTTAGTTCAATTACAAGTATTACAAGTTGTCCTTGTTTAATCTCGAAAAATAAGTAGAAGTAGTAGTACATAACAGTAGTTGAGCTACTTCATACTTTCATCATTTAGAACTCTTTAAATATAATAAAGGCCCTTTAAGCCCCATTTTTGGCTTGCTTCATTATACAAATAGAAGGTTCGTTTAAAACTTACTCATTTGAGACTCCACCCATATATAAGGGTCGAATTAGAGCCCCAATAAGCCGAGTCTAGATATGAAGATAGAATAGCTAATCCTAGCTCGTCTTTTTCTAATTGTTTTGAAACCCTAAAAATCTTAGATTAACTCTAATCTCAACAATTTAATCTTGTTTTCAATTATTGTCGTAAGTTATTGTTTTGGTTAAAAAAACAACAATGTCAGAGCCTTGATCCCAAAATATTAGAGTCCGCTACATGAACTAATATATCAATTCCTAACTTCCAGTGGTCGTCCACATAGATTTTTCTCCATTCATTTTGATATTTTACCATCTTAATTTGTAAGTCTAAATCCTTCATATCTTTTTCCACTCATGTAATCCAAGTCATCTTCGGTAATCCTCACCCTCTTTTTGAGTCTATGTTCCTTACCGTTTTAGTAAAAAAATCTTCCAAAAATTTTGTGCAACTCTTGCTCAAATAATAAGTAAGATTTTAACTCCCCCATTCCCAGTCTACAGTTATGTTATAGATAAAAGAATTCAGTGTAATCTTTAAGAAATGGCACTCTAACAACCTGATTTTATCATCTTAACAATTTCATTGATACAAATGTGAATTCTGCGTGAAGCCATTTCTTTTTGATTGAAAAATAAATTTCAACAAGGGAAAAGTATTCTTTCTTAATACATTATTTGTATTCATATTTGCAGTCTTGTCAACCATAACAATCAATGATATAGATCTAGACCACCATTAAACTTAAATCTCGATTTCATAAACATATTACTTGACGGATATAAATTCAATACATTAGAAGTTCACCATATACCATAGAATAAGCCGTACATTTTGACATAGAATTTTAGTAGTACAAAGACATAATTTTGTTCTAATATCTTTTTGAAATGAGAGCCTAATATCAACTTTTTAGACTTTAGAAACTCGACTATTAATGAATATATTGAAAAAAATATGCAAGATAGTAAGTTCTTTTCATGCATTTAGATTATGTCCACGCTAAAGTTCCCCTATAAAAAACAATTAGGCATATCTCATATTGATGATCCATCTTCAAGCAGCATTGGGAAAAAGCCATACGAACTAAGTATCAACTAATCTTTTAAATTTGGAAAAGGTTAACTTCAAGATAATACTGTTATAAATGATACAAATGTAGAGAAACTTGAAAGCTAATGTCTTCAACGTGTTTCCGAACCAGCATCACATGATTCGCTAATCTCCTCGTGAATCGCGAATTGAAAAAAGCGAACTATGGTCAGTTTTGGGCTATTCTTGGACAAATTCGAACGAATCGCGCATTAGCTAGCGAATCATGTTACACTTTTCCGAACATTGAATTTTAGAAATAGGAATTGAGAGATAGTCCAAAGTAAACCCCTTCATGTCTTTTTCTATATCTAGGGATGTTCACATGAGAAACAGAATTATCACCAAGTCACCAACAAACTAAGAAAGGTTGACTAGGTAGCTTTTAACCGTCAATAATAACTTTCTCAGAGATGGCTCACTTCAAGTTTTTACCATCTATATAAGTTCAAGAAAAAGCTAAAGCTCTAGAGAGCAACATGCATGGAAGTATAAGCTAGAAATAAGTCAATTTTTATCACAAACTGATTGACTAGAAGAATAATGTATCTCACCTCTTGACTACGAAACGTATCAATGATCCAACTTTAATTATATGAAGCTTATTTAATTTGCTCCTGAACACTTCTTTTCCATGTTTCTACAACAAATAAAACCAAATAATAATTGGCAAAAAATATGCAGCAACAATAAATCAAAAGGAAATCATGAAACAAACAAGCAAATGGTACGTACAACTTTAAATTCAAATTCATCACGAATGTCTTCTTGTGTGATAATAGCAGCTGAAAATCCAAGAGCAACAACATGAATTGATTCTTCTGCCACCTTTACAACTTTACCTTCTGGAAAAAACAAAGATAAGAAAACATCATCAATTCAAAATATATTTTAACAAACCGAAGCTTTGGACCAAAAACAGCCATCCGAATCAAATGAAGTACTCTACGTAACGAGAAGGCAACAAAATGTGAAACAAATCCTTTGATTGCTAACAAAAGTTGAGAAGGTGGGAAACCCCATGCACTGCAATTGATGCAGCACAAGGATGGAAGATTACAACAACGAAAAATGTGACACAATAGTTAATGATTGAAGTTAAAGGTGACAGCATACCTAAATACATATCTGGCTTTGGAGAAAAAAGTAAAAGTTTGGCCGATACTCTAACACCAACATAAGGATTCAGGCCACTTAAAATTTTCCCGCGTTTACTTGGAACATCCACAACCTCATAAGCCAATAAAACACCATCAAAACTTTCACTGAACCTGGGGACCAAAGCATAAATTGAAATTCAAAACAATAAGAAACATTACAAAAATGATCAGTCCAAAACATTATGAATTACACATGTAATACAGAACCCAACAAAAAATTGGACAGAATGCTTAACATAACTGAAACTCTATCAATACATACACTCCAACAGTTCAATGACACATAAAACTCCCCCGAGAGAATCATATTCATCTTGAAGAATTGCTCAGTTGTGAATCAGAATGTCCTTTCAGTGCAAATCATGGATTTTGATTATAAAAAAATAAGGATGATTCCGAGCATGTGCATCATGCCCGATCATACAAGGCTTACAATTCACATTAATTTTACTTGTTTATATAAAATAAAGAAGTCATAAAGAAACTATTGCATATTATTGAACAGACCAAATAAATACAATCATGCTTTTAACCAATTGAGAAGCATAAACCATTTGTTTCTTAACGACCCATTCAACAGAAACTGCCAAAATCATAAGAAAGTTTAATATTATAATCAGTTAAAAAATTTACATTACACAGACAAACCCAGAAAAGGGTAACAAGCACCTAAATTAACAATTATGTTTAAATGACATCGAATTGAAATTAGTGAAATTGAATTGATAGTGGGAACAAAACAATGGAATAAAGGATTCAATCAAGATAAGTCACAAATTATTGAAAGCAAAAGAAATTTACAATTACAAGAGAAATACTTGAATAATAGAGAACTAAGTTCCTGCTTAACGGAATCTGGAACGGCTTTGGTCTTCGAGGGGTGAAGATAAACAACCAAATTAGCTTTTGAAACCTTCAATGCCTCCATTATCGACCACCGCCGATAGTTTGGAGCTTCAAAGTTTTAGGGTGCTTTGTTACACCCAAAACCAAAACACCTGGAAAAAAATTAATTTTGGGGAATAAAATTGGGTTTTTGGGGCAGTTCTTAATCGATTTCCAGGCCAAAGGAAAGGAAATTGTTGCTGATTTCTTCACTTAATCAGGTGGAGGAGAAGGGATAGAACATGCTCTTGCTTCTAAAAATTCAGAGCTAACAAGGAGGAAGCAAATCTAATTTTTAGGGCAAATCTGGTTTTTAGGGAAGTAAGAAATGTTAATATAACTTTTTTTTTTAAAATATCGTACTTCTTCCGTTCTAAAATACTTACACTTACGGTCCGTTTGGTTGATGGTAATGAGGCTCGTTTGGTTGATGGTAATGAAGTAATGGGAATGAAATGTTGTAATGACAATAGTAATGAAGAAATGGATATGAGAATTGGTAATAAAGATTATTTTGTTTGGTGTGCATGACTAAAGAATGGTAATGGAAGATAATATTTCATTGATTGAATTTGGTTGTTAGTAATAAAAAATGGTAATGACTCTTAGTTTCATTATTGTATATTTGTATCTAAAAGCATTATTGTATCTAAATTATTCTATCTAATGATTCTTTTTTTAATAATAATATTTTTTTTGGATAATTACATACATTACCTTTTTTTTCTTCATCATTTTTTTCTTCGGCTCGAAACAACATTACCTTATTTTATTACCACAGTAATACTTCATTACCATTACAGCCTAATACTAGGTTGTTTGATGGTAATAAAAATGGCCCTTTTTGGTAATTTCATTACCTTATTTTATTATCATCCATTACCATTGAAGGCATCCAAACAACCAAATTTTTTATTACTTAATTTTATTACCATTACCGCCCTCTAATACTATGTACCAAACGGGCCGTTAAGGTCTTCTCTATCATCTTAGTTCAATTTTCAACTTATTCAATAACATAAATTCTTAAATAAAATGATCTTTTAATGAGATATTTAGCGTGTTAAAATGATCATTTACAACTTTAAAATGATCAATTATTAAAATGAGTTATTATACGGGCACATCTCACAGTGAGATAATTTCATACAACTATAAAAGATAATTTGATTCAAAAAAAACTCTATGTATATTTGGACCCAAAACTACATGTTTGATTCAACATTAACATCATATAATTATTGATCCAAATGATCTCATATCCTCTTCTGGATCTTCAAACCTTATAATTAATTAATGATTAAATATTTTAAAATTTAGATGTATTAATATTAATTTCTACCCAACTTTAAATAAATTTCATCCTTAAAATTACAATCTCATATATTTCCTAAGTAAGGTATTCTCCAAAATGGTAAACACACAAATCTCAATATCAATATTTCAATTTCTACCAGATACGAAAGTATTAAAACAATTCACAAAATATCACACACACATTCCCTGAAATTTTACGATTTTATCCAATTTAAAATATTCATCGTGAAACTTACCCACGTCTGTTAGCATAAGCAAATACTACCTCCAATTCATTTAAAATGGGACATTTCTTTATTAGGTCAATTCACTGAAAATGTCTCATTTCTATTTTTGTCATTCTTTTTTACCTTTTTACCCTTACTTCAACAACACAATAACACATAAATATCAATGCTCTTTATGAAAAAAAAGAATTTTCCACCCACTTTTAAGTGGTGTCCCACCCCTCTTTAATTTTAGTGCAAAACTCAAATATTTCATTTTAGATGAATAGAAGATAGTACGATTTAAAGAAGAAATATTAAATCCTAGATAAAACGAGTGGACAATTTCATATACACACAAATGTTTATACCCCTTAACGCTTATGTCTCCTAGTTGACATTTATGACCCTCTCACTTTATTTCTAAAATGATGACATACTCAGCAATTTGAAAATTTGAAAAAAAAAATAAAACTTTTTAATAATTTTAGTCAAAAAAATATGCTTTGGCCAAACTTTATTTTCAAAATAAGCATCTTTAGCCCCAAAGCTAGTTTTGCTACATAATCGTTGTTACTAACAACGAGTATAAAGAAATGATCAAAACTTTAGTTGAGGTTAAAGTCGTTGTTACTAACAGCGACATATGGTGTTGACTGGTCAACTTTAAATTCGCAGTTAGTAACAGCGACCTTTTGCTGCCCTAAATATCAGCAGTCTTCTTCCTCCTTCCTCATTTCACGTTCGTCTCAATGCCCTAACCCACGAAAATCTCCCTCTTCTTTCCACCATTAAAATCAACTTCAATCCTTCAATTAATCTCATCAAATTCCAACTTTCTACTACTAATTAGTTCTGTCATGTTCCTACATTCACTTCAGGTATTAATTTTTATTTTTCTTTCCTTTATCGAAAATTTAGTTTTTATATTTTTCATCAACTTTCACATAAATGCAGGTTCATAAACTTGCAAATTACTATTTCTTCGTGATCTACAGCTTATTAAGGTACCTTTTTATTATAAATTTTTTAGTTCTTTTTGTTTTTAACAAGTATGTCATTTATAGTGATCATTTACACTTAAACTCTATAAATATGTCAAATGTAGTTGTTATTTGCCATGATCTTCATAATGAGGTTGTTTGTTCATGAATTTAATGTAGAAAATTTTTTAATTTAATGTAGAGAATGTTTGAATGCAAACCCTAAATTTATAAATTATATATATATATATATTTATACAATCAATCATCAATGTTCCTTGTTTTTAAATGTTGTTATGAATGTTTTGAACTCTAGTTGTGAGGGTTGTTGAACAATGTACTTACTTTCTTATAAACTTGATGGTGATGTTGATTTTTTATGTATTGTTGTAGAAATGGCTTCATTTCATGTGACTATTGTATGTTTTTTGAATGGTTCAATTCGATCAAATAATAGCAATGTTAAGTATGTTGGGGGAAGACGTAAACTGTTTGCATGCAACTCAAACATGGATTTGAATGAATTTAAACATCTTATATGCTCTAAGATTGACATTGACACTACAAGAAGTACTGTTAATGTAAGTTTTAAATATAATATGAGTGGAGAATTGTTAGCTCTTCCGGTTGAGGATGAGGAAGGTATAAATGCAATGTGGGAGTATTCAAAGTCTACCTCTATTCCTTCTTTAGAGTTATATGTAGAAGACGTACCCCCAGGGAATCAAGATGTCAATGTTGTAGAAACAAATGCATTCCTAAATGTAACTTCTTCTGCTCCTTCTCATACGCCCTTCCCTACCCAAGAAACCCAAAATCCCATTATGCCATCTTCATCTTCTCCTTATAATGAACCCAATCAACTTCAAATTCAAGTCTCAAATGATGATACTTTTAACTTAGAAGATACAAATAAGCCTTGGAGTGGTGTTAATAGTGAGAGTAATGAATTTTTTGAAGCTCTTTCTGAGGACGATGTGGGTGTTGACGAGGAGGCTCTAGCTAATGACATGAGCTTAGGCAACATTCCAAAAATCATTGCTCCTACACCTTATGCACTAGTTCCCCCTCTAGATGAACACGTTGAGGACAACTCTTGGAGGTCTTGGGCTTGTGATACAACCTACACCGATGAAGGAGAGTTTCAAAAGGGTATGATGTTTGATAACAAGGATACGTTGTTGGATGTTGTTAGATTGTATCATATTCGTAGGAACGTTGAGTACCAAACTGATACTTCAAATCAAACGGTGCTCACCTTGAAGTGTAAGAGAGGGTGTGCTTGGAGGCTTAGGGCTAGGAAGAGCTCTTATTCACCTTCATGGGAGAATGTTACATATTAAGGGAAGCATGGGGGTTGTGCATTAAGTACTGAAAATGTGTCAGCTGGACACATTCATTTGACATCTTATGTTATTAACAATGTTATTAGAAATTGTGTAGCTGAAGACCCATCAATTAAGGTCTCTGTGGTGCGACAAATGGTGAAAGACCAATTTGGTGTCGAAGTGACCTATAAGCGGGCATGGTGTGCTAAACAACAAGCCCTTCTCTACATCTATGGGACATGGGAAGACTTTTATCCTCTCCTTCCACGCTTCTTGAAAGCAATGCAAGTTTCTAACCCCGGGACTGTAGTTGAATGGTTCTTTAAGCAAGATAATGATGTTGGTGTGTACGTCCGTCCTAGTATTAGAACTTTCCAGTGTGTGTTTTGGGTTTTTAAACTTAGTATTGAGGGGTTCAAGTATTGCAAACCCCTTATTGCCATTGACGGAACACACTTGTATGGTAAGTATCACCATACATTATTGACTGCGATTGCTCAAGATGGGAACAAGGGAATCTTCCTGCTTGCCTTTGCTTTGGTAGAGAAAGAATGCATAGCTGCGTGGTCTTGGTTTATGGCATGTATTCGTAAGCATGTGATGCATAGTCTAGGTTTATGTGTTATTTTTTATAGACATGCGGGCATTCTAGCAACCATGGAGGAGCCGAAATGGCAACCTCCAAATGCCCATTATAGGTTTTGCTTGCGGCATTTGTTAAGTAACTTCAACTGTCAAATGGGTAATGTGAAGCTGAACAAGATGTATGGTAGGACTGCAAAGCAAAGACAACCACATAAGGTCATCGAGGGATTGAAGGCTATTGGTTTTGCCAAACGAGAAGCTCTTTTTTAGATTGATCAAGTTGGTGATATGTGTAAATGGTCAATATGTCATGATGGAGATTATAGGTATGATGTTACTAATACCAAATTAGCTGAAGTATTCAATAACGTGATGAATGGTATACGTTTCTTGCCTATAACTACACTTGTGGAGTTCACCTTCTACCGTGTTAATGATTATTTTGTTAAAAGACGCGAGAATGCAAATGCATGGCTAATTAGGGGAAGTAAGTACACTTCACACACCACAAGAATTATCACCGCTAACACTAAGAAGGCAAACATCCATGAGATCGTCGCATTTGACTATAGACGAAGTCTTTTTCAAGTTAAGACTGGACGTGGTAATAGAGGATCCGCCAAGGGTGGTAAAATACAAAGTGTGGATTTGAGAGAGAGGAAATGCACTTGTAACAAACCCTCCATATATCACTTACCTTGTTCTCATGTTCTTGTCGTTCTTATTAAAAGACACTTATCGTATGAGCTTTTTGTGGACTCCTGCTACACTACGCAGAGCTATGTTAATACATATGAATCCATATTCATGTCGTTGATTGATAAGAGGTCATGGCCTCAATACACCGATGTTGAGGTGATACACGATCCAGATGACATTCGTGGACTAGGAACATTCATGGACTAGGAAGACCTAAGTCAAGGAGGATCACCAACGAGATGGACAAAGGGTCAAGGAGACGCAATGCTTGTCGACGGTGTGGTGGTGAAGGTCACAACACTAGAACTTGCACGTCAAGGTAAACTGTATCATTATTTGAGTATAGAAACATAAAGATTATGGAAACAAATAAAAAACATAAGTATACAATTTGAGTATTTCTTAAGTTTGTTACATATAATCATAACTACAACTAAGTTATTATTGAATTACACTAGAGATGGATCCAGCAACTCCAGGCCCTCGCAACCCTAGTGTGCTGACGATACAGTCGGATCATAGGAGCAGTGTACTATGGGATGTCCAGGTTAATTAAATTAATTTTTTAAATGTATATGTCTTAATACTTTAACTTTATTCTAATATAATCTTTGCGTTTAGGTGTCCGACACAAAGACCATATACACCAGGCATCCCGACTCTGCTCCGTGGCAGATTGACGCACGGATCATTCCCTTCATTCAGCGAGCGAGGTTGTACGACTTCCACCTCATCGCTTATGGGAGAGTGGATCGGGCTTTAGTCACGGCTTTAGTAGAGTAGTGGCGCCAAGAGACACATACCTTCCACCTACCTCTAGGTGAAGCTACTATCACTTTACTTGACGTAGTTGTGCTTACATAGCTTCCCATCGAGGGACATGGCGTCTGTACCGTTGGACGCCAACTCGATAGTTGGCTAGATATAGTTCATAAGGTCTTAGGAGTCCGACCTCCCCCAGAGGTATCCAAAGGGAGTGGGTTGCGCGTGACATAGCTTGCGCAGAACTTTTCGCACCTCCCTGAAGGTGCTGATGAGGCTACCATTGAGAGATACGCTAATATATCTAATTGGTGTTGTCTTGTTCTCCGACAAGACTGGCAACAGGGTACAGCTTTTGTACTTGACGTTGCTTGATGCGCCATGGGAGGTCATCTCCGGTTACAGCTGAGGTTACGCAGCCCTAGGTTATCTGTACAAGAGACTATGTGACGCTTCACGGAAGAACGTGAAGGAGATCGATGGGCCCCTAATTATTCTCCAGGTAATACTAATTTTACATGTTATTGATTTGTTTCTTAATTTGTTCTTATGTTTCGTTTACTTACTTATATCTGTAATTCATAGCTTTGGGTGTGGGAGCACATTCTCATTGAGCAACCGATGAGGACTGTGGGACGTGGTGCATTTGCACCACTAATTCTTCCACCACTAGATGTGCCATATGGATTGCGGTGGTCTTTTGATAGGCGTACAAATAGTCACAAAGGATCTGGCGTGGGCTTCTATCGCGATCAATCCGATCTACTTCGAGCTGACCAGGTAAAGGCTTCACTTTCTAGTCTTGTAACTATCATATAGCGTAATTTATTAATTACATTTTCACGTGTAGTTTGATGAGACCCTTACCCCGCTAAGGCATACGCTGCATTGCCTCATCACTCAGGGATATTTTCACGGGCGTGGAGAGCATCTGTACCTTTGATATGCTTCGATATAGTCGAAGTGCATTTCCCTGAGTGCGTACTGCGCCAATTTGGAATGGTACAAGGCATCCCACCGCCTTGTGACACAGAGGGAGAGCTTCATCACAGCTCACGCAAGGGTTGGGAACCCAAGAACTGGTTGGAGATCAACTGGCGCCATATCGCTCGTTGGGATCACAAGCTAGAGCTGCTGGCCCAAGGTGCACCGATCGATGCTGTAGGCGCACCTACTTCGGCGGATTATATGCCGTGGTTCCTCTCCATCACTCGTCGATGGATGACACCACGAGGCATCATCGCAGCCGCCCAGTACGCTCCCGCAGCACCGACGATGACACAGTTTGTAAGTATTCTTCCATATTGATTATTATCTATAGAACTTACATATTATAGATGTCATTAACTCCAAATTGAATGCAGGCACAGGGCATTGCAACTGTCATCAGCTCCAGCCAGGAGGAGCCTGTATGGGAGATTGCCCAAGGCATACTCCTAGCGACATAGTTTCAGCACTTCATTCCATAAGTCGTTGTGCCTAACACCACTATGGACGCTCAGGGGTCATCTCCTCATCATGCCGACGTTCATCTTGAGGAGGTAGACTTAACGTGCCCCGACTATGGTGCCGGGTCCTCACAGGGTGCTAGATCATCCCAGTATCAATCACCTCCCCTACCCGAGCGTCATGCGACCGCCTCTTACTATCGTAGGAGGCGTCATAAACCATCACAGTTAGAGAGGGTACGGGAGGAGGATAGCATTAGTATATTGTTTTTATATATTAAACATTAGTAACGTTTTGTATACATTAAATATTTGTAACATGTGGACTGTTGTGTATATTTTGTAATATATATGTAAATGTGTATATGTTTATTGTATTATCACATGTTTATTATGAATGAAATGATGTTAATTACTCAGAGTTTTCGGCGATGAATCATTCCGCCAAGAATTAATTATGCATTTAATCAAAATCAAACAGACAATCATATTCAAATAGGAAAAATGCTCTCGAAGATTCAACACAATTTCATTCATGAACGAATCCATATCAAATTACATAGTTCATTCGTTAAGTTAAACCACCATTGCTAACTAAGGTTGCTTCTTAAATTTTCTCATAATCCTTTCAGTCTCTTTTTTCCTATGTGCCATATCATCTATTTGTCTCTTGATATAAATACCTCATCTTTAAGCTCTTATTTTCCATTTTCAAGCCGTATTATTAAGGCTCTCTGCTATTTGGTACTCTCCGGAGCAATCCATCTAAAGCATGTGCAACCTAATCCTTCAACCAATTAGAAAGGACAAGCAACAAAACACGGCCAGGATCGATGTCGCTCCAATCTGTATTAATCTCAACTTCATAACCACAATCACAAAGTTCTTCAATAGAACGCTCCTGTGACATCTACGGAACACATATGATATAGTAACATAAGTAAACATTAAAAAATAATATTAACATTTATAAATTGAGAATAATACTAACATAATACTTTATGTTATCTTCAAAATCAATTAACTAGAACAAGAATGATGGAGTTTGGATACAATGAAGTAGGGAAATGATGGAGTTATTTATTGAACATAATAACAATGGCTATTTTCAATTTTATAACGACTATTTTTCAATTTTACAACGGCTAGTTTAAATCATACAAAAAAGTCAATAAAAGTCAAACATTTGTTCGCTGTTAGTAACAGCGAATAGAAGTAAACCTGGTCAAACCAGGTCAAGCCTTTGTTTGCTGTTATTAACAGTGAACAAATTTTTGACCTAGTTTGACCAGGTTTGCTGTAAGTAACAGCGACTTCACACTTGACTTAATTTTTTACCATTTCCTTTAATTCACTGTTAACAACAACGAGTATACACCAAGCCTAGCTTTGGAGCCAAAGACGCTTATTTTGGGAAATAAGTTTGAACTAAGCTTGTTTTTTGACTAAAGTTATTAAAGACTTATTTTTTTCAAATTTTCCTCGCAATTTCTACTAATACACACGAACATTATCAATAAGGAGTTACTCCGACTTACTAATAGAGTCCATCTCGCGAAACATTGAAATAATTAAGCAATTTTAACAAAAAAATAAAAAAATGAGCTTCAGTTAAACTTAATTTCAAAAATAGTGTTTTTATGTCCGAACCTAAGGTTTGGTATGTTCGCAGTTATTAACTGCGAACAAAAAAATTGGTCAAAAAAGTCAAAATTGTTTGTTCGCAGTTAGTAAGTGCGAATAAAAGGGAGATAATGTCATAACGTTAGAAGGGACGGGGAAGTGGAAGTCATGTTTGTTTGCAGTTACTAATTGCGAACAACAATGTTTTTTTTCGTCCCTTTTAAAGTCATGACATTGTCTCACTTTTGTTCGCAATTATTAAGTGCGAGCAAACAATTTTGATTTTTTTGACCAATTTTTTTGTTCGCAGTTATTAACTGCGAACATACCTAACCTTAGACTCGAACATAAAAATGCTTATTTTTGGAATTAAATTTACCCAAAGTTTTTTTTTTTTTAAAAAAATTGCTTAATGTTTTCAAATTCCTATCTCGCAAGGCAGACTTGTGTGTGATCCAATTCTATCCATTTGTAACCATATTTTATGAAAGTGAACGGTACCACTAACAAACATAGCAAGGAGCGATCTCAACTGGTTTAATACCACAACGTACCTATGTTTAGAAAATTTGAAAAAAGTAAGATAAATAAACAACTTAATTCCAAAAATAAGGTTCGTGAAAACTTATTTCCCAAAATAAGCGTCCGTACATCCAAGCCTAGCATCGGGATAAGTTGCTGTTAGTAACAGCGAAAGAGGAAAAAAAAAAAAAGAAAAATAAAAACCTCAAAGTCGCTGTTAGTAACAGCGAATGAGGAAAAAAAAAATTAAAACCCCAAAGTCGCTGTTAGTAACAGCGACTTTAAGGTTAACTGATAACTTCTTAATCTCGTAGGTTGGAATGAGGAAGTAACTGAGAACTGAAAACTTAAAAAACATTAAGTCGCTGTTACTAACAGCGACTTAAAAAAAAAAAATATATATATTTTTTTATTTTTATTTTTTTTAAGTCGCTGTTACTAACAACGACTTTGGGCTTTTAATTTTTTATTTTTTTTAGGTCGCTGTTACTAACAGCGACTTTGGGCTTTTAATTTTTTTTTTTTCACTTTCGCTGTTACTAACAGCGACTCTACCCGAAGCTAGGATTTGATGTACGGAAGCTTATTTTGGGACATAAGTTTTTTCCAATCTTATATTTGGAATTAAGTAGATAAATAATCTCGTTTTTTTCAATCTTTCCCTATGTTTATTGGTCTTCATTGGTATGACAACAGTTCAATCTAGAGACTAATTGCTTAATTGATTTTGCAATCCATTGTTTTATTAATTTAACATTTACAAATTATTCTGAGAGACGGTCTCTTTGAGAGACTAAATCTACTTGGGTCGGCCCATAAAGAAAAATATAGAGTAACTTATTTGGTGGGCATTAAGGATATCCTAAGTACTGCACGCTTACTTAGTGGGCATTAAGAATATGATAAGTATGCATTAAGGATACAATAAGTAGACATTAAGGATGATGTAAGTACGCATTAAGGATGATATAAGTAGGCATTAAGAATACTATAAGTAAGCATTTTCAAGGATATTGTAAGCAGACATTAAGGATACGGTAAGTAGGCATTAATAATGATGTAAGTAGGCATTAAAGATACATTAAGTAAACATTAAAATTTAATAAATTAGGCCTAAGAGACGTCTCTCAGAGAAACGGTCTCCTGGAGACCGGCTGAACAACATTGTCATTAAACATTTTTTTTACTAGATAGGGTGAGGGATTAAAAAGTTACAAATCAATCAAAGCCAATACCTTATACAGAAAAATGATACTTAATCAACTAAAATAGCACCATATTCTTTTTTTTTTCTTTAAACATGGAAGTAGAATATAGACATATAGAAGTATTCCATAATAATCCCCTCATGGAAGTAAAAAATATAAGTTAATGACGGTAATTTGTAAATCACCATAAAAGACCTAAGAAAAACTAATAAATAATTAAAATGAAAAAAGAAAACAAAATCATTAAAATTATAGACCTATCACCTATAAGTACTTATAATTGGTAAATCACGGTTATTTACCTAGCAAACATTTCATGAAAAAGACAAGCAACATGCAATTTTAGTATTTCTTTATTATTAATATTAATTAATATTAATTAATAATATGGAGTATATTTTATAGCGTTTGCTGCAATATCTTAAACGCTAAGCTGTCACTTACCAAGTTGCCTGAAAATGACAAGCAACGATTCAATTTTGTATTTCTTTATTATTTCGCCTTCATTTTTTTAATCTTTCTCCTCAAAAAGGCAAAATCGAATCAACGTAAAAAAAAATTTCATAACTTTGCTAACAAAGTGAAAATTTTGAACCGATCCCACATAAATTCCCATTTCCCTTTCCCCCTCATTTATTCCATTCATAATTCGTATATCAATTCTTCAACTTGTTAAAATTTAATCGGTTTCTACATCAATTAAGTTCATTTCAGGTCTAATGTATTTCAATTATTATTTTTATAATAGCTATAGAAGATTAAAATATTCGTGATTGATATTGTGAATTTGATACTGTATTATTCATTGCGAATTTCCCAATTTAAGGATCTAAAAATTAGGGTTTGTTGTGTTGTTTGGTGCAATAGGTTGTTGATTATATTGAATTGAAGGAAAAGAAGAATGGGGTATATTGGGTCTCATGGTATTGCTGCTCTACATAGATACAAGTATAGTGGTGTAGATCATTCTTATGTTGCCAAATATGTTTTACAACCTTTCTGGACTCGTTTCGTTCATTTCTTCCCTCTTTGGATGCCGTAAGTTTCTGCTTTATCAATCACATTCTATCTTTTAAATGGGTTTTATTGGAGTAAAATTATTGGGGTTATCGATTTTGTTCTAAAATTAGGTTTGCTTAATTTTACTGTATTATCAAATTTGCTGACTTTCTACCTTTCATCTTGCAATTGTTCTTTATGGATGCTTCTTCAGTCCAAATATGGTAATTCTTACTTTCATGTTATTTTCTTACTAGAAATTCTGCCACTCCTTTTATGATATTTCTATATTTTGGCGAATTGTATGTGCATTGTCTGAGAGGTACCTCTTTTTTGGGTGCAGATAACACTCACAGGATTCATGTTCTTAATGACTTCTGCCTTACTTGGATATGTAAGTGATAAATTTTTACTTTTTTTAATTTGTTTTTGCAATCTTATTGTCCATTTTCAATGGAACCAAGGATTTATAGCTTTCTGGCTAGTAAAATTACTTAAATAATATACATTTTTATATACTTGCAACTGTAGATTAAACAACCTCTTTGTTTTTTACAAGGAATAGGCTGCACAAATTTGACCTTTCCTAGGTTGAAGCCATTTAATGGCATTAGAGTAATGAAATGTTGTTGATTTGTAATATTGGTTGTTCAAAAGAGTTTCCAGTCAAATGTACTCTTCCGTGTGCATATGTATTATGTTCTCTGATAATTATGCAAGGCATTTTCAACAGTTAATACATTGATAAAAGGAATCATTCTTTTTACCTAAAGGGCTCTTGTTAACTAGTTGCACCGACATATCTATTATGTGAAAATCATCATTAATTTTGTCTAGTAGCGAAGGAAATTTCAATATGACCCTTGTTTAGAGATGAATGGTGGAATCCACAAATAAAGTAGTGGAATTGTTAAAATAGCAATACAAGCAATAGAGAGGGCAAGTAAAAAAGAAAATAGAGGAAGTTCTCATAGATTTGCTTTTATATGTTTTAAATTTAATCCTGTAAATTATCCTAGCCTTGGATGATAGTATTCTTTGAGATGGTTGAGTTGTCTTTGTTTGATAATGTCTGTGCTTGCTGACTTATTAATTTATTTTGTTGCTTTAATGACTGTTTCATTGTCATCATTTTCAGATATATTCGCCTCATTTGGATTCTCCACCACCTAGATGGGTTCATTTCATGCATGGATTACTACTCTTTTTATACCAGGTTTATTTTTATTCTATGAGTGACTTGATAACACGACTTTGGTTTGTTAAAGTTTTCCTGATTTTGTTGTCACTTCTTGTTTTGTGCTTCAGTATTTGGTGTTCTCTTATTTCATATTTTTCTTGCTCTCTTAGCCTTGCATAATTGCATGTTTGACTTTTATTGACGAAAATGCTTGAAGGGAAAATTTTTCAGATGTAATAAGGGATTTGTGATGGGTTTATTGAAGACATTTATATGCTCCTTGATACATAGAAATGGAGTATTGCTTGTTATAGGCTCCTATAGAATGTGCATATTGTCAACACCTTCCAGCGTTTTTGATGGAGCATTGATGTAGCTTTTTGATGTCTTAAAATCTATGTACCAGCCTCCGCAAGTGCGCTTTTTATGTGGAAAATATGGTAGCCCTCCCGGCCTCACACAATCATGCTAATGTTTTTGTAGAGCATTGATGTTAAAATTTTTATTTGGAGATGATGTGTGCTTGAAATGTGCACTAGATTTCCTATAGTAGAATTTTGATCCTGCAAATCCCTTATGATACACCATATTTGGCTCAATTATTGATAGTGAATAGATCCGCCATTTGTTGAAAATTTTCTTCGGATTCCAACTTGGTGTAATGTGTATCCCCCCTTGTTTCAGTCATGGAATAGATGAAACTAGTAAGAAAATGAATTTTGTTCAAGAATGAATTCTTATCGGAACCGCCCATATTTGGTTCCAAAGGTTAATTTCCCTTCAATGTTATGTTTAAATTTTAGTTTTACAGTCTTTGGAGGAAGATTATGTGCTTTTTGTATTTTGTGGTGAACAAAGAGTATTGTTATTTGCTTTCAATTTTTTTTAATTTTCTATTTGGAATAAGTAACTTTTCTATTTGTTGTTTTGGAATGGAATTCACTTCTTTTCTTGAGATTTTCCACCAAGTTTACTTATTAACTTAAATAAAGTAACTTTCTCAGCTTTCATTAGAGCTAGGGCACTAACATTTAACAAATTTTAATTAGTTTAATAATTCAAATATATTTTATTCTTTACTTTAATTTGTAGCACTTCTTTTATTTGGAAGTTTGCAAGTGCAAGGATTTTGTCAACTTCCTATTACTTTCACGTTTTGTGAACTACATAATACATTCTTTTTTTCAGATTTTTATTTTATTTTTTTGAATCATATCTAAAAAAACGTAAAATTTCTTTCCAAGTTCTAGTACCTGTACCACTACCAAATTTCCCTATTTTTCTCCTTTGGCATTATTTTTCCAACCTTGGGCCTCATCAAATAATGTTCCGGCAAATTCATCATTTCCTTCACTTCGTCTCATACATTCCAACCCTCAAATCAAACCAATTTTTAAAAATAAGTGAACACAATTTTAAGCCTTCAAGTGAAATTAAGGAAGAGTCTTTGCTAGAGTGCTTGGAAATTGGAATACCTTGTGTCCGGATGAGCTTGCCCTGCACATCCAAACAAGCTGTCACATTTTTTTCTGCTGAGAATGGGATAGATTTATAAGGACCGAGGAGTATCTATGATTTCAACTATTAATCTACTGTCTTGTGTATGAATTTAGGCAATTAAAATTAGGGGACTATTTTATAAATAAAATCAGGGTTTGCAAAATTATGGAAATCTGTTCAATAGATAAAATAATAATCAATAAACAATTCAACTAATTATGAGAAAAAGTACTGTTATGCTCATGAGTTTTGTTCCTCATGTCAATAAATTTACATTTTATCAAGAAGATAACCAGATTGACTCCATTCTCCTTCATTCATCTTTGCTCCTTGAAACACTCTTTCCCAATTTAGGCTTAAAATCTCATAGTGGAACTAATTTTATGAATCAAGAATATGTACTTTTTAAGTTCTGAAAGCATTACTTTGGGAAATATTTTGGTAGATAAAGTTAAAATGTATGCTACAACAATGTCAAAGCTTTAATCCTAAAAGATTGGAGTTAAGATGAATAACGTGGTGAAATTTGACAGGAAAAAGGCTCTGGTGGGGCTATATCCAGAAAAAATGAGTCAGGGAATTTGATTGTGGTACTACCAGAAAGGTTTTGTAAAACTTGAAAGCTGCCAAAAATTCTATTTACAAATTACTACCTATAGACTATTTATGCTCATAACATTCCACCCCTGTCTCTTACTTTCCTTAAAACTACCCAATGTGCAAATTGCCCTACCTACTTTTTTCATTGGCTAGAATGGGAAGTAGCTTCCAGGCACCACTTTCTCAAACCTTCTTGTTTTACTGAATTATAGTTTCTAATGACCACAGGTAATCACAGTGCTCTGATTTTTTGCTCTTTGAACATTATATAGAGCCTACTTTGAATGAGGGTGATGTTATGAGCATGTTTTTTTGTGACTACAGACATTTGGTTACTCTTTAATTTTTATGAATCTTTCCATTTCACGGATTTGTTATCCAAGAAGTTCTATATTTTCTTGAAAGTAGGCACCAGTATTTGTTATTCATTTATCCTAACAGATTCACTGTGATTCTGTGAGGCATGTACTACAATGATTCAACTTGTTAGTTATGACATTTAAACTTGCAATGCATATTGGTGGGTGTTTTGTACTTCTCTACTTGAGTTCTCAACTTTTCGTGCTGGTTCATTCTGAAACTATCTCCTAATTTTCCTGCACGTGTTGAGGGCTGGATTGTCTGTTTCTAGGTTTCTAGAGACTTTGTCATTGGAGGCATCCTAACTAGCTTCTGTTTATTATTTTGTATTATGGGAGAGATGAGTTCCGTCTGATTCTTGTTTTGTCTAGCTTCTAAGTTGACCCAGAGTCACAGTATTGCGTTAGTTTGTAGATTCAATGCCGAATAGGGGAGCTGTTATTTGTGCAGCAACCAAGGAGTGATTTTCGCAGTTAGTGTGATTTTAAGTGTAATCCTGTTTAATGCTTAGTTTTAAAGTCTCTCAAATACTTGGCACTTAAAATTATTGTTAATTGTACTGCTTTTGAATCAATATGTTGTATCTTATTCTCATTTGATTAAATTCCAGACATTTGATGCTGTGGATGGGAAGCAAGCAAGACGTACCAACTCCTCAAGCCCATTGGGCGAGCTTTTTGACCATGGCAAGTTATATATATATATACATATATTAATTTTTCTCCAATGTCAACTATTTTGTACTCCCTCCGTCTTAGCATCAATTGCTATTTTTGTCAGTCCCACTTATTTTGAATCATTTCTACTTTTGGACAATGATCCACCACTTTTTTTTAATTTCATCCATACATATTAACTCTCTTTTAATTTCATCTACACAATTCAATTTCTCTCTACATTTATTACCCAATATACATGTTTTCTTAAAAACTCTCCATTTTCTTTTTGATGCTAATTCAAAGGGACATGTTGTATTTCATATCCCAATCCAAGTTGTTTTTGCTATTGGCCTATTCTTGTATAAGAATGCCTCTTACTTTTATCTAATGTTTTGAAGCAATGTGATACATTCTTTTAACATATTAAATTCTGCATTGTAGGATGTGATGCTCTCGCTTGTGCTGTAAGTGTTCAGTTTCATTTATGTTTTTTGCTTCAAAGTAGATGGGTACCAATTTCACTTTTTCATCTCAGTTTGAAGCCATGGCTTTTGGGAGTACTGCTATGTGTGGAAGGGCCACCTTCTGGTTTTGGGTGATTGCAGCTGTTCCATTTTATGGTGCAACATGGGAACAGTATGTGATCTAAATTTTGCTACTTGCATTTAAAAAATTTGGGATGTATGTTGATTCTTTCATTTGGCTATTTATTGAATTTTTGTACAGAATTATGGGAGTGGTATCGTTGAGCATTTCCTTCCTTTTCATTCGTCAGTATTTTGCTCTGAAATATGAACTTTGAAGCATAATTTTTTATGATGCCTTTTTTAATACTTTTCAAAAGATTAAATTGTACTTGATTGATTCTTTATAAAAGACTAAGGGTTCAGCTGCGTACCGTTGCTCTTTATGTTGAGTTGATATCTAGTGTTCTTGTCAATTGCTGGAACATGCCTTTATTGGTCAGCTAATTCTTATTGTTTTGACTGCTGTTTTTTTGCTTGTGATATTCAGCTACTTTACGAATACTCTAATCCTTCCCGTAATCAATGGACCTACTGAAGGTCTCATGCTGATCTACTGTTGTCACTTCTTTACAACCTTTGTCGGTGAGTCATTGCACCCTAGTGAGATACAGCCGAACTGTCATAGCAGTTTTATGCAATATATATAGTTGTAGTATTTAGTTGATTTGACTTCTCATGTACTGCACTATTTTGAAAATAGTTTCTTTTTTTGAATCATTTCATTGTATGAGCGACTTAATAAATGGAAATCTGACTCAATCTTTTCTTTAATTACTCATAAGATCAATCATGATACTTTGGGATGTTTGTATGCAGTTGACTGTTGTGGATGATTATGCTCAGTGCAAGCATATATTACTGTGTTTTCTCCTGGATTATGGGGTTGATGATGGTAGTTACTAGTGGCAGGATTTGATATTCTAATGTAGTTGCTTTAGCATATTTCTTAGAGTATTTGGACTTTAAAGAATAAGCATTGGACATTCATGCGTATAGATTTAATAGACTAATAAAATATTGATCACAATAGTGAGGAGATAGGGTATTTTTGTTGGAGGGTGCAATTGATTGAATTGTTTACCACCAGTTTTAGTTGCTGCATTCATTTGAAAAATGACTTTGTTGCTGTCAATACTCATTCCTAAACTTTGCTGCTTACTAGGTGCTGAATGGTGGGCTCAACAGTTTGGAACATCAATACCCTTCTTGAGCTGGGTGCCCTTTTTTAACGGTAATATTGCAAGCACCAGAGGACATCTTCCGTAGCTGTTATGTTCGATAATTTATAATAACATCACTGAAGTTCCTTCTCACGCATTTTATATACGTAAAGTACATGATTTCTTGTTTTATAAGACCATGGGTAGATGACTTTGGAACAATCATTTGCTTGTGTTCCATTTATATTGAGGAACTCATGATTATTAAAATTCTTAGATTGCTTAGCTTTGTGTAATATGATTGTTCGGTACAACAATGCATAAGCCTTAGTCCCAAAAGATTTCAATAGATTAGGTCCTATGGTCCTCTTCATGGATTCTGCTTCTCCATTCAGTTCGATTTCCACCATCTCAACCTGTAAATCTAAATCCTTCATATACTTTTCTACACTTTCCTTACAGATTATCTTCGGTTTACCTCGCCTTTTTTTTAAATCTTTCAAATGCCAACTTTCTTTCTCCCTTACTAGCTCACCAACACTCCTTCCTTGCACATGCCCAACCATCTTAAACTATTCTCTTTCATCTTCTTAAAATATGCTTCTAAACCCTTTAATATGTCTTTGTTTCAAATTCTTTCCCTCAAAATGTCCACTCATTAATCTATGCATTTGCATTTCCGCTACTTATATCTTCTTACAAGGGTCCAATTTAAAAGTCCAACATTAATTCATATAGATTCATATAGTAATAATGGTCTAATAAATGGTTGTTCAATTAAACTCTTCCTTTAGCTTTAAGGGCCCACTTCGAATGGCAACGCTCTATTTTTGCCATTCTCTAGGTCATATCTTGATGGATATCTAAACCACTCTAAAAATGGATCCATGGTATCTTGAAGCATCCACTTGGAGCAACTTTTTTCTTTTCTAACTTTATAGTGTCTTTATTTATCACATTTGTGCTACATCGACACTATATGCACTTTATCTTACTCCGAATTAATTAAAACTCTTGTGACTCCAACTCTTATCTCCACTGTTCGAGGTTAGCGTTTACCCCATTTACGGACTCGTAAACTAAAACAATGTCGGCAATAAACAATATGAACCAAGACACATCTCCTTGTAATGATCATGTTATTCTATCTGTCTCTTCTCCACATGTCCTAACATTTATCTACACTTCTCGATACATATCTTGTGCTATATTAATCATTAATGTACTTTCTCGAAATACCCATCTTTATCATTTCTCACCAAAGTACTTCTCTTGATACCTTGTTGTATACCTTTTATTAAGTCAATGAATACCATGTGCACGTCTTTTTTTGTAAATCTATAATATTTCATCATTTGTCTCATCAAATGGATTGCCTCCATTATAGATATTATTATTAGTACTATGTAAGGCCAAATGCTCTTTGTAAGCAACATTTCTCCACAATGATTTATTTTGGTTCATGTATCCGATCCCATATTATTGGGAATTTGGGATTAATGCTTTAGCATCATTATGTATGCATTGTTCCCTTCTATGTATCATGGCCTATTTTAATAGATGTAGCTAACAAATTGACAACTGGCTCTTTCCTGTTGGACCATAGTCTAGTGGATTGAGTTTGCATGTAAAGGTAGATTGAGTTTCCATCTCAATCAACTATAGACATACAATGTAAATTGTTCTATGTGACGCATTCTTTTGTAGACACTAGACAGTCTGGATAATACAGATTGGTAACGTGTCAGAATGTTGCGCTATGGTCTATTGTAATAGGTGCAGCTAATAACATGTGTTCCAATACACCATATCCATAGTGCAAAAATCTCGGATGCGGTCGCAAAATTACTTCAATGGTCTTGTGGATGGTTCCACAATTTTTGTGGCCATCGCGGTAACCTCAAAAACTTTTGCAATGCAATCCCCATGCGGTGATGCTGTCTGATATTTTGCAGTATGGAGACACCTTCCTTGTGCACCTGAGCGTATGGATTTATATGCTCTTCAGGTAGTACTAGCACTGGCTTATACTCTAAAGAATATTACCTTATATAGATAGGTACAGAGCATGAATGAAGCAAAACATCACTTTACCAATGTTTCTAATGGAGTTACCAAAGATCTTTTTAAACCAAGGCCTCTTTACAAATCAAATTCTAGGTTACAGATTGAGTAAGATGTTCCTGCATCCACTTATTCATTAAATACTTAGTTGCAGACTTGCAGTTGCTTACTGATAGTGACTATACTAGTTGAAAGTAGTGTACTTTGTCATTTCAGATTGTTATGTTTTTGCAAACAAACTCAAAATATCTATATCTTAGTTAAAATGCTGTCATTGAGACATAGTGCTCCTGTGAAGTTTCACTGTTGGGGTTTTATGCAATATTTTTTTTGCATTACTTACTAGCTCATGGAAGTTCATAATTGTAGTTCAACAGCTGTTATTTGTTATATTTTCATTAAAAGATGCCATAGGTTGGTTATCATGAGTCAAAATTAGTGGAAAATGAAATACTTTGCATGTACTAATTTTCAACATTGACATTCTTGCGGATGTTGAGTTTCATATTTGTACTCTGGAAGGACATTAGTAAATCCAATAAGAGGAGTTCAAAAATCATTACAATGATGATGTTTTAATATAGAAGGATTTCTCCCTTAATTTCATAGTTCTTGGCATATATAGTAGCACTCTAGTGTGCGCGGAGGGAGCATACAGAAAATGGTGAGCAAGTGGATTGAAGATAAGTGAAAAAAGCAGAAAGTGTGAAGAAAACTATGGACTACGTGTATGTAAATGTAAATAACACTAAGAATGGAGGGCGTACTATTGATGCGTCCTTCTCAATGTTGGTAATTTTTCACAGTGAAGCGATGCCTGCTACAACTTATACTATACTTGCAAGTTGCAAGATCAATCTTGAAGAGTCTTATTCTGTAGTAATTCGGTTAGTGATCAATATCCCTATTCTACATCCCATATAAAGCCTTTTTTATACGAAAAGAACTAAAAGTTGACTGGCCATAAAAGCTGTGGGTTTTGTTCTCTTTGGTTCTTTTACTTGGAACTATTTTTTTTTTCTTTTGGTTATTTATAT
Source organism: Amaranthus tricolor (assembly GCF_026212465.1). Taxonomy (NCBI): domain Eukaryota; kingdom Viridiplantae; phylum Streptophyta; class Magnoliopsida; order Caryophyllales; family Amaranthaceae; genus Amaranthus; species Amaranthus tricolor. Next base: position 24,157,690 of record NC_080054.1, on the reverse strand, counting down.
TTCTGTTGGTTATCCTGATTTTTTGGTTTTTATGTTTTTGGGTGCAAGTCTTACTTACCTCTTTGATATATCTTCCTTCTGTGTCGTTCTCTCTGCATGTGCCACCGGATGCTGACCCCCTTTTTTTGTTCTCTGCTTCAGGGATTCCAACATATGAAGCTGTACTATACTTAATGATAGCAGTTGGTGTAATACCGACTGTTATATTCAAGTTTGTATTCTTTTCTAAGCATTTTAATCTTATTCATACATTTTGTCTTGCATATTGGGTGTTTTCACATAAATTTTGACTAACTTGCATGTTGAATTGGTAGAACATATGAGGCTGGTTGATCCTTAATAGTTTAATAGTAAATGTTTCATGCTTGGACTTGTTCCATCTGAATTTATCCATTGCAATCTCATCTTAGACACTCTGTCTATGCAGCATACAGAATGTTTACTCCGTGGTTAAATTAAGAAAAGGAAGTATGCTGCTTGCATTAGCTATGGTAATTATCATTGGAAGATTTCTGTTTTTGCTTTCCTTTTACCTTTATTATGTAATTAGCTGTGAACTCACTATTAATGATTTTGATATCAGCTTTACCCATTTGTGGTGCTCATGGTTGGAGTCCTTTTGTGGTATGGTTCACTACCGTAAAATTGCTTTAATGCCCTTGGACCGTCTGTTAGTAATAATTATGCTCGTGCAGGGACTATTTGTCTCCATCTGATCTACTTGGCAACTATCCTCATCTTGTTGTATTGGGAACTGGACTTGCATTTGGTTTCCTAGTGGTAAGTAAATTTCGTCTGGTGAAATTGTTTGGAATTATCTTTAAATTTTATTATTATTTTATTTTATTACTCCCTCCTATTTTAATCAAATGTCCCATTTCCTCTTTTGGCATATTCACATTAAATGTCTTATTTTTTTATTCGGTAACCTTTTTCTCTTACTTGTGCCCTCATGGGATCCCCTGTTTACACAATCACCATTAGATTATCACTTTTTGCCTTACTCACTCCTCCCATGTGATCCTTCCCCTTTTTTTCAAAAAATTGACACATTATCAAATGGGATATTTGATTAGAATTGGAGGGAGTATTATATTTCTCGGGTTATCTATTATTCGATCATAAATTTGCTGATGTAATATTATGTTATTGCAGGGAAGAATGATTTTGTCTCACTTGTGTGATGAGCCGAAGGGTCTCAAAACTAGCATGTGTATGGTATGGCTTTTGATTGATGAATAAAGTTTTCGTATGATATTTTTCTATGTCATGGAAACGTGTATATTCGCTTCTTGCTGGTGGTTTCCTTTGTTTTATAATTTATCAATGTTTTAGTTTGTTTTAGTTTTACACGTCTTTTGAGACAATGAAGCCTTGACGGATGCATTGCTAAATTGGAGTTTTTTTACATATGCTTTGTTTGGAAAAGATTTTGGTCATTTTTTTGTCGATAATGTGATTTATGATTTGTGAAGGAGCTTGTAATCTACCTGTTGGGATTTATAAGAATATGGTTCTCTTTAAGCAGAATTTCAAGAAGTTTGATAAAAGCTTATATGATTAAGATCCCAATGAAGGATAAAAGAGGCATTGATGTTCAAGATTTCTTATATCTTTAGGCTGTTCTAAGGGTTTGCAATTAGGAACACACTTGATTCAGGTGGTAACTGGTAATAATAAAATCCTAGTTATCATCCCATATGAAAGAATGTAAAATCCCATGCAAATGAGTGCACAGCTGGAACTTTAGATTCAATCAATATTTTTAATTAGGAAACAAATAATCATGCTTCATGTATTTTGGATGATATGATAAAAATTTCTCCAACATCCCCTGAAGCGTTGTCCAAGCATTCTTAAGTTTGGATGCAACTGTGGGATTCTACCAGTGGGATGGGCTTTTGGATAAACCAAATAGAAGGATCAAGTGTATATGTTTGTTGAGATATCCTATTGTAGTTGACTGGTCAATGCTCTTTTCTAATACACATTCATTGTGTTTCGTTTCTGATTTTGCAGCGTCATTCTCTATTTTACTAACTCCTGCAAATTATTTGTTTCAGTCTCTTTTGTATCTGCCTCTCGCCATTGCAAACACTTTGACTGCTAGGCTGAATGATGGGTAGGATGTTCACCTGTTGGGTGTTGCTGTTTATCCTCATGATTAGTGATGTTGATGCTTAACTTTAAATCATTCTCAGGGTTGCTTTGGTTGATGAGCTCTTGGTGCTGCTTGGTTATTGTGTTTTTACTGGTATGAAACATTTGACCTTTTCTGTAGCTAGTTATTTTTATTCTTTTGGCCATTCTTACTGAGCATTGTATTTGTTTTCATAGCTGACAGTATTTTGAAGGAATAACGTTTTTAATACGTGGATGACTAGCCTTTTCAAATGAACGTATAATAGATTTTGCTGCTAATTTCCCAAATCTTTGCCCTTGTTTTTTCTGTTAATTTAAAAATTTTATTTGGATATCCAGGAATGTTGTTTCATATTTTTGCATTTAATTTAACTTTGCTTTGCTTGATGGTGCTTTTTGTCTTGGCCAAGCTTGTCTGTACTTGCACTTTGCAACTTCAGTCATTAATGAAATCACAACTGCATTGGGAATCTACTGCTTCAGGTGACTTTCTATCTGAATTTTTTATACAATTGTGCATGTATTCGTGAGTCCATATTGTTTGTCGAATGAGCAGAAACATATTTTGCCTTGCTTTTTTGGAATGAAAGTATAGGAATCATGTAACGTAAATGTTGTCTATATTGACAGTGCACACTAGCACAAGAGTTCTCTATAGGCAACCGCATAGATAACTTGTATGCCTGGTTTGATTCTCAATTTCTCATGTTGTTGGGCGAGGAACAGTTTTAACCCCACATTTTCACAGTTGCCTTGGTGACTATGTTCCATGTGAAAGCAAAAAGTAGGCTTTGAAGTGTAAATAGCTTGGTTCTATTTAATTCATTAAGCCTCAACCGTTAACCTTAGGGATCTGAGTGTTTGCCATCTTTTGTTTATGTTATATATCTTGTATCAGTTTCACTTGTTGATGGTCGACTACCATGAAAACAATGTACGATGATTGATGCTACACCCACATTGTTGCCTCAGGTTTAAAGCTAAAGAGAATAATGACCACTAAGGGTTTTTTATCGTGTAATAATAATGCGGTTTGATTAAACCTATTAATTTTGTGACAAGAATTTGTGTTTTTGGGGTAAGGGAAAAGGAAAAAATTGTTGATGGATAAAGTAAGCATTTTGCAGACTGGCGTCCTTTATTGTTCTAGGTTTAATCCAAGGAGAGAGGATACTAAAAATGCCAAGGCTTGGTCGTTTTTTTATAGAAAATATTCAATTTTTTTGGTTCAAAATTAAATGTCTGGTGTATCTATTTTAGTGTGTGCCATAGTGTAAACAAGGCCGCATCGCATCGCATTGCATTGTAAAGGTTTCCGAAAACAACGAACTGAAATTTCCCGTATTTTAAATGGGTAAAAAGCCCGTGTTTTGGGCCATATCAAGGGATATCTTATGGTTTTGACTGATATCTACATCACGCCCGTTACCGCAATCTCGACTGTTACCACAATTTAACACTATGAACTTCGTGCATATCAAGGATTCGACATGGGGTGCGTGAAGAGTCAACACCACATAGATGATGCGAAATATGCCATAAATAAGAACATTCTTCCTGACATAATTATTTATTTCATTGTAATGCTTCAATTGTTTGGCCGTGTTGGAGATTTGAGCAATAATTGAAGTATGTCATGGCTTGGTATTGTCTTCTACAAGTTCTGACCTGTCTTGTGTTTATGAATTACAGAATTACTAGGAAAGAGGCATGAGGAATGCAGAATGCTCCTGTCTCCAGAATTTGGTAAATTCTTTCCGTCTTATTTATACATTGTACCTTCTTTGACTGCCAAAACTCATTATATAATCTTAGATGGTGCAGGGTAATGCACCGATTGGTTTGGTCGAAATCTTTTGGATCAAGCTTATGAACTGCATAATTTCAACATGTAATGGTTATTATTTACTACTTGCACTACAAAATTGACTAGTATTCTCAACTCTTGGAATAGCCAAGTTGTGTATTCATGTCTCCAACCCAGGAAAAATTGAGGGGTTGGAGAGATAAGAGTACCTTGGTGTAATTTTGGTACTTTCATTGTGTTCACATTTGCTTAAGCTTAGAAATCTTGAGTTTTTGGCCTTTTTATTTTGAGATGTGGTGCTTTCCCTTGGAATTTTGCATGTAAATCTAATGATGCTCCATGTCTATGATACCAAAGATTTCTGACATGTATTTTTCTTGTAATTTCTATATTTAGACTCTACACAAACGTCTGTTTTAATATTTATTTTTTCTTTCCTGAAAGGATCTGCAAGATTGTCTTTTAGATCTTACAACATCTAAAGCAACCACACTATGCTTAAGCAAGTGTTTTATGGCACGGCACTATGCTGTAATCGTATACTCCTCTTCTTTCCGTTATACACTTTACTCAAAGCCACATTATATTATATGAGAAAATTTGAAATAAATAAGTATTTTTAATAAAAGAAATAAAAAAAATGAGATTCGGATAAACTTAATTCCAAAAATAAGCGTTTTCTTGTCCGAGCCTAAGGTTAGGTATGTTCGCAGTTACTAACAGCGAACAAAATAATTGTTAAAATTGTTTGTTCGCAGTTATTAACTGTGAACAAAAGAAAGATAATGTCGTAACGTTAGATGGGACAAAAAATAGAAATTAAGTTTGTTCGCAATTAGTAACTGCGAACAAACATGGCTTCCCTTTTTTGTCCCATTTAACGTTATGACATTATCTCATTTTTGTTCGCAGTTAATAACTACAAACAAACAATGTTGATTTTTTTGACTAATTTTTTTTTCAATGTTAGTAACTGCAAATATAACTGACTTTAAACTTGGATTTAAAGATACTTATTTTTTAAATTAAATTTACCCATAGCTTATTTTTTATTTTTTTTGCTAAAATTAATTATTTGTTTCAAATTTTCATTATATGTAACACCGAATTACATATAATGAGGAAATATGAGCATCTCTACTCCACAATGGGACGTCTATTAAAAGTGTCCCGCAAGTTCTAAAGCTATGAACTTGCCTTACATGGCAGATGTAGCTATACAAGATAGTTTGGTTGACTTTCATTAAATTGCACCTCCACCTGAAAGGTATACCTCCACTAGTAGAATACACTTTCTCATTGTCACTTTTTCGAAGAAGTCTTAATAAATAACGGTGACTTATAAAGTTAACAAATTACCTTTATGTGATAGGATATAATAGGGCGAGAATTTTGTAATTTTAATTTACCTTTTTTAATTTTATTTATTTATTATTAAAATTTTTGTCTTTTTGTAGTAATTTACAAATCACAGTTATTGATTATGAATTATTACACTTATTCAACTTGCTATTTTTATATCTTTGACAACATTGAAGATCCATCGAATAATGCAAACATAAATTCGTGATACCCTTAAAAATAAATATGTATACCAACTACATATGCTATATTCGGCCTAGTACAGTTCATAAGAAACATAATCCTCTTGAGACACCCTAGTCTCTTAGTTCTTCCCCAACTTAACACAAGGATCATAAGGGACTCTAAAAGGAATAATTTTTTGATTTTGATGAATGAACTTGAGATCTCGATCGAGGGAACTTGTTGTATTCGATCAAGAGATCGATCTTACACACTGAAGGGGAAACTGCAAATAAAAGAAACAAACGGCCGAATAACAACAAGGAGATCCCACATTTATCCCGGACTCTTGACACAAGGAAGCTGATTTTTGAGACACAACGAGATGCTCGAAGACTACTGAGAAAGATTCCATCTCGTCTAGTTTTCTTACATCCCGCATCATCAAGCCAACTACTTTCCCAAACTATCTTTGAAGAACACAAGTCCACAAATAAATGTTGTAGTTGTAGTTAATAACCATTATATTTATAGAGTCCTATGTCCACATTTTAGTTCATTTTAGATGAATAAATAAAGTCATTTGAGTAATTCCAAAAATGTTAACTACGTTGTATATTTAGTGAATTATGATAAATCATGTTGCATTAAGAGTAGTTTTTATTAGATAATTTGTTGTTTTTATCATCTTTTATCATATATAATGCGTAGTTTTTTGATGACTAAATATAATCTCCTTGCAGTAATTTATACAGTTTATAAGCCTTGCAACTTTGAACAAAATCTTCATTAAGGGTGCTCGTTGAATATCCTATATCGATAAAATGTATCTTTTTATCTGATGTAATTGTAATTTTCCACATTGAAAAGAAAGAACAAGAAACAAATTAGGGTACAATGATATAATGTCAAATAATATGTTCCAAGGCAATGACAACCAATACTACATAATCACAAATAACGATTTACAAGTCATAAGGTTGCTTTCCGGTGAATTTAACCTCAATGGGACTAACATTCTTACCAATAGACCTCATGTTTTGACCAACGCCTTGTCTACCAGGGTTAACCTTTTCTGGGTAAACACCATCTTTAGGGTGCAAATATTGGACCTCTCCATTGGGAAACACCCTGTAAAATTGGTACTTAATCTTGTATTTTGATCTAAGTCTGGTTCCAAGAGCCAAACACTGCTCTTTACGAGCCAACTTAAGCAAGTTAGGACCTTCCCTCATGATGGCTGCTCCTCCTGTTGGCATCTCAAAGATTTGCTCTTTTGGTGATTCCCATGTTATCACATAAAATTCCTCTACTTGTGCCTTCCTCAATAGACCACCTATCACACATCAAAATCAATTTACCCTTTGGATTGAATTGTGTCGAGGATTTAACTCAACCAAATGCTTAAGCTGATGGTTGGGGCCCCAAGATATGTTATATGCTGTAACATGCCTCCTCACACGAGAGGCCTTTGGGCTAAAAGTGTGGATGCACACATACACACATACACCTGAACCACTATAAATCAAGGGTGATGGGAATTTGAGATTCGAACCCATGACTTCTTGTCACGCTGGCTTCTGATACTATATCAAGGAACCAACTCAACCAAAACTTAAATTGATGGTTGAGCGCCTAAACCACTCTAAATGAGGGCAGAGAGGTGGTTGAGATTCGAGCCCATGACCTCTTTTCACGTTGGCTCTGATATCATGTCATGGAACCAACTCAACCAAAAACTTAAGCTAATGGTTGACGCCCCAAAATACGTTATCTACTCTAACAAATTGGTTCCTCGACATGAAGAATATAGCTTCTAAAAATTTATCATGATCATAAGTAGTAATAAGTAAATGGAATGTAGGAATATAGAGAAAAAAGACCTGTGCTGCCAGCAAAGATGGGAGAAGGAGTGTTAGGATCCAAAGTCGGGGGAGTGAAACCAGCTGGTGCCTCTTTCGTCTCGGCCGCTTTCCCTTCTGCTGCTGCAGCCCTGATGGTTAAGCGAGACGATGATTTTGAAGACAATGAAACACTTGATGATGATGATGATGATTTCAGGGAGACGAGCCCAGAGGCCAAAGAAGATGGGGTAAATAGTGAAGCTTGTGTAGCCATAGCCATTTTAATTAATTGATTAGTGGTGTTTTTGGATGGGTGATTATGAAGAACTCAGAAATGGTAAGAGGTGGATGAAGATTGATAGTTGGGAGTATTATGTTATGTGTATGGTATGGGGCTTGAATGAAGATTTCCTTGAGTTGTTGATAAGATGATAGAGTGATCATGTAACACCAATTAGATGCCCTGTTTTTGATACAGGGTGGGACCCATTGCCACATCTTCCACTACTCTTTTTTCATCCCCTTTTTAATTTACCTCTTTTGCGAGAGGCTGTTTCAAAAAGATAACTTAAAAATAGCTAAAATAAGGCACGTTTCACAATAGGACCATCTTATATAGAGGTGTTCATTCGGGGCATCGGGTTGATTTTGGGTTAGGTGTTTCGTATCGGTTTAATATCGGGTCTTGTGTCTATATTCACTTTTACATAAATGTAAATAACTTTTAAGTCGAATCAAACCAGGTAAATATCGGATCAGTTTTGAATACCTCTAATTTCATACAATTTGTGTTAGATTTATCTTAGAGATGTACATTATGTTCTTTTTAGAGGTTTGAGTTGAAGGATTGTGTTTGAAATCAATCTTACAATACATATGAAATGCGTATAAGATTAATATGAAGATTTAGATTATATATTTAATATATGGACCTTATTTGCTCGAGAATAACAAAAAATTTTAAAAGTAAAAGGGGTCGAATCGATTCGAACCGCCTTAAAATCAGTTGTGATTCATCGAGTGGCTATGAAACTATAATCAAAACTGGACTGAACTGGAACCAAACCATGCATGTCATATACTCTCTTTATCCCTCTCAATTTGCACCTCTTTTTATTTTAGTTTGTCCCATTCATTTTGCACTCATTTCTTTTTTGGCAATGACCTCACTTCTTTCTTTAAATCTTATCTACAAACTTATTTTCTCTCTTTATCTTAACCACTTATTTCTATCATCTACATATTTTTTTGTCTTATTTTTCAACTAAATTTTACTTTCCACTAAATTTCACTCATAATAATTTGGGTGCATTTTCATAGAGAAGGAAGGGACTAACAAAAGGAAGGGAATGGAGAATTACATGTCAAGATTATATCCAATATTACCATTTAAAGAAGATTTGTTTTGTATACATCTACTTTTGAAAATTACATACAAAGGTAAATATTTGTAAAATTGCCAAAGCTATTAACAATTTGGAGATAAAACTACAAATGGGATGAAATAAGATGGGGAAAAAGACAGGTAGTAGATGTGGTAAAGCTAGGAAAGTGGGTCCTAATATCAAAAACAAGGCATCTAATTGGTCTATCTATCATCTTATCCCCAATCCCATAAATCATACAATCCACATAACATAAGGAAATCACTTGGGCTTGAAGTATCAATTATCATCTGAGTTATTTCTCCATAATCAGTGATCCATAAAGAGTGATCAAACAAAAATGGCAATGGCTACTCAGGCTTCACTATTAGCCCCATCTTCTCTGGCTTCTGGGCTCGTCTCCCTGAAATCATCATCATCATCATCAAGTCTTTCATTGTCCTCAAAATCATCATCTCGATTAACCATCAGGGCTGCAGCAGCAGAAGGCAAAGCGGCCGAGACGAAAGAGGCACCAACTGGTTTCACTCCCCCTACTTTGGATCCTAACACTCCTTCTCCTATCTTTGCTGGCAGCACAGGTCTTTTATCTCTATGTTCCTACATTCTATTTACTAATTACTACTTATGATCATGATAAATTTTTAGAAGCTATATTCTTCATGTCGAGGAACCAATTTGTTAGAGTAGATAACGTATTTTGGGGCGTCAACCATTAGCTTAAGTTTTTGGTTGAGTTGGTTCCATGACATGATATCAGAGCCAACGTGAAAAGAGGTCATGGGCTCGAATCTCAACCACCTCTCTGCCCTCATTTAGAGTGGTTTAGGCGCTCAACCATCAATTTAAGTTTTGGTTGAGTTGGTTCCTTGATATAGTATCAGAAGCCAGCGTGACAAGAAGTCATGGGTTCGAATCTCAAATTCCCATCACCCTTGATTTATAGTGGTTCAGGTGTATGTGTGTATGTGTGCATCCACACTTTTAGCCCAAAGGCCTCTCGTGTGAGGAGGCATGTTACAGCATATAACATATCTTGGGGCCCCAACCATCAGCTTAAGCATTTGGTTGAGTTAAATCCTCGACACAATTCAATCCAAAGGGTAAATTGATTTTGATGTGTGATAGGTGGTCTATTGAGGAAGGCACAAGTAGAGGAATTTTATGTGATAACATGGGAATCACCAAAAGAGCAAATCTTTGAGATGCCAACAGGAGGAGCAGCCATCATGAGGGAAGGTCCTAACTTGCTTAAGTTGGCTCGTAAAGAGCAGTGTTTGGCTCTTGGAACCAGACTTAGATCAAAATACAAGATTAAGTACCAATTTTACAGGGTGTTTCCCAATGGAGAGGTCCAATATTTGCACCCTAAAGATGGTGTTTACCCAGAAAAGGTTAACCCTGGTAGACAAGGCGTTGGTCAAAACATGAGGTCTATTGGTAAGAATGTTAGTCCCATTGAGGTTAAATTCACCGGAAAGCAACCTTATGACTTGTAAATCGTTATTTGTGATTATGTAGTATTGGTTGTCATTGCCTTGGAACATATTATTTGACATTATATCATTGTACCCTAATTTGTTTCTTGTTCTTTCTTTTCAATGTGGAAAATTACAATTACATCAGATAAAAAGATACATTTTATCGATATAGGATATTCAACGAGCACCCTTAATGAAGATTTTGTTCAAAGTTGCAAGGCTTATAAGCTGTATAAATTACTGCAAGGAGATTATATTTAGTCATCAAAAAACTACTCACTATATAATAAAGATGATAAAAATAACAAATTATCTAATAAAAACTAAAAAGTACCCTTATGCAACAAGATTCATTTCAATTTTATTTTGTAGCATCCACTCAAATTACTTCCCTTATGCATAGTAAATGAATTATAATGTTTGGATATTCCATGAATATCGGATTGATTCACAATTTGTCTTAGCCAGTGAGTTAACTCACAAACATGTTTTTTATGAATTTTTGATGGAATTTTATGGTGATAAAGAACAATTACTTTAGTGTTTTGAATTAACTTAGTAGTTTAAACTTTTTCCTTTTACCTTCGTAATTATGGTTCGATACTCACTATTTACAAATAGGATTAATTTCCTCTTTTTCATTTTTAATAGGGAATCTATAACCTAATTTGAAGAGAAAAAAAATTAACTTATCTTGCCATGTTTATTGGTTAGAATCTAATCCACCAATGAGCCTAATTTTTCCCACACTTGAAACAAAAGTTTTAGCTCCATTTTCTCTCTTCCTTCACCTAGTAGATTAGTATTTCCTCCATGATGAATGCAATAGAAATATGTCAAAAGAAAGCCCAAAATAGGCTACATCCTATAACGAAGCGACTTCAGCTTCCCAAGAAAACAAAAATTCTAACACACTCGAGTCTGGAACTCGGAAGCCACCATATCTAATGCCCCTAGTTGGCTCCCTCCCATAACTTCCACTGCATCCCCGCAATCTCGAAGAAGATCAGGATATTCAAGTCTAGATGGTAAGTTCTTAAGTACATGAAGAAGATACTCTAGCAAGACCAGCAAGGAAGCATCTTATCCAAGCACTTACCATTTCCATTTCCGTTGCCATGCCATAATTCATCCCTTCCAAAACGTTACCATATCAATCGGAGAAACACAGGTTTCTAAGAGATAGTACAAACAGTGGTCAATCTGTGTGGAACATTCAACATATAACCAAAACACTTTCACCAAGAAATGGTACGAACAGTGGTCAATATATCCATTGATGACAGGTTGAAACACCGAAAACAAGCAAACACAAACTTTTATTACATAAATCATCTTCCATATCTGTTCTGAGCTCCCTCCAAAAATAGAAGTTGAGACTAATATTTGAATACCAACTTCTGGAAAAAGATAACTAGAATTCTACATAGTTACAGTAATACAAATAAGCACTCTGAATGGTCTGAAAGAATCTACATGGTATGTTCTTCAAAAGAACAGAAACTTACCTCAAACTTGTCCTCATTTTGGTCAAAACAATTAGTCATTTACCTCTACAATGATGACTCTGGCAACGGTGATAGATAACAAGAATAACAGGTACATCATATACAATGGCCAAATTATGAGAGGAGCACCCCAAATTAGAGCACATTACAAAGTTTCGGTATACACTTTTCATGATTTGAGTTTTTTATGGGGTTGCTCCAGTTCCTCCATGCCACTTCCATCTCCAACATGTCCCATATTTAGATCATGGGAAGCAGCGTTTTCCGATTCCTAGCACCAAATCAGGCAGAAAATTTTCAGCATGACAGCAACACGAATCAAAACCTATATTTCCTTGACACGTTGAACTCCTTTCAAATCATATTCTCAAGCGAATAAAATCTTATATTAATGAAAAAGACATAGGCCTTGTGTTTCAGGCAGAACAGGAGTACGGGCACTAAGAGAAATTTTAGAGGTTTTAAATGTTTTTGGCAAAATTGTACGAGAAGATAAGGGCTAAGGCTCAAAGTACCTTATTACCAGATATCCCAGGAGTTACACCCTGTTTTGCTCGTTTACCAAGATCAATCTGTATGGAAATGCTAGCCTGACAGAGATCCACACCAGAACTCTGCAAAGCTTGCGTTAATGTCATCAATAGCCTGCACCAACGCACAACCTGTTTTAGCAGCTGCATCTCAAGTCTCAACACTATATTCTCACAAAGTAGAGAGTAAACAATTTGTATGTAAACTATTTTCTTTAAAAGACTAGAGACTAGCAAGGTTATTAAAGTTTCTTTCACATGGGGGTGTTTGGTATGATGAGTGGAAATGGAATGAGATAGAAATAGATACTATGGAGTAAGAAGAGTAGTGTTAAATGTTATTATTATAAAATTGTTTGATACAAATATAGAAGGATAATCACTTGAGTTAATGTACTTTTTTTAAAAGATGAGATGATGCAACCTACATTAAAGGAGGCATCAAACAATAACCAATCATACGAAGAAAATTGCAATTTAACCCAAAACAGCCCCAAATGTAACTTTATCCACAAGCAAGTGTACAATCCAAAAGATCATCATGTAGAGACGGGTCCACTCGGATTTGATTGAATGAAGACAGTGCTTTATGCCAAATTAAAGAAGGGAAAATATTAAATATTTCAGGGGAATGATTTCAAGAATTCATGCCAAATTCAAATCTCCATCAATAGATTCATTATGATGACTTTGGGTTAGCAAGATTGATTCACATCCCCAACCTAAATAACAGTAGTATAAGTCCCATTACTGTTGTTGTTGACGACGTTGCCTATGCATTTCCTAATACTAGAAGGAAACTGGTGGAATTGTGAACTACAAAAATTAGGGTACCAAAAGAAATAGAATTTAGGAGCTAAGTGAGAGAAAGATCAAGAATCACATTATTGGAAAAAATGTTACTGCAGGAGAGAGAATGTGAGGACTGAGGAGAGCAGAGAGAGCGTTATTTGAACCAGTTGTAACAAAGAAATGGAATCAGTTCCCAAAGTAAACATCGGGTAACAACACAAATACTCTATTTATATATAAAAAATAAAGGACTCAATAGTACAAAATCAACATTTTCTTGCACATAGAAAGCATTAAACAACACTCCAAAAAAAAAACTTGTTTTCATCCTAAACTCAAGAAAAAAATATATATTAATAAGAGCAAGTAATCATAACTGAGCTTCTCCCCCCTCTTCTTCTTTTCCAATTTCAGTTTCCGTTCCCTTGACCATTATGGCCCATTTGCTTGTTGGTATAAAATGGCGAAAATGGTACAGAAATTACAATGTAATTTAGCTAGAAAAAATAATAGACAAGATAAATACTTTCCTGCTCTAATTATGTTTTGCGTTCACAAAATTCATTCTCATCCATCGCCACTTGGGAATGTGATATTAGGTGGTGATAAAAAATGGTGAAGAAAAAAATTGTTTGATGATAACAGCTTTATTACTATGGTAATGGAATAGCATATTAAATCACAATTGTCAATTAATATTCATTCTTATTACCACCATTTTGAAAGGATCTAGGGCTGAGATCAAGAAGCAAAGAAAATACGAAGGGAAGGTGGATCGAAAGATGGCCAATAATGTCAGTTGAAGAAACACCTAAAGCAGAGAGAAGAAAAACAGATCCTAGACATTGTAGACAACATTAGGCAATAAGAAACATTTGTCAAAAAAGAAAAAGGCCACAGCATATCATGTTCCAGATCCAGATCATAGATAAGACAGCATAGAAATAATTTACGATTCATCAAGATGTTCACAGCTCTCTCTTAATTGAAAAAGTTGGTAAGTCTTAAGTACATACCCATGAGAATAAGAACTTGAGATGCTAATAGTGCCTCCTTCAATTGTATGCTCCCCCTGTTGATCATCATTGCTAATGGGACAGGGGGCTGACGGTGAGCCAGAAGCTGGTCTTTGGGGAAGACGGGAATCCTCTCCATCAGTCGGAACAACAGTAGGCATCTGCAATGAGAAGGGTGTGGGCAGGGTTGCTTCCTTATCAACCAACTCTGACTGCTGATCCAAAGCCCTAAAGGCATCATGGACAGAATCGGTGGTCACTGAAGTTTGCACATTAGCAGCCACACCAAGATTTGTGCTGAAATTCCTCTCATCAAACTTTAGTGTTGATCCAGAGTTGGGACCATTCTTTACTGCTGGAGGATGCCCGAGAAAACTCTGAACTCGCCAATGACTATGTCTCTGTTCCCAGATAACACTTCTTATAAACTAAATAAGCAAGAACATACAAACAGTGCGTAGTCTAGTCTAAGACTTCCATTGGAGAGTAACTTTTATGACATACAAGAAACATAATTTAGCAGCTGGCCACCTAACTCTTGATAGAACTAAGTTTTGATCTTCAAAAATCAAGTGGAAGTTCTAAAATGCTGTATTTCGGCAGTTACAGCCTTACAGGCTGTCACAGTCCAATCTAAGAACAATTCAAAAATTGCAATGAGAATCACTCATCTCACACATGAGTTACCCATCTGGCAAGGAAATTAAGCATGAAAGGTAATGCTGTTGAGCACCACCAAAATAAAAACAGAAACACCCAGCACCATCAAAGGAGAAAAGTGTTTTTGGATATTTTTCGTAATGGAACAAAAGATTTTATTTGCTCTAAAGAATCAGAATTTACTGGGTCCACCAAATAAATCATTAAAAAGCTGATGAATATCATGAAGTCATCTTTTTAAAATAATTTTGAATTCAAATACAGTGAACATTGTCATCTCAAATATCTATTATAAATCAGATAGTAAGCAATAAGGAATGCACTAATAAGCCAAAGCGATGCTTATGGCATACAGAAACTCCAAAAGTAATACGTAGAAGCCCATGATCAGATGATTTATGACAAGTTCAAGTATCCAAGCCTCGTGATAATAAATACACTCAGAAAATGGATGACATAAAATGAAAGAACCAAGTCCTACCCAGGGCATAAGTTTTGTAGGCTCTGCGCTCCATCCTTGATAAGATCCCTCAAACTTCTGAACTTTTTCTTGCAAAAGTTGAACATATTCTATTACCTAAATTTTGTAGAAGAAAATTAGTAAAGTGTAGTTTACTAAAGCAAGAGGCCATTATTGTAAAAGAGTACATAATGCTAAATTCCATATTTTACCTCCAAGAGAAAAGATGCAGTGTCTCTCTTCTGATCACCATGTGGTATTAAATCTCTTAATATCTGAAATCTGTAAGGAGCAAGATCAGAAACAATTAGTTCTTAATTTTCTTACCTAAAGATGAAGAAAAGATAATGCATCTTACCTAGACATTGTAACAAAATCTTATCCTAAAAAAAATAGGTATTAATCACATGAAGTCTAACATAAGGTATTAGTACTACTGGAATCAAACCCTAAACAAGACAACCATTGTCTTGATGAAAACTTATTAATAGTCTTATAAAACACTTGGTCGAGAAGGGTTGGGCTAGGATACTGTAGACAACTTAATTTTTCCATCAGAAAATGATTGATAACGATGAGTTAAAAAGGCCTATTTCTGTACAGCGATGTGCACTAACAGTCTTCTTCTCAAAATGTTAAGACTTGAAACCCTTTTCTCAAACTAAAAAATAGATGCTAGTGTTAAAATCCTATGGAAAACGCTTGTGAAAAAATAATTAGCTCCAAAGTAATCAAAAATTTTTGCTACCATCAGTATCAAACTACTCGTTAAAAAGTGGTTGAACTTTCCAGCTAATTTCCTGATCATTGAGATTTCAAATTTGTAGCATCACAGGTCATCTCCAATCCTTTTCTATCCCATGCGGGTTTAGCCTATAAAGTAAGTTTTTGGATGGATCTGTTTTTCGCAAGTTCTAATAACCAAAAGAAAAACATCCACCTACTTGTAGCAAAGGTTATAAAGCTCTCTCATAATCTCATATATTTAACCAAGAACAAAAATTCAATCACCATCCACCTCTTACTATAGTGTACTTAAATTCCCATATTAAATTCTTATCTCCTTTAGATAACTCATAATCGTGCAGTCGATCATTTTAATCGGTAAAACACTATGACAATTGTGGCTTCCAAGTTAATCTCTAGAAGGTCCAAGCCAAAAACAAAGAACTTCACAATGGTTCATATAATAACATGACTATTTTTTAAGCCTCTATCCTTGAATCATATCCAGTCAAAAGAAGACCAAATACAGAGGTGGAAGGATCAACGGATTGAGAGACACTTATATTAGATCTGTTGTCCTTCATTAATATTATGAACATCCAAATGGTCCTTGGACATGCATAACAATAAAGTAGAAACTTTTGCTACAGAAGAACATACAGATACAAATACCGAAAAAACCATAAAACGAATGCATTTTTAGGTTGGCTGGAGCCTGGAGGCACCAACAAAGAGATGAGCACGAGATGTTATTACTCATTATAACACATGAAAAAGTTATCAATCTGTTGGAAAGGAACGTGACAATTTTTAACCAAAAAGGTATCACGCCTGAGACAGAGGTGGAAGTGGAACCTAGGTTGAAGACCTATCAGAGGAGGCGTAAGAAAGGCAGTAAGTCAGGATCAGTGCAGATGGGGGGAATAGGTGTATCATTAGGAGTGGGAGGAGAAAACATTTCGCTATAAATGTTTTTTGTTATGTTCTGTTATTTTTAGTTGCTGTGTCTTGAGGCCTATATAAGAATATGTTGTATTGAACAAAAGGTGTGAAGAAATAAATAAAAGAAAGGCTTAGGAGTTGTAGTGCTCGAAACTGTTGGTCATTCGATTCATGAGTGTCTTTTCTCTTAATTCTTTTATGTTAATTCTCCTAATCTGTGGGATAGAGACTTGGTGTGTCTCAAAAAGCCTCACTAAGGGCTATGATACAAATTACAAAGGGTATAGTGTACATTGTACATTAGACTAGAACCTCAAATATTCAGCATAATCAGCTTAAAGCTTTTGGTTGAGTTGGTTCCTTGACAAAGTATACTCCTAACTCCTAAGTCCTAATTTTTTCAATTCTCCCTAACCTCTCCCTACTGGCCTACAGTATACGAATGGAGACTTTTAAGGTAAGATTAGCATAATTATCATTAAAATAAAAGGAACAAATGAACTTAGCAAAATTTGGGGAAATGGAAAAAACCTGCCTCTCATTAATCTTGCTCCTACGACGTTGCTCAGTCACCGAGTGCTTTGAACGCATTGCACTTGCCTTATCATTGTTCTTTGAATCTGATTTCCACAAAATAAATATAAAACACAACGATTAGAAACTAGAAGAATATAAAATCCTCAAAATAATTAACCAATTGCACAAGTATAAGATCAATCACAATTCACAAACATCAAACAGAAACCAAGAATTATCACTCATACTTTCTTTCTCTAAATAAAACACAAAAATAAAAAAAAAAGATATATTCCTACAATAAAAAGATAATTACTCCACCTGCTAATAAATCAGAAAAATAACAACGCTAAAGCCATAATTCCAATAAATAGTTTCAAAATTTGGATAAAACCAACCAAAAACAAAAGAAAGAACCTTTATTAGCAGAAGAGGACTCTTTTTTAGAAGTGAAATCGTCTTCATAATCTTCATCATCATCCAAAGTGTTGCCTTTACCAGATTTCATCATCGTACAATTGTATAAGAGTAAAAATTGAAGATCTAAACAGAAGTTATTATAAGTAGGCAAAAAAAGATCTGTTAATATAAGAATCGAGGAGTTTAGCAATAGAGTAACTCGGATATTTACTAATTATTACAGGAGAGACTGGACGAGGACCTCTGTGTGTTCATGCCTGCCCCTGACCTAATCACCTAATGTTCATTTGTCCAAAATTCCTAAACAATTACCTAATTATCTAATGTTTATTTATATACGTTAAAAATTCTTAATTAATTTCCGGAAGCCACCAAAAGATACAAAACAATTACCAATAAAGTAATAAAATAAAAAAGATAAATTAAAATCCTAAAAAGTTTCATCCTATTAAATTTTTCTACATAAATGTTACCAATATTACAAATCACCGTTATTTACTTAGACTATCTTTATTTATGTTTGTCCAAATCAAGTTTGTCTCATGCATTTCACGAAAAATAAGAAAAATGAGTGAATTGTTATTGTGGAAATAAGAGAAATATATGAATATGATAAAAAGATAAGTTATATACTTATATGTAGATGAAATATAAGTAAGAGTGTGGATCATAGGTCTAACGAATCGGAGCCCATTAGAGACCTGGATCGAACCGAAAGATTGAAATAAATAAGATTAATTAACATTTTAATTCCAAGTATAAGATTGGAATAAACTTATGTCCCAAAATAAGCTTCCGTACGTCCAAGCCTAGCCTCGGGTAAGTCGTTGTTAATAACAGCGACTTAAGGAAAAAAATAAAATAAAATAAAAAGTTGTAAGTCGCTGTTACTAACAGCGACTTATAGCTTTATATTTTTCCAGAATCCTACGAAGTTCCTCTCCATTACTCGCCGATGGATGACACCACGAGGTATCTTGGCGGCATCCCAGTACAATCCTGCAGCACCGACGATGACACACTTTGTAAGTATTCTTCAACTTTAATTATTATCCTTACAACTTACACTTTAAACATTTCATTAATAATTAAGTCTTACTGCAGGCACAGGGCATTGCATCAGTCATCGGCTCCTCCCAAGAGGAGCCCGTACGGGAGATTGCCCAAGGCATACTCCAAGGCACGCAGTTTCAACACTTCATTCCGGAAGTAACTGCGCCCCACACCACTACGTACGCGTACGAGTCATCTGCTCATCAACCCGACGTTCATCTTGAGGAGGTTGACTTAACGTGTCCGGACTACTGTGTCGGGTCCTCACAGGGTGCCACATCATCAAACTATCAATCCCCTCCCCTACCCGAGCGTCATGCGACTGCATCTTACTATCGTAGAAGGCGTCGTAAACCGTCACAATTAGACAGGGTACAGGAGGAGGATTAGCATTACAATAGTTTTGTAATTATTGAACATTTGTACATACTCATTTGTAACTGTTGGTCTTTTGTGTGTAAATTGTAACATATATGTACATGTATATATTTTTACCGTAGTATCACACGTTTATTATGAGTGAATTGATGTTAACTACTCAAACTTTTGGGCGATGAATCATTCCGCGAACAATGCAGCATAAATTTAATCAAAAACATACAATCATATTCAAATAAGGATGTTGCTATTCAACATTCAACACAATTTCAAGCAAGTTCAACAAATCCAAATCCAATTACATACTTCATGCATTAAGTTAAACTACCGTCGCTAACTAAGAAGGCTTAGTTAACTTTTTCATAATTCTTTCAGTCTCTTCTTTCCTATGTGCCATATCATCCATTTGTCTCTTTAGATTAAATACCTCATCTTTAAGCTCTTGTTTTTCCTTCTCAAGCCTTATTATTAAGTCTCTCTGCCATTTTGTACCCTCCGGAGCAATCCAGCGAAAGTATGTGCATCCTAATCCGTCAGCCAAGTAGAAAGGGCAAGCAACAAATTCACGCCCTGGATCGAAGTCGCTCCAATCATTATTAATCTCAACTTCATAACCACAATCACAAAGCTCTTCAATACAATGCTCCTTTGACATCTACATAATACATATAATATATTAACGTTAGTGAACTTTCAAAAATAATGTTTACATTTACAATAATAAAACTAACAAAATACCTTATGTTAACTTTAACAATTGATGGAAAAGAATAAGAATGATCTAGAATGGATAAAATGAAGTATAAGAAATGATGGACCTATTTATACAACAACATTACAACGGCTATTTTCACATTCTAACGGCTATTTTTCTAATTAACAACGGCTAATTTAGTTTTTAAATTTAAAAAAAAAATAAAAATAAAGCTATAAGTCGCTGTTACTAACAGCGACTTACAACTTTTTATTTATTTTTTTTTTTCCCTTAAGTCGCTGTTACTAACAGCGACTTACCCGAAGCTAGGCTTGGACGTACGGAAGCTTATTTTGGGATATAAGTTTATCCCAATCTTATACTTGGAATTAAAATGCTAATTAATCTTATTTATTTCAATCTTCCGATCGAACCCTTACATATACCAGCTTTATAAGGGCCTAACCTTTAAATAGCTTGGGCTTTATACAAGTCTTCTATTTAAAAATTTAAACTAACAAAAAAAGACTATGTACATGCCATTATTATTATTATTATTATTATTATTATTATTATTATTATTATTATTATTATTATTATTATTTTGCTTGGAATACTAAAGATTTATAATTGTCAAGTCTAATTATAATTCACAAAAACAAATAATTAAGTTATAAGGTGTTTTACTCAATCTGACATGCTTATTTTAATGGAAATTCATAACAAAATTGTAAAACACGTCGAAGTAAGCCGAGAGGGTCGACCCATTTGAGCCTATTTTATTTTTATTTGAGTTTAGTCTAACCTGGTCTAAACCGATCCATTTTTATTTGAACCCGACCCTTGTCTGACCTATTATACATGTCAAGTCACGACCAAAAATACAAATTGGATTAATTTAGTGGGATGGACTAAAAAAATTGGCCTAATTTCACGGAACATACAAAGTATTCACAATAGAAAGAGATTTGAATCATATCTAAATTAAAGCACTCACCACTTTTTCTAGGAACAATATAAGTTTAATTTTTACTAGTCTTTCTTTTCCTCGTACTAACATATAACCAAAAAAAAGAATATAAAAAAATAATTAATCCATCACCTTATTAACAATATTATATTCTATAGAATAATAATAAAAAATTAAAAGTAATATAATATATATTTTTACATATAATTAGGCGTTGAATTTCTAAATTTAATGTCATGTTTATAAGGAATCCATATTCAAAATTCTAAAGAAAAAAAAATTACTCAACACTGCTCAAATGCCAATGCATTTCTTGTACAATTACTCGAAATCCAAACATGTTATTCACAATTATTAAAAAATAATTGCTAAGAAAAACTATTTAAACAAATCTAAATTATAGCTTAATTTAAACTATTACAACCCTACTGAGTAAAGATTAACATGAAATTATATTACACCCTTAAGTCTCAAAATACTAATTATACATAACACTATGGTGCAAAGGAAATATTATAACTATATTTACACAAAATGAGTGGACGTTGCTCTTTTCCCCTACCCCAATTATCAAAGTTCCCGCTCTTATTACCCTTGTTCTGTTGGGTATTTTTCATCATAGGAGTTTTCCTCATTTCTATATCTTTTACTCTCTTCGATTCTCTCAGCATTGTTGGCACGACTATAAACCTCATTCAAGGTCGCAAAGTCAGTAACTCCCATGTTACTAAGAAGTTCAAGATTGAGTTTTTCCTAGAACCTAGGAGCTTTTTCTTGCTCGTTTGAAACCAATTCAGGCACAAAACGAGACAACTCAAGGTATTTAGTATAAAGATCTTGAACATACATATCTCCTTGCTCGAGCTGCTCGAACTCAGATCACTTCCTTTTTCTCGTGTGAGGTGGAAAGAACGCAATTCCAACAAGAGTTGTTGTTAAGAGAAAAGAGACGTCTCCCACAAGTCCAGCTCATTTTGACCTTAAAAAAATAAAACAACTATTGCCGCGCGCTTAAAAAACAATTTCTCCACTTGTCGTGAAACAACTTTCATCAATAACCCTAAATTCAAAAACCAAAAAAAATAAAGATTTAATACTTGAATTTAAGAACTTCAATATCTTTACCCTTAACTAGCTTTTCAATATCTTTAAAGAAATAGGATAGTTAGTGCTCATTTTCCACAATATGTTTCATCTGTGCATCAAGTTGGATAATGCAAGTGCTTGCTGGAATGATTTATTGCTTTTTCTACGTTTTTCTCCGAATTTGAAGGTTCTTTCACCTTTGGGGCAACATAGGGAAATCCGCCTTAACTAGCGTTTCAATTTTGGAGTATGATCACATCATAGCTTCTATTCAACTCAGATGAGTTCTGCACATATAAATTCTAGGTTTTCACCATGTTCTCGTTGTTACAATATATGCGCTTACTATCGCATTCGATAAGCTCTTAAGTTCACAATCGGTGTCGATGTTTTTGGTAATGTTGATGTACAACATTTATTCATCTTTACTGTTTGGTTATGTTGATGATTAGTGACTCGAATCGAGTCTTGGTCAAGAAAACGATGAATCAAGATGGTTGTCAAATTCACGGGTCGCGAGTATGGTTGTGTCTCGCGAGAAACTTGAGAGAAGTTTCTATTTTGGGTTAGCTCAGGTCGCGGGCCGCGAAGAGCATCGCGAGTCGCGGAAAAACTGAGGAAAAGTTTTTGGTCCTGGAGTTGAGTCATTTCCCAGAATAATGTTTAAAAAAAAAAAATTTCCCACTTTACCTAATTTGGGAAAGAATTTTCCAGAATACCGTCCACGTAGAAAAGTCTTTTTTTTTTTTTTTTTTTAGACCAAACCGCCACTTGAAATGGCGGTTTACATAAAGCACAAAAACGCCACATGAAGTGGCGGTTTGGTCAAGGCAAACCGCCATCTCATGTGGCGGTTTGATCCCTGGTAAAC
Source organism: Amaranthus tricolor (assembly GCF_026212465.1). Taxonomy (NCBI): domain Eukaryota; kingdom Viridiplantae; phylum Streptophyta; class Magnoliopsida; order Caryophyllales; family Amaranthaceae; genus Amaranthus; species Amaranthus tricolor. The sequence goes on along the minus strand of NC_080054.1, from coordinate 24,134,885 downwards.
CGCCACTTCATGTGGCGGTTTGCTGGTGGCCTGCAACAATTTTTTTTCTTTCATTTCCCCTAAATAGTGAACGTAACCTGCATTAAACTAGTTCAATACCATCTATTCCATATTAATCAATTACGAACCAGCTTGATTTGAAAAAATTAATTATGAAAATAATGCGAAGATATATTACAATCATGAACATACAAAGTTAAAATCATACAAGAATATACAAGTTAAAATAATATAAGAATATACAAAGTTTGTTAAACTACAACCCCCGGCCCCTTTTATTTTGCGCACCGGTGGATGATGATGGTGTGAACTCGTCAACCTCCGCAATGACATTAAGAGTAGGAGCTCGTCGTTGACTAGCACGCTGATATGTGATAATCCTTTGCGGAGGCGATGAATGTGGCGGAGGAGTGTTGATGGAAGACGGGGGAACGAACGGCGACATAGTAGCGGATGTCGATGGCGATCTGGAAGACCGACCCTGAGTAGATGAACGTTGGCGGCCTCTTGTGGACCGAGAACTGAATCCTCCGGAAGAGCTACCTCGATGGGCTGAACTCCTTGGAGAAGGAGTGTGGAATGTGTCATCTACGTCGCCAATGACGGGTGGAGTCGGTATGAGGTACTCATAACCCGCTTGACTCAATGCATCGGTCAACGACGCATTAATGGAGCCTAAGGTCTGAGAACATAGCCGATAGCCCACGTCAACTGGCGATGTAGCGGCCCCTTGAATCGTGTCATTACATTGTATCAACACCGATCGGATGCACTCAGCCTGTTTGTTATCATTATATTGTTAAAACAGTTACTTAAAACTATTACTATTTGTTATGAGTGTTGAAAGAAAACGTACCAGTAACGTAGATGTCGGATGGTAATGTGATCCTGGCTGCGCAAATGCGGTGTTCGTTAGGCGTAATATGGAGATGCGCCTATACCAACTCATGTACATAGCAGAGCTATGACCTGTGAAGTTATCTCCTCCAACCAATGTAGATGCTCGGTCGTTCCACGCATCTACATGCGATCTATGTCGTACGAGGTAGTTCTTGTCCCCAGTCCTCCGATCGATCGCATGTAGTTGACGTTGGGTGTCACAGGCTTGCGGAATTACCTGCTCCAAACCGAATTGACGCATGACACGATCCGGGAGATGTAGCTCGACAATGTCAAAGCAAATAAGAGGACAACGCGATCTCCAAATCTCGTGGCCCGATGTACATATGTGCGGTAGAGCTTCCATCTTAGCCGCTGTGTAAGGCTGCCATGTCATCTGTAATAGAAATAAATATGCTTAGTAATGTATACAATTTATTCATAACTAATACAAATAGTAAATGTTACTAACCTGCTCGTCCCGTTGTCGATCTAGTGCGTCCCTGTAGTAGACGAGAGTATGTGGGGAGTGGGATCTCGAAAGATATACGCGAAGCCAGCTGCAAACAAATAAACATTGATTAACATTTTCATCTATCATAAAATAGTGAAATTATGAATTTGAATAGTGAATTGAGTGTTGCTACCTTACTGCCAAAGGATCCATCCCGCGCCGATGCTGTGACCCTAATATCGGTTCAAAATCATCCACGTCATCTTCCTGATCATGTTGCCCATCCGATCGAACCGTCCGAATAATGGGCCTCCCTATAGGAATGTGCTCCCATGACCATATCTGTAACAACATCAAGCATCCACCCATGTCCTTGGCACCCTTACGAGATGCTCGACATAAGTTACGATACAGATACGCTAGGGTAGCACTTCCCCAACTGTACTCATCTACGCGCTCCAAGTCTCCCAGTAGAGGGAGATAGATCAACTGTACCGAGTCGCCGCTCTTGTCCGGAAACAAGATGCATCCAAACAGGTACAAAATGTAAGCTCGGGCATGTCTGTCAACCGTCACATCATCTGCATCATCCTCAAGCGCGCTAAAATGCTGTCGAAGCCAAGTCAGCTTCAATGACGATCCAACGATGATCTTCGGCTGGGTGGGGTCTTGAGGGTTTTCCGGCCAAACCCCTAGCAGCTCATGTACTAATGCTGGCCAATTTCCCTCCCCATGGCCAATGACTGCTTGTCCTTCAACCGGCAGTCCCATGATAACTGCCACATCTTGCAACGTGATCGTTGCCTCGCCAACTGTGAGGTGGAAGGTATGTGTCTCCGGCCTCCACCTCTCCACCAATGCAGTGATAAGAGCTCGATCGAGCTCTAAGCCCCCGCCCAACAACCGGTGAATGTATCTGAACCCAGCTAGCTCGACTACGTCTAATACCCTGTCATCCACCTCCCACCGTAACGTACTCGCCTGGTAGTGCTGACGAGTAACCAATTGGGCAGTGGAGCCCTCCCACGCAGCTACGCTCCTGTGTGTCGCCTGAAGCGTAAGCACTGATGGATCAACTGGGCCCGACATCGCCATGATCGCTGTTACGTGTTTTTCATCGCCATAAGTGTTATAAAAATCATAAAAATATCATGACTTCCCTCGCATTATCCAAATTTGCAACCAATTCAACATGTTTTTCAATGGGATAATGATCTTTCATGTGATATCTCCACCAATTTGCTACCAATTTGCAACCAATATCATGACTTCCTCACCCCATTACACTATAACGGGAAGTGTAAATTTGAATACAAGAATTTGTGATACTAAGGTATTAGAACACTTATTATAAGGTTCATTTCAAATATAAAAGCTAAAAATACCATGAATATATACAAAAACCATTAAACTAACCCTACAAAGTAATAAACTTTCATTGAAGCATTTCATCAAACACTTTATATGCATACAAAACAAATCCTAAAATTCAACTACAAATGTGTAAAACGTAAGCTTAAATCATGAAAACAATAGAATGTAACAAACAATTAACGTTTTTATAACTTCAATTCAAACAATAATGAACAAAAAAAACAATTTGCATATTGAACAAAAATTAGGGTTTTATTCATACCTTAAATGAGGATGAAAATGAACTAGTACACAAGGAGAAGATGGGAATGTAGTTGATTAGCTTAGTTGAATGAGAGGAATTGTAAATTTGAAGTAAATTAGAGTGAAGAATTTTTTTTTGTTTTTAGCAAAACCGGCAGCAAGTTGAATGAAGAGCAAAATGGAATGCAGTGAACAACATCTCACGACATTCTGGAGATTTGTACTAATACCAAACCGCCAAATCAAGTGGCGGTTTACTCCATTTTATTTTTTTTTTATTTTTTTTAAAAAAAAAAATTTACCTTAACCAAACCGCCATCTCAGATGGCGTTTTACTCCAAATGCCTGAATAAAACCGCCATTTCATGTAGCGGTTTCAATTAAAAAAAAAAAAAAAAAATTCTCAAAGCAATCCTACGTGGACGGTAAACTTGGAAATACTTTCCCATTTTAAGGAAAGTGGGAATTTCTTTTTAATTTGGCCATAGATTGGGAATAGACTCCCTGGAGTTTTGGCAAGTCGCGAGCTGCGACATTTGGTACGGTCCGCGAGCATCAACGCAAATTTTGCGATTTTGCTGTTTTCGTGTCTTTGACGGTTTATTTTATTTTTCTTTGATGTCCAAGTATCTTTTACGAAGGATTTACTATATAAACACCCTCTTATTAGTGCTGGGATGGATAATTCACAAATTAAGAAAAATCACAAGAGAGCCATTATAATTTGTGAGTGTGATTGTAATTCATCTTGAAAATTATTTGCGATCATAGTGAAATTATTTGATTTCGGTGCCGGTGAACGTAGCTATCACATTGATAGTGAACCACGTTAAATAACTTGTGTCATTTTCTTATTGTTTGCATTGAATTTGTTATTGTTTCATTATTGTTCATCGACCTTGCTTCCGTTGTCGCACAACAGGTTAAGTTTCACATTGTTTTTGTGCTACATTCCATTCATTTTTTTTCGAATTACAGTCACCAAAGCATCAATGTCTACAGCATACAAACCAATTCATCGAATTCTTAACTTATTATTTCGACCACTTACGTGGTAGGAATCTGATGAACTAGCCTAAAATTTGTAGACATTGAGATTTTAATGGCTATAATTTACAAAAAAAACTTAAACTTTAAGGTTATAATTCGCAAAGCAAATTATTTTATAAGAAATGTGAACTAACCTTTAGAACGTCTTATATTGTATAGTAATCATATGCAAAGCTAGTTAGACCTTAAAACTGTACTACTGTTAAAATTATGATCATTAGTACATACATCTTGAGCTAATCTTTGAATTTATGCTTCATAGTATGGTGATGCGGAAGCAACACCATTCATCATCTTCTTTGTCCCAAATCACCATCATCCGTGCTGGTGGACTGTACTGATTTTCAGTCGTGCCACCACCACACCAGCCAACGTGTCCAACATGTGCCCGATCCTTCGACTCCTGTCATAGCACGCCTGCAGCCCATAGCCTCGTTCCTCACGGTCTCTCTTTTTGCCAGGAGTTACTTATCATTATCATCACAACGAGTCCTGCCCAATACAAAGTCTGAGGAGGGCGAGAAAAAAAACAGACCAATACTCATCATGAGAATGCTGCGATTGAAGGAAGCCCCTTGCCCAGCATAAAGTCATAATTCAATCAGACAATTTGCGGCCAAGATAATTAAGTCTAACACCACGTGTTCCCTCCTCAACCATATCCTCACTAGATGCTTGAGTTATGTAAAACCCCACAAACACAACCTTACAAGCAGATGATTTCTTAGGAAAACTCAAATAATTCCCTACAAAACCTGTATTCCATCCATAATTAATCTTTTTCCCCATTCTCACTTTCATAATCATCCAAATTTTCAACCCAAATTTCAAGTTTCTCCAATACATTTGCATTATGCAAGATATACTTTGCAAGCTTTACATCATTATCTTCCCCCAACACCTCCACCATTTCTACATACTTTAACTTTCTCAATAAACAACATGGTATTGGAGCTCTCTCACTCATTTCCATCCCTGAAAGTTTCCCCAATTTCAGCTCCCTAAGATTGTGGAATATTGGCCTAGTTTTTACACCCATGTATTGATATCCATCAAATATAGCAAGATTGTTGGATGACACGAGAATTTATAGCAGAAATTCCTTTGATAAGATCTGAGAATGGGCTTAGGTGCTCGTTTGCGTCTTCCCGAAATTGAATATTTGTATTTTGTAATCTACATGGTTTGCTTACAAAAGTATAGAATGCCAAACTACCACATAATGCGATTCCTTTCAGGCTAGGCGCATCAATCACAAATCTGCTTCTATGCTGTGATATTCCAAATAGATCGATTCCACAATACTCTAAATTTGGAGCACATAGATCAAACCTTCAATTGAAAGTTCTAAACTCAAACGAATTTGATTATTGTTGTTATTAATCCGAAATGCAAGGCAGGGAGATAAATATCAAGGTTCTTCAGATTAGGAAGAATAATAGTTTGATTATCAGTCAATTTGCAATCAAAATTTCCGATTAAATCGAGAACCTCTAGCGATTGACATGCAAAAATAGAAGCTAGAAGTGGAACTAAAGGACTGAATTCGCAGATATCACTTGAAATTTTGAATTCTTTGACATTTCGGCTGCAGATCTGACGAATCCAGGATTGTAAAAAAAGTGTGCAAGCATCCTTTTAATCTTCATTCGAAGAAGGTTTCAATCGAAGATTGAAGGTGCGTGAGTTAGGGGAGGTAATTTGTTGAAGAATGTTGTCAATTAAAGTGAGGAATTCATGAAATGAGCCAGAGTAATTGGGATTGAACTGACCTGGGAAGTCATTGTAGTTGAAGAAGAGGTGCGTGATGAACTGAGTCCAGAGACCACGCCATCGACGAGATAGAATGGATGAGGAAACTGCTGAATGAAGAGGAAGGCGCGATATAATGTTGCCCAGAAGAATGTCTAGAAGAGAGCTCAATCTATCTTCATCGTCGCTGCCATTACTGGTGGTTTCCTGTAAAATTTTTCTCTTCTTTCCTTCTTTGAGATTTTCAGCCATTTTTAATGGGAGATTTTTAGGTATTTTTAAAGGGAAATTTCAGACATTTTTAAAGGGATATTTCCAGCCACTGTTGAAGGGAGATTTTCAGCCATTGTTAATGACTTATGAGCGGGAAGAACATAATTTTGAGTACATTTTGCGGGAAAGCTTAAAAAATGGAACATATTCACCATATGTTTTATTTGTTATTTTTAACATGTATTTTATTCTTAATTTATAATGAAAAATATAGTTGAGTGGAATTTTATTTGATTTTTTAAAAGATAAATTTTTTAATATTATTTTTTTATAATTTTTAATTATGTATAATTACAGATATTTTAAATAAAACAATACTTTGGAATTTGGATAGAGTATAAAAAGTAAATGGTCATATATGCTAAATAAGAGGGAGTAAATTATTTACGAAAAATATGAGGTTTGATCAAAATGATAATACTACCTCGGTTCCATATTAGTTGAACCATTTCGGCTTGGTACAAGTATTATAGGAATGATTGGTTAAAATCTAATTATTGTTCTAAAATAATGACAAAGTGTAAGGGTTAATGAGGTATAATAGGGATAGATAAAACAATTTATAAATTATTTTATGACATATTATAGAGTTTAGTAACAAGTATTTTGAAACAGATGAAAATTAGAAGTATAGTAAGTATTATGAAACAAATAAAATACGTAGTAATCTATTAGATGATATTCTTCCGTCCAACTTATTTTGCATTATTTTAAATTACAATATAAATTTCACTTAAATAATGTATAATGATTGCAACAAATGAGTACAATATAGTTATAAAAATATATATCAACAATATTCAATTGCTCTTATGTAAGAAGGTAACTCAAAACTAAGGGAAGTTTAGAGATTGAGTTTACTTAAAATTATGTTAGGACGACTTAGAAGTAATACTCTTTTTGCTTCATGTGTTTCAGTGATAAAATTAGAAAAGTGCCAAACATACTTAAAGTACCTAAATATGTGGAGTTATCAGAGAAAACTGTTGGTATATAATGTTGGAAGTGCTTATGATGCCACTGCTGAAAAAACTTCGAATCCTGCAATATAACATTAGTCTTGTCCGAATGGTTTCTCGGAAAGCCTTTTTAATGCTTAAGTCATATTAAGAAATGAAAATCAAAGAATGAATGACAACTAAATAGATGTGAGATGAACGGATTGTAAGATGAGTTTAGACTAATTAAGTATGTATTTGGTTAAGTGTAGATTATATCTGGGATGGTTGTATAATTTGATAGAGTAATGACAATTCAATGAAAGCTTGGAGGTAAATATTAGTTACTGTGGGGTATTGATAGGAATTGCTGGAAGGTTTATATGGTAATACAATATTACAATGCATGAGATAGTGGATATCATGGAGGTCATTGGAAGGAAGGTCAAAGCTGACCTACCATTATAGATCTAGGGTTATATTTAGGTTATATACATCCGATCCTCTTAAATTTTATTATAAGTGGGAGCCACTTTATAGCGTTGCAGTAATGAAATTTTGTTGTCGTTGTATAATATAAATGAAATAGATAATGTTTTATTGGGTTAAATAAATTACTTGAATTCTTTGTAACTTGGAAAAATAGTACATACAGTAAGTGAATTAAAGGCATGTGTAGATTTAACTAGAAGATTATAAGATGAGTTTGTGGATAAGATAATAAGAAATGATTAATTCATTTCTAAAAAAACAGAAAAAGTGAATGTGATGAGCGATGAAGCTATATTAGAAACTGAGGGTGGCCAAACCCCAAACTAAACGCGTGATTGTTATATTTTTAACGTGACACCCTTAAAATTTATTATACATGATATAATCGTCAATTAAATATCTGTAAATTAAATAAAGTTTAGTAGTTAAAGTATTAGAAATAAATTTAAAGTTTGTTATTCGAATCTTTATTGAAGTTATAATTTTAATATTTTGTTATAATCTATTTAATAAACTTTTGCCTTAAATTATAGAATTCACCCACTGAAAAACATTAAAATCTAACTTATATTTATATTATTATTGTTTTATTAGTGTATCAATTATTCAACTATAATAATTTTACTAATATATAGACTATTTAAATTCAAATTCAAATTTCCTACTTCACCCTTATATGTGATACTCTATCAAATCCAAAAAATATGATAATGGTATAAAAAAATCTATTGCATTATATATATATATATATATATATATATATATATATATATATATATATATATATATATATATATATATATGTATATCATGCATTACCATGAACATAATGAATTCAATGGTGTCCAATATGAGAGATTCACATATGGCTCACATAAATGAAAGCTACATGCGTGAATGGATAAAGTCAGGCTAGCTCTACTCAACTTCTATGTCAAGTAAGTGGATTCTTTTCCCAAAATATTATAATTTAGGAAAATAATTCTCATTTTATGTCAAAGGGGAAAATAATTTCCTATCTACCGTTCATGTCAGACAGATTTTTTATAAAAAAATATTCAGAGCAAACCGCCATCCTAGATGACGATTTGTTAATTTGACCAAACCGCTATCTAAAATAGCGTTTTGCTTTATTCTATAATTTAAAAAAAGCAACATAAATGCTAAAAATGTGAGGCACAAGTTTTGATCCCACAACCCCATAGCTTAGCAACTTAAGTGCTAACCACTAAAGCAAAGGAACTTCTATAAAAAAATAATACCTACGCATTAATTTAACTTTGTATTTTAAGATGAGGTAAATCTCAAAATTATTACACGAATTATACTAAAGTAAACAGCCATCTCAGATAGTGGTTTGCTGTCTTCATAACCAACAAAAACCGCCACCTTAGATGGCGGTTTAGTAATATTGTAATTTTTTTTAAAGTACTGTTTTAAATAAAACGCCAAGTGAGGTATCATTTTATATTAGATGTTACACCAAAATCGTTGTTTTAAGTGGCGGTTCTAGCAAAAAAAATAAAATTCTCTCACCAATCCTACGTGGACGGTAGATAAGGAATTATTTTTCCCTTTGACGTAAAGTGAGAATTATTTTCCTAAATTACAATATTTTGGGAAAAGATTTCAAGTAAGTGTCTATGTTGCAACTGCCAACAAGAATATGACATTTGTCATGTGCTTTATGGATTTATGATAGATTTCTACTTTCAATTATCCTTACAAAATAAGGCTAAATTTAAAGGGAAAAGGATACTTCCTGTTCTATTGTTTTCTTTAATGCATACCAAGCATTATGTCTCTCAACATTATGTGTTTAATGTAAGTATTAAAAGTTAATAGGATAAAATTATTATGAGTTTGAATTTTATTCGCATTTTATTTGTATAATAGAATATATTTTGCTAGTTATGAGGAAAATATCTATTATATTTATTTTATAAATTTTAAAATGTTTTTATCATTATTATCACAGTCTACACAAAATAAACTCACTCTTCAACTCAACGTACAAACTCTTGTTAAAATGTTTAAACCTCCTTAATTAATTTATATCTAAAGTTAATTATTGCATTTAAAATAACGGGTGAATAAGATTTATTTCAACCCGTAATCTTAAGAATTTAATATTAAGTCAAAGGTTTAACTCTAACTATAAATGTGATTGATAGGAGCACATGCAAGATCGTTCAATGTTGTGACTAACAACATTTAAGTTATGTATAATTAAACCATAAACTTGAATATACTAATATGTGATGGTTAATTTGGTAGGTGCTTTTCAGTATTTACTCAAGTTTAAACATTACTTTATGTATGTTTTTTAAAGGGTTCAAAATCAATTATTTATTTATATCATTGACACTACAAAAAAACAACTTTCTGACTATCCAAAATAGTCGGAAATCAGTCGGTATAGAGCTATACCGACTGATTTCCGACTATTTTGGGATAGTAGGTTCAGAATGGTCGGAATTTCATTTTAGTAGGAAAACAGTCGGAATTTCCGACCAACCATTGTTAGTCAGCAAATTAGTCGGAAATTCCGATTACCAAGTTAGTCAGAAAATAGTAGGAAGTTTTCGACTAATTTCATACTAATAATTAGTCGGAAAACACTATTTCAGAATTTATCCCAAAATGACAAGAAAAAGTTTTTTTTTAAATGTCTGACCACATTTCCGACCACCAGGTTGGTCAGAAAAAAAAAAAAAATTGGTTAAATGATTGTGCCACGTACAGACATGGAACCCACATGTCAACCATTAAGCGCCCACATGATGTTTACTACTTCAACAATCAGCTTGCACACAAATGTCTTGGAGAAGGGTCAAACCTAAGACCTTATGGATATTACATTCATACTCCTATTCTAAGCTATATTATTAAACTTATAACATAATTAACATTCTTACGACTTAATTAGTGTATTATTATTATTATTATTATTATTATTATTATTATTATTATTGTTAATTGTTAATTTGTTTATAGAAAAATCATGGGATGTTTTTTAATTAATTAAAAGAGCCATTACATGATATTTTTTGGCCATGAATGTGATGAAAAGTTTTCTTGAACGACACACAATAGTTTTTTGATTTTAGCGGTTAGGAATACTACCATTGAGGTAGCTCTACGAGGTTGTATGTTGTGAATTGTGATAATATCACGAAGACAAAGTGAATAAAAACTAAAAGATCATTTCACTATTAAAATTATATATCATGACTCATTTTAGTAGATCACATTTAATAGATGATGTCATACAAAAATAATTTCTTTTTTTCTAAATGAATAAACATATTTTTTTTATGTAGTCAAATATATAATAAACTTGAAGCACAAACATTCCAAAAAATTAACTTGATATTAATTAAGATTGGCCATGTTTGATTAAGGATATATTATAATTAATTAATTAAATAAAAAGCAACATAATCATCAAGCCATGACATAATTCTTGATGACAAGATAGCTTTAGTTTATTATGAGTACCTAATACCTAGTAAGTTTTGACTTAGACTATATAGATGTAAGATGATAGATGCATGATGGACATGGTAAACGTGTTCGAGATTAATTAGAGTTAATTAAAATAGCTGCGCCCATTTTTCTTTGTCCTTTTTTGAAAGGCCGGATATAAGTACAGTTTGTCTGTCATCTTCGAGCTTCGATTATGGATATGATTTGTCCATTACCTTTAACCCCTCTTCGGACTCCGATTTATAAGAGATACTGTGTTGATGACTATGACTATAACTATATTTGAAATTGATGAAAAGTCATAAACACTCTTTAACAAAAATATTTTTATTCTTCAATCAACAAAATTAATGAATAAACTACTTGAAGCAACAAGAAGACAATGTAAACTATGTGAGATTGCAAGAAGCTTCATGCTTTAAAGGTTGAATTTTCAAACCTTACTATTTATTTATTCTTGTCACCCAAGGCTATTTTTCACTTATAAAGCATTAAGCATCATCCCATAATCTACATAATAAGCCAGAATCATTTTTTCAACTTAGAAAGCAAGTACCATTTTTAGAGAAAGTTTCGTAATTCTCATCTAGTCATTTCTTTCTTTCATCCAATCTTATAATCCAAAAAAATTAACATAATAATATAAAAATCCACATTAAAATGGGAGAGAATAGTAAGGTTTTTAAGGAAAACTTCAAATCTAAGATCATAAGAAGATTTGTTACAAGATGCTTTCATTTTGATGATTGTGAAGATATTATCAGCAAGAAAAGCCATGTAACAAGAAAGAGTTCATCATCTCCAGAATCAGACCTTATGATTGCCGCTTCCAAGCATTTCTCCTCGGCTCATAAGGTTCAATTATAATTATATAAGTGGTGAGAATCAAACTCTTGTGATAAAAGATAAAAGAGAACGCCTTTAATCATCAAGTCTACTCATGATTCCGAAGGGCAAATCAACTTTTTATTATTGCTTTTACCTTATATTGATTGGGATTGAAGCTTATATATAATTATATGTTGTGATAGACAAGAATAATTTTATTGAGCTCATGCTAAGGGTGCGTAACAATTTATAAATACACAAATTCTTGTGAGAGACAGTCTTTTTAGGAGATTATTTTTAATTAGGTTAGCCAATAAAGAAAAACATAAAATAAGATTAAACATTAAACTTTGATCGACTGGCCGGACTCTCAGAAAGTTGGTATCTCAGGAGACCGGTTGTTATAAGTAAAATTACGATCTTCAAATGATGAGCCGGGACAATAAAAAGGTATCAGGTGTTACGGCTCAACAAATAAAGATGATGGAATTCTTGAGGAGATTAAAACAATAAAAAAATAAAAAAGTAAAATAGAGTTTGTACCAAAAAAAACTACTGGTTGTACAAGATAATATACACAAAAAATAACTAGTATTTAACAATCAACCTTAGGTAAATTGTTTTATGTTTTTGTGTAGTTTAATATGAAAAATCTTATAACTTTGTTTTTATAAGAACTTTTGTATTACAAGTTAATTTATCTTAGCTTAAGCTCCACTAATTTTGATTATACCTTAAAAAGTTAAAGAGAAAGAGCCAACTAACATTTTCATATATATATATATATATATATATATATATATATATATATATATATATATATATATATATATATATATATATATGAAGAAGTTCAAGTGAAAACCATTCTTGAAAACCGTGAGAACTATAAAAACGTGTTACTTTTTCTATAAAAAGGTGTTAATTTTCCAGAAAAACATGTTACTTTGTATTTATATTTTTTTTTCTTAAAGTTACACTTTTTTGGTAAAAAGTACCAGATTTTTTTAAAAACAAAAGTAACACATTTTTTGTGCAAAAGTAACACCTTTTCTGTAAAAAGGTAACACATTCTTTTGATTCTCACGGTTCTCGTATAAGCTTGGTTTTCACTAGAACTTGACCCTATATATATATATATATATATATATATATATATATATATATATATATATATATATATATATATATATATATATATATATATATATATATATATTCCTATAAGTTTCTCAAAATTTTTATTTTTATATATATATGTTTCTTTTGTTTTGTAATATTTTTATTTTGAATAATGTTGTACTACTTTATTTAATATTTATGCATATATATTCTCTTGTTATTTTTTTTGTATTTAAGAGCGATGAGACGAGGGAGCATATTAAAAAGGAAAGATTCGATACAAGGAATTCGTTGATATCGCCATATCAGCAAATGCAATGCCCATAATTAGGGTATTTTTATATGATTTAAATTTTTTGTATTTTGAGTTTTATTATAGAGGTTACATAATCCCTTAAATAATAATATCAAAAATTGTTTGAATCGGTGTTAACACTTTAGCTATTTAGAATGACCTATAAACGGATGATTCTAATACTAATTATTGAAAACACTGAGCGTCTGAGCCTAAAGATACATGAAAGTAAGATAAAGGCTCAATATATATTCATTAAGGGTTCACAAATTTTGTACTATAGTGAAAAATACGATAACAGAACGTTGATGTAGTAACGAGATTGATGCGGTTATCATTATGCCTAAATATTTATCAAAACCACAAGATATTCGTTGATACAGTCCAAAACATATATTAACCTTTAAAACGCGACCGATGCGATGCGATGTGATGCAACCTTATTTTTAATCTATATTATGCACTAACATTGTTCCATTTCATATTTTGTGTACTTAATTTGTTTCAAATCCTCTACCAATTCATCGATTCGAACCCATGACCTTCTACCAGGTTTCATTGCCTCTAGTGCCTTCTCCCTTATTTCCTTAGCCTTTACCTTTTGTGGTATATCATGCCCAAATGATTCCTTTATAGTTTGAGCCAATTTATCAGAATCAGGGATTGTATATTCTCCTTCACACAACTTCACTGCAATCCCTGTGAATTCAACTACAATTTTAGCATTAACAAACTGATCAGCCTCCATTGGCCATACTAAAAGCATAACACCTGCCATTACACTTTCCAATATCGAGTTCCATCCACAATGATTTACGAACCCACCTACTGCTTTGTGGGTTAGTATCTCCACTTGTGGGGCCCACCCTCGTATTACGATCCCACGATCAGAGACTTGTTCTTCAAACCCATTAGGGATTTGTTCACCGTTAATCAACTTGATGACCCAAATAAATCGGATTTTGCTCTGCGCAAGACCTGAAGCTAAAGCTTTAATTTGAGGTTCTGTCAGCTGTTTTTGACTTCCAAAACAGACATACACTACACTATCATCAGGGCATGTATCAAGCCAATTAAATAGGGCATATGTGGTATCTGAATCTGGGTTTACCTGTAGAATTTTCAAGGTTTAAGAAATAGATTAACAAAAATAACTACTGACAGACTAACTTAATATTCTATTTAATAATCTTTGCCCCCTGAGTGAGAAACTAGTATTTAATTGGAAAAATTATGCTCAATAATTTTACCTATTGCTCGTCTATCATGAATAATTTCTATTAGTCCTTAATTATTTATTTTTTGTATATTTTTTTTGCTGACAGGACCTTTAGTATAATTTTAACCGGCTACTGTAGGTACCTATTAGCCATTACACTCACTTTTTCCTACTTGTGCTTCTTCGTTGACCTACTCCTCCTATTTGGTAATAGGTATCCACAGTAGCCAGTTAAATATGACAGGGGTGATATCAGTAAAAAATATATAAATATTGGATTAATTAGAAATATTCAATAGTAAAGATTATTCACAGCATATGAGCAATAGACGAGATTATTCAAGATAAATTACACATAGTCAACTTTAATGACATATTAAACAGTTAAAGAGACCAGGTTGACTAATATATAACCTTGATAGACTACTTCTCCTATTAGCAAATGATTTTAAGATGATATCTCAGAGGATTTATGTACAGTCAACTTTACTGTTATTGTGTATAAACACCATAATAAATTTATCGCGGTATCAGAGCTAACGATTCCAGAGTATTAGATGTAGCTATATCTAAAAGAAGTCATGTAGCAAATAACTTGGAATATACGTAGCAAAATGAAAACAAAGAAAGTATTTTTTTAATTTTTAAAAATAATTATAATTATTTCAAATAACAAAAAACCATAAACAAATATTTGGAAAATAATAATCAAACTTACCCTTTTAATAGTGCTTAATGGTCCAATTGTATACACACGTCCATGGCCTAATATCTTGGGTATATGATCCAAAAACTCCCCTTCCAAGGCATAAAATGAATTATAAACATAACCCCAACTCTTGGAATTCATAACCAAACTCTCTTTAACAGCCTCCCAATCAGGATCACCTTCCTTAAACTTCCTATATATAGAGGGAAGTTGGTCTATTTTCAAACATGGGGTTCTAGGAAGTTCTAGAAACTTCACAACATCACAATTTTCCTTTCTTGTTTCCAAATTCTCCCATAAATGTTTAAGAATACATGTTAAAAAAGAAGAAACAGAGAAAAATGCAAGTCTAGGAATGTTAAGTTGTGTAGCCCAATATTGAGTGAACCCAAGGAAGAAATCAGATATAATAGCTTGCGGAGGAAAAGGGTGGGACCGGAACCATGTTATGACTTGATCTTTTAGCTTACTAAGAGATGAAATTATAGGGGCATTGCCCGAGTTTCCGATATCCTTCACATTCTCCACCCCCGACAGAAGTCGGGGGTGGAGAGGGAAGGGTAATACTAAGGTTTCTATGGATGTTGGGTGGGTTGAGAGAAGTGGGGTCAAGGAAGGGAGGTTTTTGGGTGTGACTAGAATGGTGATTTTTAGGCCTCTAAGAGCTAATTGGTGGGTGAGGTCTAGGAGGGCTGGCATGTGACCATGAGCAGGGTATGGAAACACTAGTATGTGGGTGGCAATGGTTGTAGACATGATATTTTTTTTGGGTGAGTGTATTTGAGATCATATGATATGATTTCCTCAAGGAGTTACATCTCTATTTTCCTTTGTATGGTTAACAAATTTTTGTGGGAGATAATCTTTTTGAGGGATCATTTTTAATTAAATCGACTTATAAAGGAAAATATAGGGTAAAAGTAAACATTAAGCTTTAATCGGCTAGACTTTAGGGACGTCTCTCGCACAGACGGTCTCTCAGGAGACCGGCGGTTTATAGTTGTATCAATGTTGCTTTATTTTTATTTTCAGCAAGTCTTATACTAGCCCATACAAGCAGCTCAAAGTTAAACTTACATAACAGTAACTAAATAAAAATAGTTTTTTCATTTAATTTTAAGAAATTAAAAAATGGGTCAGCCCATACTAAACCGTCTCACAGTGATACGATTTTAATAAAGAATTTATCTTTTAGTTTTGGCTAAATCTTCTATATTATTTATTATTTATATGTTTGAGTCATTTCTCTTGTTATTCATAAAACATACTCCCTTATATTAAGACAAGAAGAGGACCATAATAAAAAATATTTACATCTATAAATTAGGATGAGTTCTCAATAAAAAGGTTTTCACATGTACAAATTAAGGAGGAAATCACTACAAAAAGGTATTTATATATGTTAAAAATCATTACTTAAAATAAAAATTAGACAATTATGGTGAAATGACCTAAAAAGGAAATAAGATATTTGCTCTGAATTGGAGGGAATATATTTTACCAAGCTATTCTTGTAAGAGATTGTCTTTTGATGAGACGATTTCTAAATAAGGAGTTCATAATCTCATAGTATGTATTAATAGAATATTTAACTTGTGTATATATGAGACGAATCTCTCGGTAAAACTGTCTAATTTTCTTTCATTTCTTGATTTACGTAAAACTTGTATTTTGGGCTAATTTGGCCTTTGAGTATTGAGAAAAGTCTCATGATAGATATTGGAAATGGACTACTAATACAGAGGCAGTTCATGTTGTGGAAATTTTGTAGCACCAAGACTTAAAAGTCTTGTCGTTGGACCTTCTTGTTGTTCAATCATATTCATATTATTGTCGTTATTGTTACTCATCAAGTTGCTCAATTATATTCATGGAAGAATCAATAATTGAACGAAAAGATCTATGAATAATAGTGTTTAAAATGGATTTATAATTATCTAAAAATTAATGTAAATATAAAATTTAATTTTAACTAATCTAAAATACTTAATCTGATATTAATTTGATAACTCAAATAAATACTTTTAATAAACAAAATGAGTAGCTAATTACGTGAAAGAACGGTGGTAGTTCAACAATGAGTTCTATGGAGTATGCACGAAGTGAATAATTGATCATAATCATTACTCCCTCTGTTTTTTTTTTATTTACTCTACTTTTGCACGTATTTTTTTTAGCAAATTTTAATTCTTAATATCTCTAAGTACGCATCATAAAAAATTATAAAGTTTATTTATTAAAAACTTTACATCAAGACAAACCTAACGAGATCTCACATGAATATATTTTATCTTCAATATATACTTCAAAAATCTAAAATTAATTTCTCTTTTTTAAAGTGGACAAATAAAAAGAAACGGAGGGAATATTTTAAAATGTCTCGAAAATGATTTTAATTTTTTTTATTGATATTTTTGTTAAAAATAATAATATTATTATTGCCATATTTGTATGAGTGATGATGATACTAATAATTTCAATCTGTCACTTGACCTCACAAATTGTTTAGTGATTAGCCTAAACAATTGAGTGCATACCAATCTCATAACTTGAAACAATATAATGTAATCCACTCTTAAATACTTACAATATAATGATTTAGATTGTGTGTATGATTTTAAGAAACTAAGTAATGAATGAAGTTAATAAAATAAAGTATGTAAGGAGCTCAATCCTCAAAAGGATCCACGACTTCACTTTTAGATTTTTCTCTAACCCTTGGAATTTCCGATGCTCTACTCCTTTTTATTACTCTTTGGTCTTCTTGTATGTTACACATTTACACTCTAATTAAAATAAATTTTCTTATTCGCTACGTTAAATGTTACGCATTGACTAAATAACAAATATGTTTAGCTTGATTACATGCTTGTGTGTTCATCAACTAAATATTAAAATAAATTAAGTCACATAAAGTAAAATTCAAGAAAAATAAAGTTTCTACTACTTGTTGTGATCCAAGTATAGGAGAGTTGAACATGTTGCTCTATTTGCTTTGTTTAGCTATCAACATGTCTTTTTTGATACTTGATATTGATGATGTCTTGTCTTCCTTTAATGTATTGTAATCCAAGTAGAAAGAGTATATGCACTAAGGTTACCTTTAATACTTTATTAACCTTGATTTTTGAAGTAACAGCCTCCTTGATAAAGTAGGTATAAGTATAAGTCCCCTATCTATTTTCGTTTTGTTCCCTCAAATTAATAATTGTAAAATATGATTATCATTAATAAATGTCAAATGAAATAATGAAGTACAACAAATCAAACAAAATCCTACATGACGATGTTTTATTTTATAGATTAAAAATAAATACAAATTAAGATAAATTATTGAATCAGTACCAAAATCACAAATTAGGCTATAATTTTGGTAGGGATGGAGTATCATGATCGAAAATTTGAAAAAAATAAGACGTTTTAATGAATTTATTCAAAAAATAAACTTCGTTCAAACTTTATTCCTAAAATAAGTGTCATTGGCTCTAAACTTAGGCTTGGTGTATTCTCGCTCTTACTAACAACGAATGAAAAGAAATAGTCAAAATTTTGGTTAATGGATATGTCGCTGTTACTAACAGCGACCTAATGTTTGCTGGTCAACAAGGTCAAGTCGCTGTTAGTAACAACGACTTCATGCGTTGAAGATACAAATGAGCCTTGGGGTGATGTTAATAGTGAGAGTAATGAATTCGTTGAAGCTCCTTCTGAGGACGATGTGGGTGTTGACGAGGAGGCTCTAGCTAATGACATGAACTTAGGCAACATTCCAACAATCATTGCTCCTACACCTTATGCACTAGTTCCCCCTCTAGATGAACACGTTGAGGACAACTCTTGGAGGTCTTGGGCTTGTGATACAACCTACACCGATGAAGGAGAGTTTCAAAAGGGTATGATGTTTGATAACAAGGATGCGTTGTTGGATGCTGTTAGATTGTATCATATTCGTAGGAACGTTGAGTACCGAACTGAGACTTCAAATCAAACCGTGCTCACCTTGAAGTGTAAGAGAGGGTGTGCTTGGCGGCTTAAGGCTAGGAAGAGCTCCTATTCACCTTCATTGGAGATTGTTACATATAAAGGGAAGCATGGGGGTTGTGTATTAAGTACTAAAAATGTGTTAGCTGGACACATTCATTTGACATCTTCCGTGATTAACAATCTTATTAGAAATTGTGTTGCTGAATACCCATCAATTAAGGTCTTTGTGGTGCGACAAATGGTGAAAGACCAATTTGGTGTCGAAGTGACCTATAAGCGGTCATGGTGTGCTAAACAACAAGCCCTTCTCTCCATCTATGGGGCATGGGAAGATTCTTATCCTCTTCTTTCACGCTTCTTGAAAGCAATGCAAGTTTCTAACCCCGAGACTGTAGTTGAGTGGTTCTTTAAGGAAGATAATGATGTTGGTGTGTACGTCCGTCTTAGTATTAGAACTTTCCAACGTGTAACCTAATATTGAGGGGTTCAAGTATTGAAAACCCCTTATTGCCATTGACGGAACACATTTGTATGGTAAGTATCGCCATACGTTGTTAATTGCGATTGCTCAAGATGGGAACAAGGGAATCTTCCCGCTTGTCTTTGCTTTGGTAGAGAAAGAATGCATAGCCGCATGGTCTTGGTTTATAACGTGTGTTCTTAAGCATGTGATACATAGTCCAGGTTTATGTGTTATTTCTGATAGACATGCGGGCATTCTAGCAACCATAGAGGAGCCGGAATGGCAACCTCCAAATGCCTATCATAGGTTTTGCTTGCGGCATTTGTTAAGTAACTTCAACCATCAAATGCGTAATGTGAAGCTGAAGAAGATGTATGGAAGGACTGCAGAGCAAAGACAACCACATAAGGTCATCGAGGGATTGAAGGCTATTGGTGTTGCTAATCGAGAAGCTCTTTTTTGGATTGATCAAGTTCGTGATATGTGTAAATGGTCAATATGTCATGATGGAGGGTATAAGTATGGTGTTACTAATTCCAACTTAGCCGAAGTATTCAATAACGTGATGAAGGGTGTATGTTTCTTGCCTATAACTACTCTTGTGGAGTTCACCTTCTACAGTGTTAATGATTATTTTGTTAAAAGACGCGAGAATGAAAATGCATAGCTAATTGGGGGAAGTAAGTACACTTCACACGCCACAAGAATTATCACCCGTAAAACTGAGAAGGCAAACTTCTATGAGATCGTCGCATTTAACTACAGACGAGGCCTTTTTCAACTTAAGACTAGTCGTGGTAATAGAGGATTCGCCAAGGGTGGTAAAATACAAAGTGTGGATTTGAGAGAAATGAAATGCACTTGTAACAAACCCTCCATATATCACTTACCTTGTTCTCATGTTCTTGCCGTTTGTATTAAAAGAAACTTATCGTATGAGCGTTTTGTCGACTCTTGCTACACTACCCAGAGCTATGTAAATATATATGAATTCATATTCATGCCGTTGATTGATAAGAGGTCATGGCCTCAATACACCGGTGTTGAGGTGATACATGATCCAGATCACATTCGTGAATTAGGAAGACCTAAGTCAAGGAGGATCACCAACGAGATCGACGAAGGATCAAGGAGACGCAACGCTTGTCGACGGTGTGATAGTGAAGGTCACAACACTAGAACTTGCACGTCAAGGTAAACTGTATTTGTATTTGAGTATATAAACATAAAGACTATGAAACAAATAAATAACATAAGTAAACAATTTGAGTATTTCTTAAGTATTTTTACGTATAATCATCATTACAACTTAGTTATTGTTGAATTGCAGTAGAGATGGATCCAACAGCTCCAGGCCCTCGAGACCCTAGTGTACTGACGATGCAGGCGGATCACAGGAGCAATGTACTATGGGATGTCCAGGTTAGTGAACTTAGTATTTTGAATGTACATGCCTTTATACTTTAACTTTATGCTAATATAATCTTCGCGTTTAGGTGTCCGACATGGAGACCATATACACCAGGCATCCCGACTCTGCTCCATGGGCCATTGACGCACGGATCATCCCCTACCTTCAGTGAGTGAAGTTGTACTACTTCCACCTCATCGCTTATGGGAGAGTCGATCGGGCGCTAGTCACTACTTTAATCGAGCGGTGGCGCCAAGAGACACATACCTTCCACCTACCTCTAGGTGAGGCTACTGTCACTTTACTTGACGTAGCTGTGCTTACACGGCTTCCCATCAAGGGACATGTCGTCTGCACCGTTGGATGCCAACTCGAAAGTTGGCAAGATAAAGTCCAAAGATTATTAGGAGTCCGACCTCCCGCAGAGGTAGCCAAAGGGAGTGCGTTGCACGTAACATGGCTTGCGAAGAACTTCTCGCACCTCCCTAAAGGTGCTGATGAGGCTACCGTTGGCGTATCTCTCACATCTGATTGGTGCTATCTTGTTCTCCTACAAGACTAGCAACAAGGTTCAGCTTTTGTACTTGACGTTGCTTGATGCGCCATGGGAGGTCATCTACAGTTACAGCTGGGGTTCCGCAGCCCTAGATTATCTGTACAGAAGACTGTGTGAAGCTTCACGGAAGAACGCGAAGGAGATCGCTGGGCCCCTGATTATTCTTTAGGTAATACTAACTTTACATGTTAACGCTTTATTTCTTAATTTGTTTTTGTGTTTCGTTTACTTACTTATATCTGTAATTCATAGCTTTGGGCGTGGGAGCACATTCTCATTGGGCAACCGATGAGGAGTGTTGGACGTGGTGCATTTGCGCCACCAATTCTTCCACCCCCACATGTGCCATATGGATCGCGGTGGTCTTTTTTGTTAAACGTACAAGGACCCACACAGGATCGGGCGTGGGGTTCTACCGCGATCAACTCGATCTACTTCGAGCTGACCAGGTAAAAAATTCACTACAACTAGTCTTGTAACTATCACATTGTGTAATTATTAATTGCATTTTCACGTGTAGTTTTGATGGGACCCTTACCCCGCTGAGGCATACGCTGCGTTGCCTCAGCACTCCAGGGATCTTTTCAGGGGTGTGGACAGCCTTTGTACCTTTGATATGCTTCGACATAGTCGAAGTGCATCTCCCTAAGCGCGTACTGCGCCAATTTGGGATGGTACAGGGCATCCCGCCGCCTTGTGACATAGTGGCGGATCTCCATCACAGCTCACGCAAGGGTCGGGAGCCCAAGAACTGGTTAGAGATCAACTGACGCCATATAGCTCGTTGGGATCACAGGCTGGAGTTGCTGGCCCAAGGTGCGCCGATTGAGGCTGTAGGCGCACCTACTTCGGTGGATTATATGTCGTGGTTCCTTTCCATCACTCGTCGATGGATGACACCACGAGGTATAATCGCGGCAGCCCAGTACGCTCCCGCAGCACCGACAATGACACAGCTTGTAAGTATTCTTCAACGTTGATTATTATCCATAGAACTTACATGTTATATATTTCATTAATACTTCAGTCTTAATACAGGCACAGGGCATTGTATCTGTCATCAGCTCCACCCAAGAGGAGCCTGTACGGGAGATTTCCCAAGGCATACTCCTCGGGACACAGTTTCAGCACTTCATTCCAGAAGTCACTGTGCCCGACACCACTATGGACGAGCAGGGGTCATCTCCTCATCATGCCGACGTTCATATTGAGGAGGTAGACTTAACGTGCCCCGACTATGGTGCTGGATCATCAAAGTATCAACACCTCCCCTACCCGAGCGTCATGCGACGGCCTTTTACTATCGTAGGAGGCATCGTAAACCGTCATAGTTAGACAGGGTACAGGAGGAGGATTAGCATTAGTATACTGTTTGTATATATTGAACATTAGTGACATTTTGTATATATTGAACATTTGTAAATATTCAATATTTGTAACATTTGGACTTTTGTGTATAATTTGTAATATATATGTAGATGTATATATTTTTATCGTATTATCACATGTTTATTATGAATGAAATGATGTTAGGTACTCAGAGTTTTCGGCGATGAATCATTCCGCCAAGAATGCAGTATGAATTTAATTAAAAACAAACAGACAATCATATTCAAATAGGGAAAATGCTCTCGAAAATTCAACACAATTTCATTCATGTTCAACGAATCCATATCAAATTACATAGTTTATTCATTAAGTTAAACCACCGCCGTTAACTAATATTGCTTCTTCAACTTTCTCATAATTCTTTCAGTCTCTTTTTTTCTATGTTCCATATCATTTATTTGTCTCTTGAGATTAAATACCTCATCTTTAAGCTCTTGTTTTTCTTTTTCAAGCGATTTGGTACCCTTCGGAGCAACCAACCTAAAGTACGTGCATCCGAATCCTTCATACAAGTAGAAAGGACAAGCAACAAAATCACGGCCAGGATCGACGTCGCTCCAATTTGTATCAATCTCAGCTTCATAACCACAATCACAAAGCTCTTCAATAAAATGCTCCTGTGACATCTACGGAACACATATGATATAGTAACATAAGTAAACATTAAAAAATAATATTAACATTTATAAATTGAGAATAATACTAACATAATACTTTATGTTACTGAAATAGGCTACATTTAATAAAGCTTAATTATAAGTGATTAAGCTGATTGAGGTTATTAAGTATGTTAATTCGAGTAATAATATTATTATTTTGATAATCTTGACTCGAGTATTTCATTTGTTAACATTTTCAAGAAAGAGGTATATTTTATTTAATGTATAAGATTCGTACAAAGAATACTTCGATAAAAGTGTATTTTGATTATATTTATTAATTGATTACTATCTTATCTTTATAAAAATAAATTTAAATAAAGTATTGAAAAATAAATTCCTAAATGTAATCTTTATTTATACTACCAATTACTTATTTTATAAATCGTCTATTGTACCCTTACAGCATGTCTTATATAAAATTGTCTTACGACGAGACGACTTTAATAGAATTTAATAGGTCAAAGCTAAAAATAAAACCATTTTACCACAAACTAACCGACATACCCTTACTCCCTCATATTAAAACAACACCAAATCAGTACACCTTACACCCCTTCCCCATTTCTTTCTTCATCCTCATCTTTTATTCCTTCAATCTCTCAACACTGCCTCCTTCCCTCTTCTCTCACGTTCCACTCCCCTCACCCACAGCGGCGGCACAACCAAGCCCAGCCACGAGCTCCACCACCAACAGCAACTACTTCTGCTCCTTCCTTTATTGTTGGTAACCACTTTTCCTTCTTTTGTTGTTTTGTTTTCAAATTTAAATGTTAGGATTTTGTAAATTGATTTGGGAATTTTGTGACTCAAATTGAAGTTCATCAAGATTGAAAGTTGAAGGGTCCTTCAATGGTGATTGAGGTAATCCACAAACTACTCTATTTAAATATTAATTGAATGTTTTAAAGTAGTTTGGTATGTGGATTCAATTTGGTATGTGGATTCAATTTGGGTATGAACTTGAATTTAATTAGAGTATATGAGTTTAATTAGTAATTGAGTTGTGTTTAGTATTGATTAGAATTGGTTATGTGGGTTATATGGTTTCTAGTATAAAAATTTAGTATTGGATATTGAAATTTCAGCTCAAAAACTGAGCATTCTGTTTTGGCCATTTTCGAGTTAGTTGTGATTGTTTTTGGGTTCTTATATCTTCTTGAGATTTGTAGAGCTTTGAGTCGCGGTCGTGTGGGCACTTGAATCGCCCCGAGATGATTTCGTATGAGGAAGTTATGTTCAAAATACTAGTAGACTGTCATAAAATCGACAATGAGGTTCCGTTTGTTCTGTCCGAATTTGTATTGCTGTTTTTGAAATAGTTAGAGTCGTTTTGGGGTTGTGGTGTCTTCATGAGATTTGTAGAGCTTCGAGTCGCGATCACGTGGGCACTTGAATCGCTCCAAAATGAGTTTGTGTGAGAGAGTTATGTTCAAAACAATGACATACCAGCAAGCTGTCATGAAATCAATGAGAACCTTCTGTTTTGGTTATTTTGGGATAGTTTGATTGTTTTTGGGTTCTATTGTCTTCATGATATTTGTAGAGCTTCAAGTCGCGATCACGTAGGCACTTGCGTCACCCCAAGATGAGTTCGTATGAGAGAGTTATGATCAAATTACTAACAAGTGTCCTGTTATGGTACTAAAATGGAATTTATTATGTGGAATTAGGAAGTATAAATTAAATTGGAGGTTTAAGGTTATTTATTGAGTAATTGAGATTAACTTAGGTTTATTGTTTTCCCTTTATGGATTGGTATTGTTGGGTTATGGATCGGTATTGTTGGGTTATGGATCTTAATTGAATAATATGAGTGTTTGGTTCAAGTATAAATTTGGGAACATATGAATTGATTGGTATTTTAATTAGTGACTGTTATTCATGGTGTAGGAAGGTAATCCACAAGCAAACTACTATCCTATCTTTTAAAATTAAATTCAAGTATTTGAATGTTCATACGTTTTTATATATGAGCTTTTAAATATTGTATTTATTTAATGAGATTACAAAAGCATGTTTTGTATGTTACTAATTTATAAAATACGAGTCTTGAAATATTGTATTATGAAAAGGAGGTATGATTGTTGATTTCAAAGAAAATCAATTGAATTATTGTTTTGTGTTATATTGAAATGTTCGACATTGAAAAATGTCCGTTTTTGGGAATTGGCAACGGATATTTATATCCGGATTATTGTGAAATCCTATAGCTTGATAATAGGTAATGGTTATTCGGATCGGTCTCGAGCCCCCGATCCCGTTTCGTTCTTGCAAGAACCGTATTTTCGGTGATGACGATCACCCGTGTTCTCAGGATTTAGATCAAGCCTACTTCCTGACGGTCCATATATTCCCACGTTTTAAAGTGCTGTGAAATTTATTGATTTAATATGAGTTTTGAATAAATACGTTTGGTACATAAAGTTTTGTTTGTTTCGCAAATGATATCATATTTGTCATTTGCCGTATTGTTTGGCTATTGACTTGAAAAGTAGTAGCCGCCTTTTGATTTACGCTATTAACTTGTAAAGTTATAGCCGCGTTTTGATTTGTTATGAACTAAAGATTCATAACCGTATTTATGTCGATACCAAACGGACTTTTGAAAGAGTTTTGATTTGGATAAAATATTGATTATAAATGATTACCAAGTGAACAAGGAATTTGATTGGAAATGTTTGTTAATGACTCGTATACAAATGTAGTAGTTTGTTGGATTACTCAACAATACAATTGTTGACAGTTTTTTTTAGGACCTATCTCTTACAGGGGATAGATCCACTTTCAGGTTGCCATCTTTAGTGCGGATGGATGTGCTGCTCGTTTATGTGTCATGTGTTGCGATTGCGAGGACATCGTTTTCGGAAGGTTAACTTATAATGATATTTTGACAAACCATGTCTTTTAATAAAAAAAAATAGATATTTTATAATGTATTAATTTAGTTTATAACTGGGTTGTAAGTAATTGTATTACAGTTATGTCAAGTTTTTAAATACTCTGATATTGGTTGCTGTGGTTATCGAACCACAGGTCGGATTCAGCCTAGACTTCTATAAGTCTTCCGCTGTGCTTTGTAGACAATAATAATATATTGTTTACGCTGGTTTGGGCTGTTTCAGTTACCTTCAAAATCGATTAACTAGAACAAGAATGATGGAGTTTGGATACAATGAAGAAGGGAGATGATGGAGTTATTTATAGAACATAATAACAACAGCTATTTTCAACTTCATAACGGCTATTTTACAATTTTACAACGGTTAGTTTAAATCATACAAAAAGATCAACAAAAGCAAACTAGGTCAAGGGATATGTCACTGTTACTAACAACGACATTATGTTTGACCAGTAAAAAACATTAGGTCGCTATTAGTAACAGCGATATATCCCTTGACTAAAATTTTAACCATTTCTTTTAATTCGCTGTTAGTAAAAGCGAGTTTACACCAAGCCTAGCTTTGGAGCCAAAGACGCTTATTTTGGGAATAAAGTTTGAACGAAACTTGTTTTTTGAATAAAGTTGTTAAATAATCTTATTTTTTTCAAATTTTCATCATGATCTAATCTTTAATTTTATTTCATTGGGGCCAAGCCCATCCATTTCCATTAAACAAGCACTTTAAATTACACAAATTCTCAAACAACCCGTTTTGTATCAGACCGTCTCACGGTGAGACGATCTCAAAACAAGATGTCCATAAGCTAGAAGTTTCCATTATTAGACTATTTAACCCAAGTATGATGCATGTCTCTCGGTAAGGCAGTCTCATACAAAAATTTGTAATTCTCAAAAGAGATGTTTTCATATCATCTCTATTAGGCTGATCAATTATAGTTATAAAGTGAATATTTTTATAGTCTAAAAATGATTATTTATCGCTTTAAAATAATCATTTACAACATTAAAATATTTACAACATTAAAATATTCGATTGGAGAAATAAATTAGTTATATAAACTCATACAACTATACAAGATTTGTTATTAACATTAGTAATTTTTTACTTTTAAAATCAAATTACATTTAAACACCAAACAAGGAACATCCTGTTACGGTCATTAACATTAAAGAAAGTGAACCCACGTTTTTCTTTCCAATTATCAAACCCTAAACCATCTGTGCCTTTTTCTCATGCCTCTTCACGCCGCACAATCTATCTTCCTCAACTCTCCATTGATTCTAAGAACTACTCTTTAATGGTGGCATCAATGTGTAAGTTCCTATCTTCTTCTCCTCTTCTTTTCTCTTCGATTCTCTATCTGGATTCGCCGGTGAAGTGAGCGATTCATATGACACTTCACAATATTGGGCATTTCGTCGTCAATTGTCATTCTGATGTAGGATGTTAGTCATATCTTGTTCTCAAGATCAAGGCACATTCAGAATCGTCTATTAAGGATAGTCTTAATTTCTGCAATGATAACACGGAATCCGTTTTGAATATATCTTGAGACATGCTTGTTATGCTAGGTTTTTGAATGTTGGTCATTGCATGCTTTCCTGAAGGTGACAACGGGTGTGTTTAGTTACATTTGTAGTTGTACTTAGTAATATTTCAAGCAAGCATTTGGTTTTTCATAGCCTTCTTAGTGTCCTGTTGCTTGGGTTATTGTTGTGGACTGTAGAGAATGTGAATTGTTTTTTTTAAGGGTAATCTCAACCTGTACCTCAAATTTAGTTCACATGTAATGGAGTTCAGGTATACTCTTGAGTTATTATTTCTGAATATTTAAGAAAACGGAGTCAGATCTAATGGCTTTGTAACTGAGCACGATTTCAGTAAAGTTCAAGAAATGGGTTCTTATTCTAATCCTGTGGGAAGGCTGGTTAACTTGGTTGTGTTTCCTGAACATCTGGATTGATTCATCTTATTGTAGTATGGTGAATTGTAGAGATGCTAGGTGTAACTGAATGAGCATTTAACATGTGCTTCTTTTATTAACCTTTCCTGTTTCTAGTTTCTAAATTGCTTGAAGTCACAGAGTGCAAAAATGCGGTCATAGTCACAATTGCAGTAACAAACATAATATTGTGATTACGGACACTGTGATGCAGTAACGGAGATGATGATGCATTCGTCGTACTAAGATGCGGGTAATACAGGTTTGGTGAATTTGAAAACCTTTAAACACGAACGATACGATAAAATGCGGCCTTGTTTTTGCACTTTGGTTGAAATAGTTACTTTGCAGTTTTCAATGTTTGGGGAGTAGAAATTAAGTAGATGTTTTCTGCATTGCATTTTTGTCATCGAAGGGGTGTGCGTCATTGGGTAATTCTACTGGCTTGATAACTCAGCAACTTTCTACCGTGAGCTGGTTATTCATTCAATTTATACTTCTCCTTTTGTTTCAAGCCACCAAGGTTTAATCAGAAACAACTTCTTTATTATCACTAATGAGGTAGTGAACATCCGACCCCTAAACTCTGTCTAGGTGAGAACTGGGGTAGTGAAATGTTGTACACTACTCAATCCAGTAGTTACAGTCTTACAGATAGTATTAGATTAGGCTTTTGTCAGAGAAAGTATGGTCATGATGCATATATTTCTTCGTCATTGGGTATGTAGTACAAGCACTACATTATTGTTGATTTACTAGGCCATTTGAGAATTCCTAGCTGTAACATATAGTATCATGAAATCATATCATGTAGCCTTGCCGAATACATGTGTTTTGGTCGTAGTTCTTATCATGTGCTTTTATACAATCTGTGCTAATTTTTCTCTTCAATTTTGCTGAAACTATGTGTTGAGATTTTTGAACTTGTTTGGAAATGTTTTTCTATAGTGATTTTTTCCCTTGTGGTGCAGGATAAAGCTTAGTGCAGTAACAAAGAAATACAGAAGAAAAGGCGTAACTAACCAAAACCGATGGTGGAAGTATGGTGGTCCCTTTTGGGAGCTGCTATTCCAGCTGTTATAGCAGGACAAGGCTGGAGGATGAAGAGAAGGCGGGATGAAGAGCAAAGGATTAGGATCGCACGAGGTCGGGAAAAGAGCTCAGATGAGATTTTTGTGTGTGAACGGGTTTGTACATCAAAGCGTATGTTGAAGAAGGTAGGAGCCTTCTCTAAGGATCCGATACCAGATACTTGCGTCACTGTATGTGGAGTATCTGAGCTCGATGCATGTACCGATGCTTGTGCACGAACTGTTTGTGTCAACCAACATCATGTTCCAAACTGGAATGATATTTGCCTTCGAAGATGTCAGAGTGAATGTCTTAAACTCTCTGCATCTCGCACTTCATAAACCTGTTAATATTTGGAAAATTGACAAGAATTAGACAATGTTTTGTTTGTACCCTTTGCTCAATGCCTGGAGTAAAAACTTCGGAAAATTTGTTTGTATCCTTTGAACAAATACTTGGCTGTTCTAACGTGTTTTCTTGAATTTGTCATAATAGAGTTAGCATATCTTGTAATCTTATCTTGGTCATGTATATTTCCATATATAAATCAAAGATTAATTTTATAACTATTATCAGATTCCAAAAGTTACTTTATATTAAAATAAAAAATCCACCTTTTCTTTTATTTTCAAATTTAAAATGATTCCATGACACATAGAGGATCTGTTTGTATAGTTAAATCAATAACCAACTACAAGTGTTTCGCGTAGATTTCTAGTACTGGTAGGTTTTGCCAAAAGTGAAACCGATAGACTAACAAATTATAATGTAATAATCGATATTTTAGTAACATTATTATATAAAAACGACTAAACAAGCTAGGTTGGACCCGGCTATAGCCAACCAACGTCGAAGTTCACATATTGGGCAGAATTAGAAAAAAAAAAACAAGTAATGTCGATAATCTAAAAAAGAATACAATTAACTGCATTAGAAAATTAAATGAACGATTGATTAGGACAATTGTTCACGCCGAGTTTTCATATTTAAAAAATAACACATAATATCATTTGACAAATTTTTAAACTAACGACATTCAAAATAAATTACAACAATATCATTTAACTCATCACATATCGTGTTGCGCAACTCATTTTTGATAATCTTCATTGCTGAGAACATTCATTTAATTGTTGTGGATACTGGCAAAATCAACGCCAACTTCAAAAGTTATAAGGTTTAATTTGAACTTGTAACCTTTAAGTTAAAAGTCTATTTCCTTGCCAAATTAGCCAACATAACTTGTATTACAGTTTTTTCACTAAAATTTGTGTTTAAGTTATGTCAATTGACACTAACGACTTTACACTAGTTCCGCCCTGCATCTTTGTAATGAAGACCATACTATATACAGTACATAAAAGGAGATAATTATGTACAGAATTGTGAATTTATGTACAAAAAAGGAGATAATTTATCATAATCATCAATATTACAGGCAGCAAGACACTACTTGAAATCTTCACCTGATTTACATTCAACAGAAAAAATAAGCAAGAGAGAGAAAACTGAAAAAATTGTAAACATTAATATACATAATTGAAGCCAAATAAAATATCAAACTGATTATGATTCACAAAAAAGAAAAGAAAATAAAGAATACACAACCCCTGACAGTAAATTCCACAATCCGGTCTATGGTCGTTGATACACATACTTTGTTCTAGGATCAACAATAAGACCTTTTCCTCCGTTCACTTCCAGATCATGCCTGCAGGAACCCGTCGCCATTAGTTGATATAAAGCATTAACAAAACTATCCAAAATCTACTTTCTATGAACTTCAACGAGTGAACGGGTAATTATATCTTTTCTTTGAATTGATAATATTAGGCCCTGCACTATATTCAATTGGTGCAGAAAAAGGATCGAAAGACGGATTATTTGGCCAGTGTTTGACATTTAGGTTCGATTTGTTTTATGTCTGAGGTCAAGTCTTAATGGATCATTACCCAACTTACGGTTGCGTAATATCAGTTGGTACTTGGTAGTTGTGCTCTAGTAGAAGTTAAAAAGTAAATGCATGAACAAATTAAGCTGAAGCATCCCCTGGGTAGTTTGTTGGTCAAAAACTGCGATCCTGCGACGAGTACGCACTGCATCTGTGAAAAGTCGGCATTACAAGGATTCGGCGTGTCATCTAGCTAACACAAGTTTGTGGGTCCAATAATTTGTTCAAATGACGATTAGATTATTTGTTGTAGCAATTATCATTTTCATAGGCACTTTATTTGACTTGGTTTTTCTTAGCAGTTTTTATTTGTTTCCTAGTAGGAATAGTCACGGATTAGGTTCAGCTAGATCAAAAAATTTATTCTGAGTGAACCCAAACTCACAGTTTGAAAATTTTAGACACTGATCTTGACCCGCCGGATTGAGGGTCTAGGGTTCAAGTAGGTTTTGACCTTATTGTTCCCATTAGCTAGGTTTAAAAAGAGCCTATGGGTCCCGATCTCAAATGATTTTAAAATAGGCTAAATGGTCTAAATTGGTCATAGATCGGGTCTTATTTATTCTTAATCATTTATTTTCAAACACAATCATTGAGAATAGAGTAATCATCCTAAAAAATATCTCTCGAGCCTATTCATCTACTCAGCTATTCGCATCAAAGCAAGGTCAAAAATTCATGAGAAATAAGAAAAGTCGAGCAAACCTTTCTAGAAAAATATATTCATTCACGCAAGTTCTAGAATTTTTCACATAGTTTGGATTTTTTTTTTATGATGCTAACAAAAATATAAGTTGATTTGATTTGGCTTCTTTAATTATTACCAATCTTCACCTTGGATCAATTGCAATTGATAAAAATGAATTTGCAGCAATTACAAGCAGTCCTGTTTTCAGTAAGTCTGGTTTGTTTTGGTTTTGATTGAGTTTTGATTGGTTTCAGAATTTTCTCTATGAGAATATGCTGATGATCTTCAAACACAATTTTTAAACAACGCTGCATTCTGTGTTATTGTCTTATATTGATTGTTATAGTGCAGGCCCTATATCTTCCTCGAGGTCCCATGCTGTCCCCAGACAACCCCAAACCTATTGAGGTACAGGAAAGCCTAGTTCACCTAATCAGGACCTTAGCTTTACTACAGGCTCCCAAATTACAAGTCTAGGTATATAGAATATCATTTTATAATAGGCTTTATCAAATGAAAGCGAATACTCAACTGGAATACAAAGTCAGGGATGGTTAACTGTTCACGAGGAACATATCTGAAGAGCTGTAGTAAACGATCGACATAAACCACTTTCTTCCACACCTAGACATCAATACATGGTAAAACTCACAGATATCAGTCACTGTGGAGTGAGAGCAAAAACAAAACCACTTAAAATTGATGGTAAAATATAATGGACGCATACCACATTATCCACAAACATTTGTAGGGCAAGAATGGCTGATTTCAATCCAAATGTTGGATGTAGAACATATATTGCCTGTAAAGAAAATAAATCAAATCAAACCATAAGTTGTAATGTTGAATTCTACGTAATTTTCTTAAATTTTTGTTTCCTTTTCTAGTGAAAAATACAAGAGATCTAAGACGAGAGAATTATGTGATTAAAGTCATGTTGTAGCATACATGCAAATTACGTTGGTGTTTGCGACCAAGTATTTGCTGCAATCTTCTCATCCACCCTAAGTCTGGTTGACTGTACAACAAAAAAGAAAAATATATAAAATGTGTGGACATAGGTCAATAGAACAAATATAAACTTCTTTATCATGCAATTATGATACCACTATACCAGAATCAATAAAGCACATAAACAGCATCAGGTCCTAGATTTTTCATCCCATTAGCTCAATGCCATTAAGTGGCTCCCACAAGCTCCTATCTAGGGGAAGTAGGGGGTCGGACGCAACCTTACCCTTGTAAAATCAAAGAGATTGGTTCCGATAAACCCTTGATAACAAACAATCATTAGCAGATTTATATGACATTTCATTTCCTACATCAACCACAATATCAGCAATTTTTATATGAAGATAGTAATAGCATCTCATATAGAACA
Organism: Amaranthus tricolor; assembly: GCF_026212465.1. NCBI lineage: Eukaryota > Viridiplantae > Streptophyta > Magnoliopsida > Caryophyllales > Amaranthaceae > Amaranthus > Amaranthus tricolor. Next base: position 24,101,367 of record NC_080054.1, on the reverse strand, counting down.
TGGTAGAGACATTATACTTACGGCTGTAATGACGCAGCAGAGTGGAAATAGACAATAGAATATGGCTTCTGACTTATGGGCTCGAACTCCTAAAAAATCAAACGGACAATATTAGTTTGGAAATCACATGCCCTTAAAGGCCACACTTTGAGAAGAAATACCAGCTCAAAGTTTTTCTATACCTTCACTACGTACAGGATAAAACGCTCAAGATCAAGGCAGCGCAACAAGAAATGAGCTCCAACCACTACCATAACTGGACGTCCTTCACTGTCTACTCCACCACGATATCTGAAGACAAACAGAAGCAAGACTTTATCAATCTGATATAAAATACTAAACCTTTTATCAAGGTCGAAGCAGAAAACCAAGATCATGTGATGAATAAAAAAGCATATTGTAGCCCCAATATTTTTTGACATTGTCGTTAGAAAAAAAATTGGAAAGATACTTGTGATCACCTTCCACAATGTGGCACAATCTCGGCCTTTTCTAGAAAGAAGTAAAACCTGAAACTTCAAACCTCCAACATTCCAGCTCAAACAAAAACCCACAAGCACTCACCTTAGAAAAGCAAAAAATGTGTACACTTTCCTGACTTAACCAATAAGAAAGCACATTCAAGTCTCCTTTTGTGTGGATGGATGGGGTGGGGGGAGGGAGTTGCAATTACAAAATTTAGCAGGGCAGTGATGCTTACACAATTTTCATCTCCGCAATCTCTGAAAGATTAGAGGAATTCGCTTTTGCAAGATATCTAGAATGGAGAGAATACTCCTCAGCAGCAGACAATGGAGGACCACCCAGATCACCAAATCCAAGCAATTTTGCAAAATTCCATCCACTTTGAGCTTGAGCAGCCTTTTCCCACAGTTCTTTGCGTCTCTGGTCTGGATCCTTCATAAGTGACATAAACGCTGGATCCAGATATGCATCCAAATAGGATGAATCCCTGCCCAGTAGTATGGAAAATACTTGCTTATGTCCAGCATAGTGATTATGTGAACAAAATTCAATTGTAAGAACTCGAAACATATTACTGAGTTGTCTAAATATTCTAGAACAAATAAGTAGGTGGGGACGGGAATTAGTTCCGAATATGACCCTAATTAGACTTGACCCGTGGAAAAAATTTGATTCGAATATGAGGAAAAAATTGACTTTGAGTCCAATAATATAATCCAACTCCGGTCGAAGTCGGATCCGAGAGAATCTCTGAAAAAGTCCGATAATCTGACTCGAATCCGACTCCAGCCCTACTTCTACTATGACTCAACTTGACATCCAACTCAGACTTGGACTTTGTCCAAATATTTAAGTACATAGTCTACTATATACAAATATTTATATTTTAACATTGATAGACATATTATGTGCTCATGTTATGCAAATTTTTCTAATCTAAGATTTTACCAAGCGATTAGAGAGTCGCAAACTCGTAGTTGATCGAGTTTAATCCATCAATTATTACAAAAATTGATCATAAAACAATATTAGATTGATCAAGTAAAACAATTTTTAATTAATGGTTGAAGGATTGACAATCCAATACCATAAGCTAAAACAATCTAGCCATGGTGCAAGAACGCGGTCTCAGTCACGATCGCAGGTCACGATAATGGTAAAAATGCATTTATCACAAAACGGTTGCGATTGTGATGTAGGATGATTTTATATAATATATTTTGAATAATTGTTTTTAGTATCGTAATTATATTTTTAATCACTCTATCGAAATATGAGAACAAAGATAGAGCAAGATCATGAAGAATGAAGAGAGACAAGTCGAAGCCCGAACTTCAAATCAAGAGCTCAGATGGGAGGAACACAACAAGCCTAAGGAGTATTTGACTATTCCTATTCCCTAACGCATGATGGATTCTAGTCCAACATAGCTCATGAAATTCAAGTCCTAGTCATGATGAATACAAAATCAACAGAGCCCCAGTTGATAATTCAAAGTCAAGAAGTCAAACAAGGAGTGATAAGAAAGCAAAAATGCCCATGAAACAAACCCCAAAAAATTTGAATTCCGATCACAAAAAGCTAAGTACAAGCAGTTGACTACGTCAAGGACATAAGAAAAATGTGATCAAATCTTATGTTACACGTGAAGAAAATAGAATTACAAGAGGATAAAAATGTGATAAAATCTTATGTTACACTGAAGCAAAAATGCTCATGTGAATAGGAAAAGTGGCTTTGAAGTACTCTTACAGAGAGTAGGACAGTCATCCATGCTTATCAAACCCTAAGAAAGTTTGATTGCTTAGAATATATTCCGTAGTATATCCTAGTTTAGTCTATTTTTGTTCTATATCCCTTTCATTACTTTTGACATTTTATCATCATCATAATTTATCCATCATTCCTTCATCATCCATCATCCACAACTACAAATAAAACCTTAAACCCTTCATCAAAACCATCCTCCACAAAAGAACACTAAATACTTATTCCTCAATCCCTAATCATCAAAATCATACTTCGGAAACTTCAAATCAAATCCTGAAAGTACAAATCCTCAACATCGTTCCTTAACTACAAAAAAGAATATATCTTTCCCAACGCTAACACAAAAACTTCCATATACATCATACCCTAACGAAAATCCTAACCTGAGTCCAACTTGATTTTGCATCAAATGTGTATCACCTGACTACATCACACTAACCTAGTTAGATAACAAATTCTAATTGTTGAAAGTCAATGCCCCAAAGACAAAGGCAAGGAAACGCTAACCATGGCTGCCAGAAACGACTGATATACGACAACCTTAATCATGGGGACCAATATGATCTAAAAGTTAATTCATAACCATATATAATATCTCTTAGATCATGTGGCAAATTTTACTTGTTTAGTGATCCGCAATCCTCGTGTACCAAAATTTAGTCACTAACGTAGCAACTAAACAAGTTTAAGATACATTATCCATATTTATGACTAATCTTAGCTAAAATGTTGAACCCCCATTCAATGGTGTAACAAAGAATGAGAATTTCTATCATGGGTGGCTACCTTAGTTTTCTTTTGTTGCAGTTTAGAAGACTAAACAGTTTTCTTACTCGTTCCAACAAAAAGCACCATAATGTAGCACTCTCAAAATCTCTAATGTCTTAACTAAAGAGTGATGACAGGATTCAACCAAAATTTTAAGTTCACATCCTTTACAAGTAAAATATGCCGTCATACAGATTTAAGATACCAAAAGAATCAACCCATGACGGCTTACCACAAATGGAGCATAGTCTACTATCTCATAACTATTTTAAAACTCAAAGGAGAGTAAATCTATAGAGTGAAACGCTCAAAGACTAGAAGATTGTAGTTATCTAGCTCTAGAGAGAAAACTAAAGGAAATTAGGAAGCACATCACCATGGTAAATTCATAAATAGCATTATGCGTAAAATATCTTGATATAAAAAGCATCATAAAATATTAGATGAGAGAACTTTCACAAACAAATTCCATAAAGTCTACACGTTATGGCTACAAGATATTGTTGTCTCTATCAGCTTTAAATTTAAACAAAACTACAAGACAATTTGCTAATTTATCATTGCAACATATATTGCAGTTGGCATAATAATTGTCAGCTTCTTGGAATATAACACATTTATTTGCTTAATTATTTACCAGAGATATGAACATAAAAAATGTCCATTTCAATGGAAAAAAAATCAGCTAATCCATTCATTTCACATTATGATGCCATATGGTAAAATGAATCCTTATATCAAGTGCCCTATTTATTAACGTGAATTTGAGGATGATGTTTGCAATCAAGAGGCAATCTAAATCAACCTCTTGTCATCAAAAGGGTAATGTCACCTACATCCGACCTTTCCAACACCACATAAGATGGGAGCCACTTAGTGGCATTTGGATGATGAACTATTGTAGTGTGCAATTATTTATATTATAGTAAACTAAGTATGACTATATAACATATTATACACCAGTCATACTTCTAGATGTCGACAAAATGTCTACAAGAACGTTTGGTTTGGGATACAGACAATAGATAAGAATTTCAGCTGTTGAACACATTATACAGTTCAAATTATTACAGAAAACTTCAGACAAATAGCTAGTGCTTCTATATGCGTTATATGCATCGCAGCCAATAAATTTTAACCAAAGGAAGAATTTTAATTGGTATAAGAACATGTTAAGTTTGTTAAAAGAACAAGAGAATCTAACCTTCTAACTAATCCAACGTCACTAAGTGGAAGTTGATCTGAGATTTGAGAAGGTCTGGAGTCTGCCTTCCTAGCATTTGGAAGTGGCTGTATTCTGATTTTACGTTCATCTATGACCGTTTCACCATTTTCATCGCCAACATCAGCAGGAAGCTTTGATATGGCAACCTCTTCTTCATGTTTATCACGGGGAAAGTAAAGTGGAAGTAATCTATAGACATAGAACAAATAAATTCCACAACAATTGATTCATAAATTACATAAAGCCAAGAAATCAAATAAGAACACCTTAAAAAGACAACTTATACAAATTTAGATTTTAAAAATAAGGCCAACTAGAAAAAGGTCTGTTACCTTTTATATATTTCTGTATCTATTGTTGTGGTAGTGCAAAACACAATGGCTGTAATTTTATCTTTATGCTTCTCAAGAAATCGCCTTACAGTCCCTAAGAAATTAAGGAAAGAAATGTTAAGAGCATTGTTAAAGGGACAAATAAGAGCAACTTTAACCACTTAAAGAGGCTAAAAGGTCAATAGACAATAGTTAATGAACTCGACATATAAAAAGCAAGCATTTTGTAATACTAATGAGCATAACGAGCTAGGGAAACTGGGAAAGCATCATGTGTCCACATTTGTGAAGGCATTCTACTTATTAGATAGTATTGTACTATCAAAAGAACGCGTCAAGGAAGAAGCTACAATTCTTGAAAAGGTGGTGAAAAATCTTACTTATGGCCACATGTGCCGCTGGCTCACGAGGATAGTTTTTTGACTCCGTATATATACAGCCCATTGCTATGCTGCAAAGCAAAAACCATTTGAAGTTATACGAGAAAGAAGCTAATACTTAGAAGGTAAAAAAAATGAAGATCATAGGTGCTTTAAACCTTCGAAGCCCATTTTCTATAAGCAGTTCAAGGCAAGAACGGTAGCAGTGACTCAAAGCATTTTCTGCTGCTGTGTGATATTTGACTGCATACTTTGGTCCAACAGTATGAATAACCTTCCTAAATAAGTAGAAAGAAAACAGTTTAGCTGGATACCAAGAGAGACAGATCAAGAGTGTAAAAGAAATAAAAACCGAAGCAGTAGAGTCACATGAGGATTCCCAAAACCTAAAAATCCATGATTAACTTCCATAGTCCCTAAATTCTTTTTAATGACTTTCCTCTACAATATGAGTCAAACATTCTACAAGAACAGTGATCTTAACACTACCAAGGAGTATGTTATAACCTAGATCCAAAGAATCCAACGAGTGCATATAATAAAGCATGTCAACGTCAACACCAAAGTACGTTGAGCGGCATCTTGAACAGATGGACTGCAAACTCCAATCAAAAGAGCATCAAATCTAGCACTTAAAGAACTTTCACTGAGAAGCCAGGACATTAAAACAAAGAATGCTCCTCACTTGGAAGAAATGAAACGAGATTTATTCAATGACACATAGAAACTGAAATTTTGCAACTTATTCACCTACCTAGCGGGAAGGTCATATGCACTTGTCATCTTTGCCATCCCCGTTCTGCATCCGCCCTTACAAAAACACATGGCCACATCAAATTTTCAGCAAGTACAAGAATAGCTAAATCAATTAGAAGGCAAAGGAGCAATGGGTAACATCAACAAAAGTATTATATGAAAATTCAAGATAGTCAAAACAACCAAAAAGAATGGTACCCCATATGCTTCTAAATATTTTCCAATATTTCAACTTGAATTCTAGCTTTGACACATTACAATATATTGATAAAACCTTTTTAAAATTCTGCTACTAGATCTGTATTCAAAAATGCTTGTACAATATTTTTCTATGATTTTAACCATAGTAGTCTCCAAGAAATTTACAATCAAAATTCCACCTTGGGCATCAATAAAACAACAAAATTTAGAAACGGAAAGATTATAAAAATCAAGTCAAAGTTAAACGATGGCACAACAAAGTGGTACATATATGATTTTAGTGGGAAATTACAAACGATAATGATAACTTGATCTAGAGTTAGAGAGTCCAAAAACCTACCAGTGTAGCACACTCTTCAGCGAGACCAGGACCGGCTGCAGCATGTAGACCAGGACTGCTATGTGCTTCATCAATATTCTGTTCAAATAACTCTTATTGAGATAATAGGTCCTCGTTCAGAGAATGATAACCATGTTTGCTGAAAAACTTAAATGCTTAAACGTGCATATCACCATATAGGCAATGTAACAAAAATATTCTCAGCTAAGATTGATGTCCATGAATTTACCATATGCATCTTTTAATCTTTTGTTCGAAGTGAGAGCAATATAACAATAGAAGTAAAAGAAGAAATCAATGTGGATAATAATGCAACCTTATTCTTAAATCATAGTCATCATTACAGGTCCAGCAATAATTATTGTTTATAATTCTACTAAACAGCAATTATCAAACTACAACGTTTCTCTCACAAAGAACCATCAATTTAAGAACCTGAACACCTCATCACCTACATTTTGATGCATTGGAAACCGAGTGAAATATCACAAAAGGATGGAAACAAGCTACCTCATTTGTCGAATTAACAACAGCATCTACTTCAATATTCCAAGGGTGTCCTCTCCAGAGATAAACCTTAGAGTTAATTTCATGGTCAACAGGAAATCTAGACACCATACCATTACTTCCATTCTCTGAAGTGGAAGCTGATGTAAGAGGGTCTGGGAAATGAGTACTAGGAAAAATAGAGTCTTCACTATCAGGTTCCAAAGACCAGCGAACCTCAGCATCAGTCCAACGCGGAACTTGATCCAAAGTTACAACAGAATCTCCTGTATCGGTGGGCGATCCACCCCTAGTGGGGGATTCTGTAGGCATTGGACGATACATTCCTCCCCAATCAAATCAAAATTTTCTTTTTAAGCCCTTCTAACTCAATCTTCATAAGATAGTGGTGCTTGTTATATGCCCACCTAATGTAAAATCAAGACAAGGATATGTAAAGCATTGCAAAAATTATAAGTTCAACTTCTTTGTGAATCAAACTATTGTAAAACATTCTCCCTAATTAAAAATCAGAGACCAAACATTAGTAATCCATACTTTGAGAGCAGAAGAGGCAAAAATAAAATCTTTGGCGTATTCAATTAAACCCTAACACAACAAAATCGAAGCAAAATCAAACTCAAATTATAACTTTTTTTACTAACAATGCAGACCTATATACACAAATTTTGCACAAAATTCAAATGGAAAAACCCAATTCAGAAACAAACCAATGTAAAGTTAAGACAAAGGTATGTACAGCATTGCTGAAATTGAAAGTTCAACTTCCATGTGATTCAAACTATAGGGAAATATACTCCATGTTCAAAAATCAGAGACTAAACACTGGTAGATCCATGCTTTGAAAGCAGACCGAAAACAAACCTTTGGCATATTCAATTAAACCTAACTCAAAACAAAATCGGAGCAAAATCCAACTCAAAATTGATGACAGTAACTTTTGTACTTACAATGTAGACCAACAGCATACAAAAATTTTTCACAAAACGCACATAAAAAATCCCAATTCAGAATCAAATTAAGGAAAAATCAAGTCAAAATAACATCAGCAAGATTAATCTAAAAACTACGCAATTAAATTGATGGTAATTAACTAGTTACAGATTTTAGGGAAGTGGATAAAAACATAAACATACCTGAAGGTGGGGATGAAGAAAGAGGGAGAGGAAGGGAAAAAAGCGATGACGATTTTTGGAAAATTAGAGAAATTGGGTCGATTTGAACTTGGTAGGATGAGCTTGCGACATAAGACCACAACCCGACAGACTCAGTCACTCAGACTCCCTCTGTCAAATTAGTTTCGTTTTCTGATTATTCCGTATTTTTCCCATTATTTTGTGCGGAGTGGCTTTTTTATATACAGGCTAATAGTCCAACTAATAAAAATATAAATATATAATTTTTTATTGAGATCATCTTATTAAAAGATAGTCTCTCACAAAAATAACTTTCTGTATTTGGGTAATTTTTATTTTGGTTTTGACTTAATTATCTTTTAAAAAACTTAATGTGATGACCTTGAGTTTTTTGCTTTTTACGTGGTAGACGATAAATCCACTTGGTGATCCTAAGCTTCAAACTTTTACGATAGATAAAATGTTAAATTTTTGTTTAAATTAAGAACTCATTTCTACTGAATTATAAAATGTGATTAATTAGGATTATGACGACGTCTATTAATTGAATAAAATGTTAAAAAAATACTTTTTTTTTCTATCATATATAAAAGTTTGAGAGTTTAAAATAAATCATATTTTGTTTTATTTATTTTTCTTGTTATTTATTTGTTTATAATATAATATAGTTATTGTGCAAATTTGACTTTTTGTTTTGGGTAAATGCCAGCCTAGCGTTTGGGTATCACTTAATTCCAAAATATGGAGAATAATTTGTTTTTCTGACCGACTTTGTTATTTAAAGCAGTCGTCGGATCTTTGAGTGTCGAGGTAAGAATATACTTTCTCGCTTGTTAGTTTATTTACTTTTTATATACTTGTTATTTATTATTTTTAGTTTAAAAGTTAAAATATAATTAAATATAATTTTATTGATCTCAATGCATATATATATTATTAATATCAACTTAAAAAAGGTAAATAGGACTAATAGGTTGAATAGGATTGAACATTTTTTATTACCAAGTAGGATGAAGAGAAAGAAATCCTAGCAAAAATTAAACTTAGGTTTCTCTAATATTTCAACTGATATATGACTCGATTTTCATGAATTTAAATTACTTGGATATTAGAAAAAGGTTTAAGAAAAATCAGCTAACGCTAGGTATTTATAGGAATAGTAAAGATATATTTCTCTCCTACGACGTTTTTTATATGTGCAAGTTTAGAGAGACTGCTATATTCAAATAGCTATAATTTTCTATTTTAATGATCATTTGAGTTATATAATACGTCACTGGAAAGTCCTTAATGTTTAGTTTCCAACGCGACTAGCTAGTCTGCAACATTTAGACTTCTAGATCAAACATTATGATCAAAATAAAGAATTGCGTGAGATTTTGCCTCAAAACCCTTGTAGATGTGAGCTCTTTGTAGTTTTGTTTCTTCTATTTAGAGACGGTCTCTTTGAGAAACTATCTCTAATTAGGCCAGCTCATAAAAAAAATGTAGAGTAAGAGTAAGCATTAAGCTTCAATGTACTGGGCTTGAGAAACATCTCTCATAACACAAAAACTTGGGTGAGACCGTCTCACTTGTGAGACGCGTCTTATTGGCCGGCCCAATTGTATATATTTTTTTTTACCAATTTTATAAATTAAAATGTCAATTTTAAGAGTTGAAAGACCAATTTGAAGACTTAAAAGACCAATTTCAATGATTTGAAATTGACATTTAAGTCATGAAATTTGACAGTTTTAAGAGTTAAAAGTTCAATTTCAATACTTTAAAAACCAATTTTAAAACTTAAAATTGTAAGACTTAAAATTCTCATTTCAACTTTAAAATAGGATGACTCAAACATAGTTGATATTAAAACCTTTAAAATTGACCTTTTAAATCTTAAAATTGAATATTTTTAAGTCTTAAAATTAGTATATCAGAATATTTTTAAAAAATTATTGGGCCTAGGCCAGTTGCACAACTAAGGCCGTCTCACAAAAAAGTATCTGCTCTTAGAAAAACGGTCTCTTAAGAGACTAGCGAACAAGTATTAAGCACATATAATGCAGGGCTTATATATTTTTTAATGCAGGGCTTATATAATGCAAAGGTTTAAGTTTTCACAAATTCTTATACAAGTAGCCCAATTAATGTTTTTTCTAAAAAAAAACAACTTAAGTAAATTAAAAATAATTATTTTTTAGTTTTTTAAATATAAATATTAGACCAACCCATATTAAGCCTTCTCACGATAAGACGGTCTTAATAAAGAATTTATTTTTTAATTAAACAATCATAAAAGGATATTTTTAAATAGTATTTGATCATTTTCAATGTATAAACAACTTTTAAAATTTAGATTATGTTTATGCCTGTTAATTATTATTAATTTATTTTCTTTAAAAGAAAGAAAATATAAAAAAAAATTAATAGGAATTACTTGATGTAGTATTAAATAAAATCTTACAATATACACCGTATCCTAAATCAAATATAATTAATAATCAATAATATATATGTAAAACAATTTTTCTAACTTATGCATCAGGTGCATATGTTTTATTTACAAAATGGATAAATTATCAACTAAATTATTTTCTTCATTGTCACTAGTTTTACAAAACTAGTAAAATAACTAGTGAAGTATTGTCACATGTTGTATGACTTTCTAAGTTTAAATTGACAAAATCTCTTTCATCCACAAAAAAAAAAAAAAAAAGACTTAGGGTATGATTAAAATTGGCCTCCTAAAATTCTAGCCAATAATTCATTAAATATTTTACCGTGAACCAAATCCAAGCAAGATTTTTACCTTGATACGATTGAAATGGCATGTGATTCATTAAATATTCGTATTCGCGTTTGAAGTTCATATTTCGAATTTTTTAGAAGCCAATAAAATACAGGTGACAACTAGTGTTAGACAATGTCAAAGGCAAGCTTTGGGTTTGTCAAGACATTTAACGATAAACGCAGAGAATCAAAAAACCACTCTGCTGTACGTTCTTCCTAAAGTTAGAAACAGCCTCGTTTTTGGTTTAGCCTTCCATCATGGCTTTTGCAGCATCAATAATGGCGTCTTGAAGATCCTTTGGAGCACGACCTAAGGCTGTATAACCTTCTTTGTCTTCTACATCCACATCTGCTCCATGTCTGACTAGAAGAAGAGAAACCTGTCACCAAATTCAATACCTGAAATCAGCCGAGCTAATTTTCATATGTCATAACGCCCTCTGCAAACATCAATTTTCGCAGAACGATGGAACTAGTTGCTATTGCTGGCAGCAATGAACTACTAGTGATAAAAATGGTAAATTTTTATTATCCGAAGAAAAATAGCAAGTCGGCAACATCAAAATTTTGGTGGCATGCCAGTGGAACACGAAAAATATTACTCCCTCTATCCCCAATTGATCTTCACGCTTATGATAGACATCTTAAGCATAGTTAATTGTAGAATATAAAAATTGGAACTGCGTAACGAGGAAAAAAGTGAGAGACAAGAGTGTTAAGACTTGAGAAAGAGGGAAGGACCTGAAGGAGAGTAAAGAAAGGGATGGACGGAAGAAACAGTAAAAAAGGAACCTTCCGTCCCCAAATGATCTTCACACTTAGGATTGACATATTAAGCATAGTTAATTGTATAGAATATAAAAATTGGAAATGGATTACAAGGAAAAAAGTGTGAGACAAAGTATCGAGACTAGAGAGAGGATTTAAAGGGATGGACGAAAACAGAACGGAAAAAGGGAAGCATTCACCATTCTCGCGATTTTCTTTTGTAAAACCCCCCATCCTTCCCCCCCCCCCCCCCCCCCCACACACACACACACACAAAAAAAAAAAAAAAACTCCTACACTTACTTCCTCGATATTTTTATCCTAAAAACCCAGAAGGTTAAACAACATAAAAGACAAAATGCAATTGCCAGTCTCCAAACTTAAGTGAGGCAGAACACAGCAAAAAAGGGCTGCTTCCATCAAAAATTACCTGTCTGTTATCACATATGACAGCAGTCATAAGAGGAGTCTGATTTACTTTGTCAATAGCGTCAATGTCAGCTCCCTCTTCGATGAGAAGTTCACACAACTCTGAATTCCCTGTGCTAGCTGCACGGTGCAGTGCAGTGCATCCAACCTAAAAAAATTGCACCAAAAGAAATAAGACAAAAGACAAAAAAAAAAAGTGACACATGAACTAAATGCTTGTATTATATGATGAAGTGCTGATTATAGGTAACGAACCTTGTCCTTAACATTGACGTTTGCACCATGGGCAAGTAACATTTCAGCAATTTTTTTCCATCCCTTGCTAGCAGCATAGTGAAGAGCAGTACGACCACCATCATTTTTCAGGTTAACATCAGCTCCTGTTCATATTAAACTCTTTGACTATTAATACCAGAAACAAAATTTTAAAATATTGTATGCAACTGCACACAGAATTCAGCAACTAATAAGGCTTCTCTGAGATTTGCAGTTACAAGAAAAATACTGTTTGCAGCCACTATAGACAGGGTTTTTGAAGATCAAGAAGGCAACAGTCTTATCATTAAAGATGCAAACCAAGATACAGTTTCAGAAAGACCTAAGATAAAATTTGTCCTAATGAACGAATTATAGGAGGAGAAAAGGTTATGCAAACACTTCTTACCCAAGTTGCTTAAAATGTGATGAACTAAAAAAAATTGTAAAGAAACAATAACATCAAAAAAAAGGGTCATTTCGGTGTCACTATTACCTATATAACATTAATACAAGTAATTGGAGAACAAAATGAAAAGGGGGAGGCTAGCGCACAAAGATTTTCTAATTTGGCGTATTCTTTGGTTAAACATAATCAGGCCATCTGTGCAATTACTTGTTTGAAAAACTTTCCTCTTATAGTTATTGCTATCAAAGACCTTCCTCCTAAAGAATTAAATGGGTTCTTAAAAGCTTTTCTATTTCTAATACAATGCAATCTATACTTGAACATTGACAGATGTCGACCTGAATCTTGAGACCTATAAACCAGTAGTTGGAGTTGTCTTACAATCAGGCATACTTAGCTGATGTGAACTGTCAAAAGTGCAATGACAAATTTCTCAAAGGATTGACCACCATAGCTCCCTTGATTCTTTGCGGAGCATCATGAACAAAAACGCACTAATATCACCATTAACAAGCAGAGAGTAACAGCAAATCAACATAAATATAAACTATGCTCCCTTGATTCTTTGCGGAGCATCATGAACAAAAACGCACTAATATCACCATTAACAAGCAGAGAGTAACAGCAAATCAACATAAATATAAACTATGCTGGACCTCCTAACAAATTAGAAAACCACATTGACCCAATGGCTAAAAGCTCACCTACTACAACCATTAATTGAAAAAAAAGCATTGAGGTATCAAGTCGCACCATGATACTAGATTATTAGCATTCACCGTGTATTATCATCATATCAATTTTAAAGTGTTATCATGAATCAATTGAACAGAGTTCAAATCCCGTACAAGTACGTGAGCTTAGATAAGTGGGCTAAAATAACATCCAAAAAAACATTGGGTCTTTTTATTTGTAGCAACACAGAGTTTGCTACACTAGTGGCAACCTTAACTTATGTTGGGATTTTGTGACTCGAACCGAGTCTAAGATCGGTCTAAGATGAATCAAGTGTGGGTCAAAAAGGCTAGATGCGCGGGTGCGGAGATCTACGCGAGGCGCGGATGCGCGGGGTGCGGAGTATTATGCGGGGCACAGAGAAGCTTCTGTCTTGGGCAGAATGTTGGGCGCGTGTCGCAGAGTTCTATGCGGGTCGCGCTTGCACGGGGCGCGTAGATCTACGTGGGGCATGAAGCACTGCAGTTTTTGAGGGAAGTTGGTTTTGGCACGTTTTTGGCCGGTTACTCATAATTTTTGACGATTTCTTTTGTATTTTCTTAACCCTAATTTCTTTTTATTATGAGGTTTACTATGTAAAGGCCCCATGTAATAAGAATTAGGGCATGGGATGCAAAACAAAGTGAGGAAAACTAAGAGAAAAAGCTTGGAGAGCCATTGTTGTGGCTTCTTGTTCATCTTGTAATCTCCCGGTTTATAGTGAAATGTTTATTCTCAGTACCGGTGGATGTAGCTATCACGTTGATAGTGAACCACGTTAATTTCTCGATGTGATTTTCTTTATTGTTTGTTTGAATCTTTATTGCTTTCCGTTATTGTTTTCGATTTTTGCTTCCGCTGTCGGACAATAACTTAATTGGTGATAACTTAATATTTTCGTTATCCATGGGTGTGTTTGTTAGGCTAGTTCATACAAGCATGCGTTAGAATTTGTTAACCATGCATGTGTTAAGGGCTTAGGGAAATGCATGGAAAAGAAAAGAAGGTATTTGATGGGATAAAAAACTATTTGCTTGGATAACATGGAAAAGTGAAGGAATTTAAAGGGAAAACATTAATAATTAATCAGGAGTGTAGATAGTTGAGTGATGGTAGCAGCAAACTTTTAACCATGGATTATGTCTTAGATCAAAAGAAGCACAAAAGAAGGAGCTTGAACAAGAATCATATCCAGGTTCACCACATATTTAGCAAAGCAGCAAACTAGATATTTGAATGGAAGCACGTACAAAATACAACTATGATAAGCATCATATATTTTCTAAAGCTACTATAAAGTGATATAGTACCAACAAGAATGTCTATAGAGATCACGTTCATGAAAAAAGGGATGAAGAAGGTGCAGGATTTTCCTTCCAAATCTTAACAAATTTGACAAAAATCCTTTCTAACCAACCCGCATTTCCGTCTCAACTCAAGTTTTAACCAAATGATAGATGGACATTTTTTCTTCCCCTCCATCCCTTTTTTTCTGTCCTGAATACATTATTTTATTTTCCTCCCCTTCCTTGTTTTTCCCTCCCCCTTATTTTTCCTCATAAGCGGCTATCCAAACAGAATAAAATACAATTTCAAGTTGTGTCGGGATACTTATTGCCAAATAAAAAGCAACGTAGACATCCGAATATGGAAGATGGATATGATTTGAGACTTGCAAGAGCAGCGATATTGATACTTCTTAGTAAATTCAATGATATGAACACATATCTGAACTTTATAAGGCATGTCAATAAATATTTGTGTGAGTAGCCCAATTGCTTATCGCATAAAACCATGATCAAAAGCTAGAATCTGAATTCATCCACAGATCTATTAGCCTCATGAAAGCAGGAAAACACAACAAAAAGCTCATGGCAACTATTGGCAAGCACAACCAAATCATACCACAATTTCAGCCTAATCCCTTTGATGGGCAATTCAGAAACCAGCCATGAACCTAAAACCCATCTAAAATCTAAAGCTTAAATGACAACATTCTTTAAAAATTTTAAATTGAAGTTAATTTCCTCCTTAATTTTACAAATAATTAGGAAATAAAATGTTAAGCTAACCTTTAGAGAGGAGAATTTGGATAATATCAATATTCCCAATACTGGATGCTGAATGAATAGGTGCCCAACCCTCTTCATCCTTGCTATTAATCACTTTCCCTTCTAAATCAGCTCCTGCTAGAATTTCCACCACCTAATCCAGATAAATATGTAATAACGATAAATGTTTTGATAAAAAAATAAAGAATAATTTACGAATTACTGGGTGTACTTTTGCGAATTACAGCCTAATGTTCATTTGCTCACGCCAAATTACATAATTCCGACCATTTAACCTAAAATTCCAACAACCAAAATGGTTGAAATTCAATAATTTGGCTGAACATTGTAGATTAATTCGCAAAAAAAAAACAATTGAGCTGTAATTCCCAAAACTGTAAAACTTTAACGCTATAATCGCAAATTATTCAAAAATAAATAATCCAACCCTAAAAATAAAGAAAAATTTAATTAAAACCTTGGACTGAGCAGAAGAAGCGGCAACATGAAGAAGAGAACGACCATCGTCGTTTCTAAAGGAAAGGAATTTAGCAAGCTGATCTTTCGAGAAAGAACTGAAGAGTGAAGTGTTACCCAACTCAGCGGCTTTGAATAGCTCACTTGCCTTGATTTCTGTCTCCTTTGAAGTCTCCATCTCCATCTCCATCTCCATCTCCATTCTTACTTGATCACTATTTTTTGGGAGGGTTTCAGGCTTTGCAAAACGAAGACTAACAAGTAGGCGCCGCAAAAGCAAACCTATCTAAAACTTAATTCGAAAGTTAAATTAAGATCAGAATTTAAAACGTGAAACAAACATGTAATTTTTATTTCTTTTTGAAAACTTGATAAAATATTATAAAAAGAGAAAACACTACTCCCTCCTATTCAGCTTATGTGTCCCATTTCTTTTTATAGTCAAGTCATCTTAATTGTCCAATTTCTATTTTTGGCATGGGTTCTTGACTTTTATGCCCTTAATAACTTTATCCTATTTTCAATTATACCCTCCATTATCCATACTAATTTTCCTTCCTTACATTAAAAAATCCATAATATCACTCTCTTTCCTACCCTTAGGGTCCCACTTTTGACTCTTCTTAAAATCCGTGAAAAGTCAAATGGGACCCCTAAGTGAATAGGAGGGAGTATTAAATACTCTACACCATCGGCATAAGAAACATGTAATTTTCATATCTCATACGGCCCGTTTGGTACATGGTATTAGAGGGCGGTTATGGTAATAAAATTAAGTAATGAAAATTTTGGTTGTTTGGATGCCTTCAATGGTAATGGATGGTAATAAAATAAGGTAATGAAATTACCAAAAAGGGCAATTTTCATTACCATCAAACAACATGGTATTAGGCGGTAATGGTAATGAAGTATTACTGTGGTAATAAAATAAGGTAATGTTATTTCGAGCTGAAGAAAAAAAATAATGAAGAAAAAAAAAGGTAATGTATGTAATTATCCAAAAAAATATTATTATTAAAAAAAGAATCATTAGATAGAATAATTTAGATACAGTTTTTAGATACAAATATACAATAATGAAACTAAGAGTCATTACCATTTTTTATTACTAACAACCAAATGCAATCAATGGAATATTATCTTCCATTACCATTCTTTAGTCATGCACACCAAACAAAAGAATCTTCATTACCAATTCTCATATCCATTCCTTCATTACTATTGCCATTACAATATTTCATTCCCATTACTTCATTACCATCAACCAAACGGGCCGATAGTGTTTATGTATTTTGTTTTAGTATTTTTTTTGTTGGATTATATATTAGGAAGCTTTTTTTATGGAAATTTTTTTTAATTGGTAATTTGGTATATCAATTCAATTAAACAATTTCATTTGTCAATTAATGTGAGATAAGATTGCAAAAATATTAAGCGTTTTTAATTATTGCTTACTCAAATAACAAAATCAAAAATTTATAAATTTCATATTAAAGTTAATCTCTGATTTCTTTCAATATAAAACTTAAAATAAAATATTTTGTAATTACTTCTATTGATTATATAACTTAACAAATATTGTAAAACGTAAATTAAACTATTTTGTATATTAGCGATTTTTCTTAACTCATTCATTAATTTGTAATGGTTAAATGTAACTTATGTTATAAATTAAAATTTTCTTTCCAATTACGATTTCTTAGTTAAAATTTTATATCATGAGCCTTTTTCAAGTTTGATTTATGAATTGCAAATTTTAATGTGAATATTTGTTCAATATTGGTGATTTGGTATAAAATTATGTTATATAACTTGTAATTTGCTTGATTATTTAACTTAACAAATCATTGTTAACTTGGATTGACCCGAAATAAATGATCAAACAATCTTTTAAATGTCTTAAATTTGTCTATATAAATATAAATAGATTAAATGGATTTAAAAATAGTCAAAAATTATAATTTTCAATCTAATTAACTAAATAATTTATGTCTAAAAATAAGCCCAACCCTATTAATTTATGTTTTTTTTTTTCTGGTCTATGTTGGTAGCCCTACTAATACATAAAGTCTTGGACAATAATGGGCCAAGTTTATCGCTAAACATATGACCTACTAACCTTAAATAATACTATGAAATTGTCTCATATAGGTTTTTATGTTTGTCAATAAATTAGTTTAATCCTAAATATTATTAAGTGCACATAATAAAACATTATAAAATTAAATATTAATAAAATTTACATTGAGATGCTTTAACATCCCATTCAATCATGTTTAAACTTATAACTTAAATATTAAATATTCTCATATTAAATGTGATCGATGAACACTGTCAAAACAATGAGACATTTGCATATAGTTGGAGGAAGTATAAAACTTGTTTCGTTTGATGTGTCTAATTTTTTTCAGCTATTCCATATTTTTAGCATAAGGGTATATATATACATTCATATTTTTTTCAAAGAACAAAAAAAATAAAAAATAATAATAAACTAATATAAAAACACGTGCAATGTACGAAGTAAGCAAAGATATGATAAACGAAATTCTACTTAAAATCATTTAGAGAGGTAGGATCGAATTGGTAGTTGCAAATCGTAAAATTGTATGATCCTACAAATAAACTAAAATCTACTAAAAATATTTAGTACCCATTATTATTATTATTATTATTATTATTATTATTATTATTATTATTATTATTATTATTATTATTATTATTATTATTATTATTATTATTATTATTCATTATAAAAGTTTTAAATTGCAAATTCAAGTTTTGTTTGACTTATTTTTCATAAACAAATGCAAAAATATAGTACAAGAATTGGTTTAAATGCAATATCAATAAAAAAAACTTTAATGTTTTCAAATCATTATTATGGATTTTAGAAACAGAGATGTGTATGTAAAATAAAAAAAGTGAAAGATATACCAAAAATTATAATAATTTAGACTAAATTTGTTGAATATGATGTTTGGAACGTAAAATCGTGTTATGATTCCACCTCTCAAAATTTTATTTCAATTAGAATTGTAAGATTCTACCAACAACACGATTCTACCTACAATCCGAATCATTTGCTTATTTTTAAGTCATACAATCGTAGATCAAAAGCGGAATTTTAAGAACTATGGTTGTTAGCATGAGCCTATGAGGATATATTTGATGTGCCTTGTCAATTATACGAGTAATCTAAGTTCATAGTTGATATCCTTCTTGTTAACGTGTTTCAACTATAAGGGTTCAAAACAGACCTATTCGACATTTACTCGACCTTGTAATCGAACTTGATCCGATCCGACTATAAAAATATTACAATTATATAAAACCAACATAAATACAAAACCCAATTTTAAACCCACGTGATTTTCCTCGACGTACCTTTCCCTCAAAACGTTTCAATGTTGCATTTAGTACGATCCAAAGGATGAAATTTCACTGCAGATGCAGAGACACATTCAAAATCATGCTTCAGACAGTCTCATAGGATGAAATACAAAGACTTTTTCCCTTCTCTGATTATTTTGGGACATGATAATGCATATTTAAATGAAGCAAGTATGTTGATCATGATTAACATACAATAATTTCTATCTGATTGTGACCAAATTATGCTATAAAGTAGCAGTTTTCAACATCAAATGTTCCATGGAAGAATAAGAATCAAGTGTGAACTGATGATTCATGCTGTCACATGATTTACTAATCTCCTTGCAAATTACGAATAAAAAAGCGAATTATGATCGTTTTTGGACTATTTTAGGGTCATTTGAGCAAATCGCGAATTCAAAAAGCGAATTAAATAGAGAATTATGTTATATTGATGCAGAAGCACATAAGCACTGAATTAGACAGGTTAGACCACACTTACAGCATGTAAATATGGAGTACCAGAGATCATATATAACATACTTGTAAATTGTTTTTGGTTTTTAGTAAGAGTGCAAACCCCAAAATTCATAGAACAAAACAGATAATTCTCGAACACAAACCGAGAAGAAAAAAAAAACCTAGAAAAGGTTAAGCTGGCTCGCTAACACGAGGCCAAACTACACTTGTAAATTGTAATGATCTACTCCAGTATGACAGGATTACGACAGGATTACATCAAAATAAATCTAACAAGATTGAATATATTAATCAAAGTCCAAAATTTCAGTTTAGTGTACACACCGCGCTGAACGCCTCATACTCGATGTGCTAGAGATCTTAACAATCGAAAAATCAAAGCTAACCTATGTAAGCTCACATTCAAATACAATAATATAGGAAACGAGACAAGAAAGTCAGAAGTGATCGCATTATATAACCTATATGCTCGCTACTCGAATTTAGTTTTACAATATTCCTATGCGGACCGGGACTTGAAATGCCGCGGTAACACAGCTGCCCCGACTGTTTCTGACCAAGATGGGAATATAACAGCATAAAACTGCCTTACCATTCCGAGACAAGCACACATGACACATGAGCAGAATCTGTTCTAGGACAAGAAACCCATGCAACATTATTCATGGAATAATACAGGGTTGCAAAGATCCATATTTGACGGGACCCAAACTTTGGGGTACCGAGTACCGACATGTACAAAGACGATCCCTTTTCCCTAAAAAAAGAAGAAAAAAGGGAAAGCTTGATTCCAAATGCATCACAGAACAACTCTACTCGGGTGTCTTCTCGCTATAGATTCCAACAATTTATAAAATCAGAGGCACTCACAAATAGATTAGGTCAAAGGTACTGGAGGAGGCGTACGATTACCTGTAGGGTACCTTTGTCTTCGGGGACGTCTAGTTTTTCCCCATCCTGTCAGATTCTGATCTTCCAAAACCCCTTCAGTATTGTTACTTAGCAGCTGATGGGGCTGCTGAGTCAATGGAAGGGCGCATACTGTGTTTAATGGTGCTGGGGCGGCTGCGGCTGCTGCTGAAACAGACCTTCGCCTGCCTCTACCACATCCATTTCTAGAAGCATTCTTCCGATTTGGTGCGGAATGCCAAGTATGACCAGTAGCTCTCATTAGGCCTCCGAAAACCTGAAGGTCTTCGGTTACTTCGTGCCTAGAAAGTGACGTAAGGCCCGGGAGAATGTCTCTCTGAAAGTCCCGTTTTTGCCTTCCTCTACGACCATGCCCTTTCCGTGTTCTAGTCGTAGTTAAGGCACACACACCCTTTTCTTCAACATTTGGGACTTCTGGGAAGCTCGATTTAGGAAAGTACTCGTCTTCATTGCACTCTTTCTGTCTCAGAATCATCAACTCAAAATCATCCAAACCGTCAGATAACCAATAATCCGTAAATTCAACATCATTTCCATTATTAGAGCAAGCAATATCGACAAACCAATGAAGGGGATTATCCAAATCAGTTTCTTCGTCAAGGCAAGTCGCTTCCTTGGGTTGACTTAGATTAACACACGACGAAAGGGAAACAATTGCGGCTGCCACCGACGTGGCAAGTTCAGTTTCTTCGTCATCATCATGTTTGGGAAACTCTAACATCTTTTCGGGATCTTTTATAAAAGAATCTTCATCCCGAGGATTCGCAATAACATCCTCGTTTTCAATTATTATGGGGGCTTCCAAATCTATACCGGTGCCAACCCTTATGCAGGTTCCCTTTTCTGCAAACAGATCACACGTTTCACATGAATATTCCTCGTCAATTATACAAGAATTGAGATCAAAACGATGTCTCCGATTATCAGATACAATTTGGGTTTTCTCTTCTAGAACCATGTCCTCTTCTGTGACGTCACAATTTAAATTAATATCAAAACCACGTTTTCTCCCAACGCTTCCACCTTCCTTGTTTCCGGAACAATTGTGACTAATCAAAGTGTTCGAAACCTCTTTCTTCGGTTTTGGAGGGTTTTCAAAAATGGGTACACCGAGAATTTTTTTGCTATAATCAGGAATTTCGGCTTTCACACCGACCTCACATGCTGATTCAAGTGAGTTGAAACCTTTCCTTGAATTCTCAGCCTCCTTACTGCAAGATCCCTTTCCTCGAAGCCAAGGCAAAATGGCTAGAGGATCCGACTTCTTGTCATTGTCAATGATTATAACATGGTGCTCGCCGATATGATCATCGGACAAGCCATTCGAAGGAGTCACATTCAAGTTCATATCTTTCACAGGATTGCCATCAGTATAACTTGTAGCATCGAAGAAATTTATACCGGAACAAAGCGCTTTTCTATCACTGTAATTGCTATTTACATAATCAAAACCTATAAAAGAAGACGAGGAACCTTCATGAATATCTTTTCTTGCGGGCATTTCTGTCCCTAAAGCTGAAGGGGAGCTATTTAGGTTCCACTTATTATTGCCGAAGAAGCCATTGCCCTGACAAGAAGATTGAGGACTCTTGCTCGTGATAGCGGAACTTAGATATGGACTTGTTTGGACAGATATGGGTTTATGGCCGAAAAAACTGCCGGGTTTCCCGCAAGAGGAGGCACTTTGATCCCATGACTTGCTGAAATCAGAGGGATTAAAAATATCAGTTTGTTTCGGAAGATGAGAAGCAACTGCTCCAAGAACATTGGAGCTTGACAAAGTTAAACCTCTGTCGGATTTTTCTATGATGCTACCAGATTTTGCTTTCCATGGCTCTCCGTTGATACGATCACAGTCCAGAAAAGCTGGAGGCTTAGTGGCTTGATCAAGCAGAAATTGTACTGGCTGCGTCAGTGCAGAAATTTTTTCTGGACCGGTATCATGATTGATGGATCTCATACAGCCGTTGCTTTCTAGAATAAACACAAAACTCTTCAACATACAGCTTAATTTCAAACAAAGAAACAAGAGTGAGTATATGGTGAATTTAAAAAGTTGAAACTGCGGTATGATTAGAGGTGCTCAATGGGCCGGGCCGAGGTGGGTCATGTAAAATTTTAAATGCGAACCATTAATGGCCCGGCCCATTATTGACACGACTTGCTAATGAGCCGTTAAAATGTGACCCGTCCCATTAAACACCTCTAGGTGTGATACTATATGAAGGAGAAGCATGTTTTATAAATGAGTTCCAATATTACCTGATTTTAATGCATTGCTAAACCAGTCTGAGCCCATAA
Organism: Amaranthus tricolor; assembly: GCF_026212465.1. Lineage (NCBI taxonomy): Eukaryota > Viridiplantae > Streptophyta > Magnoliopsida > Caryophyllales > Amaranthaceae > Amaranthus > Amaranthus tricolor. The sequence continues at coordinate 24,078,523 of NC_080054.1, read as the reverse complement.
CTCTATTTTCAAAGTGTACATCATTCAACGCCCCATTTGTGCTGCCATTCTTGAGGTTCTGATTAACGTCCTTAGTCGGACTTAAAAATCTCGTAGAGATATCCCTGTAGTTAGCATCATGGTGACAGCCACCTCGATGTAGAAAATCAACTGAGACAGAGGTTTCCTCTTCCACATTTACAGGATCATTCAAGTCCGCCAAAGCCCTCGGTTGGCTGTCATGCAAATCAGATTTCGATGCATCGCCCTGACCCATAAATAGTTTTCCATTCCCATATGCAAAATTTCCATTTTTATCGGTTGATAAGCTCATGTAATCAGAATCTTTTACATCATTGACTTGTACCACTTCATCGGTGTCAATATACTCGTCAGCGGGGAGATCCAGATCAAGCATTCGTCTTCTATGTTTTGTGGGTCTACACTCTGACTCCAAATTCTTCGGGCTATAGCAATTTGGAAATGAAGTGGGATCCGTTTGTATGCTCTTTCCTTTGGCAGAACATGATGATGACTGAACAGTATCGAGAATCGATAGGGGAGGTGTGCCACAGGCTGAGTTTGAAACAGGAAGGTTCGGACACTTCCATCTTTGCATATCCTCACGTTGCATCTGGGATGGTACATGACTCGAAGAAGAACAAGTTTCATTAGGAATTCGCCGTTTAAATTGTTCTTTCCTTATAACCTCATCCATCAAATCTCTTTGTACGCTATACAGTCGATGTAATTCATTAACCTGAATGGAAAGCGTGTGCAAGGTAGATTTTATATTATTCGTGAAGCAATTTAAGAACTCAAAGAAAAAATAATTTCCTTCTTCATCTTAGTTTTAAAAAATGCGCCTCGTAGGTAGGCTCTAGAAAAGTATTTTTCTTAGTCTAGGCTTTGCGCTTTTTGTGCTTTTCCATGTCTTACGCTTCATGCACATATAATTTTTTTTTTATGTCTTCATTGATGAGAGAAAGACGAGGAAAACGGATTTGTTCTTGTTTACAAGAACAAATGGGAAAATGAGAATTTGTTTGGGATCCTATAACTCAGTCGACTTCTTTTCTAGTACCTCCAACAACACTAGGTATCTTCTTTTTTGTTTTTATTTACCTCTTTTCTTTTCGAAAATTGGGAAATTTTATTAATAAAATAGTCCCTAAGAAGAGACCAAAAACATTGACGGCCCGTTTGGTTAGTGGTATTAAATGGTGGTAATGGGAATGATTTTTAGTGTAAAATTTCATCAAAAGTTCTATATCATTCCCATGGTAATGAAATTTCGATCACTAAAAATTTTTTTATTTACAAATTTCCATTATCACCTAATACCACCTCTCCCAATGATAAAGCATTGGAATGAATTTTATGAAGAAAATGAGATGATTGAAGTTGGACAAACATGACGATCAAGATAACCAAGAGATTTTTCAACCAAAATTACACTAATTTTTCATTCGTATTACCACCGTTTATCACCACCTACCAAACGGGCCGTAAAGGGACATCTAATATACCTCTCCGGCATAAAAAGCCCCCTAGAGAAAAAAAAATTGAGAAAACAAAAGATGCAGGGCGCCCTTTAAAGGATATTTACCTCTTCTTCAGTCTTCATTCTTGTGAATTCTTCATCTTTTTTCTTTTCTTCTTCTAGATTGTTCATCTTTTTTTCATCTCGATTTTTTCATACTTTTACTTCTCTTTCTATAGGTTCTTCGATTTTATGTCTTCTTTCTTTTGGTTTTCATCTTTTAGTTTCTATTTCGAGTTTATGCCAACTTACTACTTTAGTCTTTGAGATTCTCTTCATTTCTTACTTAAATTTTTCCTCTTTGATTCTTATGTCTTCTTTCTTTTGTTCGCCAAATTATGTGCACTTATTATTTATGTAAAGTTGCACATGAAGCTTGCTACCAAGGATTAATTGAAAACAGTCTCTTTGTTAGTGTTCTCATTAACAAGGGTAAGCTTGCGTACATCCGACCCCCAAACCCCACCCTAGGTGAGAGCCACTTAATGACATTAGGGTAATTTAATATCACGTAGAAGCTTACTACAATTATAACGAATGTTTTAGATCTTTTATACAATAACAATATGAATATTATGTTGTTTGGAGTATCAAATATGCTTTAGAATTGATTATAAGCTTTTGAGAGAAGAAAGTGTGTCTCGCACCCTCGCCTACAAATTGTATTCAAAACCCTATTGCATCTCGGTGGCCGGTGCGACTTCATCTTTAAAAACTAAGGCCTTTATCAGCACAAGATTATTAGACCAAACTTAGATGACTGAAATGTATATCCATACATACCTGAATCTTGAATACGGCTTCATGCTCAAGCATCGTCTGTTTTACAACATCCTGTTCGTATTCTGGATGCGAATCGGCAACAGTCCTTGGAAGGAAACCAAAATAAAATTGTCCGTCGGATAAATTGCTCTCACCAAAATAAGGCCAACTAGCACCATTAGAGCCACGATTAAGATCGTTCATTGAGTAATGTGCAGGCAAGCAATTCTCAATCTGAAGTTTTGTTCCCATTCCTGCTAATTTATGGCAAATAATCGTATTACAATTCAATCATCAAATTCCTACACCGCAAACTAAGAGGGCGTTTGGCAAAATAGCTTATTGAGCAATTGTAGCTTATTTTGAGTCGATTAGAGGGTTGGGTGGCAAACCGGCCAATGCTAATGTTTGGTAAATTTTAGTTGGTTGAGATAGCTAATTGTTATAAATAAGCTGCTTTTGAACAAGCTGCTCATAGCAGTGGGTTTAAAATCAGCTGGCCAACCCAGTTAATGAAATCAGCAAGTCAAATCAGCCACTGTAATATAATCAACTATTAGCTACCAGTTATCAGTCGTTTGCCAAACGCCCTCTAAATCTTGCAAAAATATACATAGCAAAGCTAAACCTTTTCGATTTGGCAGTTCAAAAGAAGGTCGGAAGCCGACATCCTTGTAAGCAATGCATCTTCAACAACCACCAGCAAATACAAACCTAGCTCCCACAAGACAGAATTGTTTACACTAAGAAAGCAAAATCCGTAACACAAATATCATATAGAGATCAACAGCTCGTTATCCAACACTTAACAGCATATGCAAACTGGAGCAGCAAAACATGGCAAGGTACCTTCAAAAAACAAGACTCGAATGAAAATCATGCACAGTCTAACATAATTCGCAGATTAATTTTCCTTTTGAATACGCGTTTTTCTTAAAGCGATTCGCAAGGAGATTAGTGAATCATGCGACAGTGATCATGCACATTAGCAACAAGTCTCACTCAATAAATGAAATCATGCATCTTCTCATTGACAAACAGATTAAACATTATTTTGGTCCGAACTCTCATTTTGGACCCAACTATTTTTCCCCGACACCCATATAAATCAGAAAAACAAAATTTTGATCCAGTCCTCGAGCACTAGGGTCGATAGTTTTAGCTTTAATCGAACAGTTACAGATTACACAGCAGTCATTGAACGGAAAATTGTCAAGTTGCTTGAACGGGCATAATAGCACTAGGATGAAAAATTCAATAGGTGACATGAAGAAAATCCAATAACTAAAGAGAAGTATATAACTTCCTGAAATGAGCACCCAATAGAACAGCCAAATCTCCAAAAAAAAGGAAAAAAAATACACCAAAGTTATTGTGCTAGTTGAAAAATCTAAGACATTTCTAGATAAAAAAAGGATTCAACAACCATCATGACACAATCGTAGAGCTTTCCAGCTTAATGAATGTATCCATTTGATCCAAACAATAGCAGACCAACCTATTGAACTATTCCTAAATCTTGAAATAACAAAATGATTGAATAAACACTTCCTAGAGCAGACCCCATTTGACAATCGTTAGCATATTTTAACAAGTTGTTTGACGAAATTGCAGGTCACAAGTTTATAAATTTCACAAGTGAAGCTCTAACACTGTACTCGGATAGAAAGAAATGGAGGCAAAGGAAAGAGAGGGATTTGGAAGGATGGAGAATCCCTTGATTGGATAACAAAAAGGGAGGGAAGGAATTTGGAGGGAAAAGATGTACAAATTTTATTAAAAATATAATCTCTCCTAAAGCGAAAAGATTTGAAGGAAAAATAATAATTTTTCTTCCTTTTCCCTTCCCTTCTAAACAAACAGGGTGCACTCTTCCTCCTTACTCCTTCCCTTCCCTACCCTCCTAATTTGCTATCCAAACATAGTGCAAAACATACTCCTTTTGTTTACGTTAAAAAGGCATTCTACTCATTGATAAGCAAATTAGAAAGAAGGAAATTGTTGATAAACGTAAAAGTTGTTTCAATCCCATCAAAGAAAAGTGGGTGGTAATTTCTCAACCCAAATACAAAAGCATAAGCCCCAATTTGACAGCCTCATTAACACTATGTTTGGATAGCAAATTAGGATAGAAAGGAAAGGGGAAGGGAGGGAAAGGAAGGGAAGGAGTAAGGAGGCAAAGTGATTCTTGTTTGTTTAGAAGGAAAAGGAAGGGAAAAGAAATGAAAATGATTATTTCCCTCCAAATCTTTCCACTTAGGAGAGATTGTATTCTTAACAAAGTTTATCCATATTTTCCCTCCAAACCCTCCCTTCCAAATCCCTCCCCTCCCTTTTTGTTATCCAAATAACGGATTCTTCATCCTTCAAAATCCCTCCCCTTTCCCTTCATTTCCTTCTGTCCAAACATAGTGTAAGGGATGCCAATAACCCACATGGGTGAACATCCCCAAACCAAAACTATCTTTCTGAAATACTATGAACTGTCCTGGTCTGTTGCTCATTATATCAACACTTGAATTCCAGAAACATCTCCCACACAACTCAGAACATAACTTCACACCAATCAGATGACACTTTCAGTAGGATTAACACATTTGACATTAGTCACACTACCAAATGTTGTTAAAATGGATAAACCCTAAAGGCAAACAACACATTGTCCAAAATAGTAGGGGTATCTTAGAAACTAGAATAAAGACATTTATAAAATTTTGTTCTCATACAAGAATGTTCTCAAACTAAAATCACAATTGTTGAAACCTTATACTCTTGGCAAAACAAATCTAAAAGCATTGACTTACACTATGTTTGGATGAAAGTGATTGGCGAAAGGGAGAGGAGGGAAATGTTGGGATGACATTTCCATCATTTGGATACCAAAATGGGCGGGAAGGGATATGGAAGGGAATGAATTGACGACGAGAAGTCCCTTACATTTGCTACTAAACAAATCCTAGGAAAGATTTAGAAGAAAAACTCAATAACCTCCCCCTCCCCTTTCTTTTCTTCCTATACATAAAATGCTATTCAAATCAGTGTCATATGATTCGCTAATCTACCCACAAATCACCAATTGAAAAAAAGCTAATCATTATCGGTTTTGGGCAATTTTTGGAAAATTATGATATACTGATCCAAACACACCATAAATATGGAAAACCCACTTTCAATTCAATACAATGAAACAAGAAATCCCCAATAGAAACAATACACTCATCCAATTGAAATTGTATGCAATTCTCAAAATCAAATCCAAATCCAATCACATATCAGACATTTTAACAAGGAATTTCCAACACAATTTACACGAAATGCAAAGAACTCAATAATTAAAGAATTTAACATAAAGTACTAAACAAGACTAATCGCAGTATAAGAAGCAGGATTTAATTAAAAGAATAAATATTAGCAAATGATCAGAAAAATCCCCAGAAAACCCACAAATCTAAGATAAATATTTAGCAGTACAAGGTAAAGATTTTACCTTTAAGTTTAGACCCACATCCTCCAATAGCTCTTTTTAACTCTCTAAAATCTCTTAAACTAATTTTCTCTACATAATAATTTTGCAAAAGTATTTAATAATTCAACAAAAATATAATCTCTCTTGATAGATGATAAATAGAAGTCTTCCCAAATTCCATCATGAAAATTTAGCAGTCATAACAGAAAAAAGGAATGAACTTTATAAATAAATTATAAAAAATAAAATTAAATAAAAATAAAACCTTGTAATTCTATTAGTTTAGATAGAAAAACAAAAAAAAATTTAAAAAAAAAAAAGGAAGTTGGTCGAATTCCTATGACTATCTAAGAAAGGGATTAATTAGATTAACAGGCAAATAAGAAGAAAAGGATGAAGATTTCGATCTGCTGGGCCAGTGTCTGAAACTAAGAAGAGAGAGAAAATGAAAGTGGAGAATTTATTTTTTTTAGAGAGAGAATGAGAGATCCCAGATAAGAAATCTTCACACAAACTAATGAAGAACAAGTGACATAAAATTTGTCAATATCCGGTCTCTTTTTATTCTCTGCTTTTTCTCTTATTACTTTCCTCTCACTCAATTCCTCCATTATAATTTTGAAATTTATAGTCATAAATTTTTTTATCAAGTCATAGGCACTAAAAATTAAAGTAAGCATTACAAATTAAACCACATGTAATTAATAAGGTATTTAATATCGTTTTCTTTTCACCATTGTTAATAATGTTTTTAAAAAATTAGTGTTATGTTCACTTGTCAAATGTTGCTTACGTAAAGTCAAAGGTAAAAAATCAAAGTCAAACAAGTCATCTCTGATCAAAGCCATTAGAATTAGTCAACTTGGTGACAATGCTTAGATTTTTGAGCAATTCTTGTATAAAAATATCTTATGGTGAGACATGTTCATAAAATGGCTCTTTAAAATAATTAAAGTGAGCTTCTAATTTCCCAAGTATAAATTATAACATTTTGACGTGTTTAACATTAAACAACTTAAGTGAGTATTTTAATTACGAAAATAAATGTATTTAAATTAACTTAGTTGAACTACTTTAGTCAAATTTAAGATTACCTTGTCGAGAGACCATAATAAATGAAAAATTTTTATAAATAATAATAATAATAATAATAATAATAATAACATTATTTATAATCAATATTACAAAAATAATGCTAACCTTATCTCTTTTTTTTTAACGGAGTTGATATAAATATTTTTTTGAATCATCGTCATTAATCATATTTCTTAGACAGTATATTATTATTGTAATATCTTATTATAATTATGATATAGTTGATCTTATTCTTTGGAATTAAGAATTTCCTATTGTTGTATTATGATTATGATTTTTTTGTAATAATTATTATTAAACCTAATAATAACATTGAGAAAACTATTGTATACTATCCCTAAATATAACATCTTCATGATTGTTATTTAAAAAATTGTCCAAAATTAAAATTAAATAAAATCAATATGAAAAATCCTTTTGCTTTTTTTTTTTAATTTAATATTCAACTTTATCATAAATAAAAAGTTTACTTTTTTGATAATCAATGTTCAATACCAAAGTGGTGATTGTCATATAGAACAAGTATTTCAAGCTTTTCAACTACTTTATCCCTCATTGAAAAAGGTTGAAAAACAATTAATTTTCTTGAAATAATTTAGTAGATACCGCCTGTAATTGTTTGTTTCTTTCCATTTGGGATATGAGAAGAAATTAATGAGCAACAATAAGAAAACTTTTGTTTATAAAGTAATTTCAAATATTTATTCAAAATTAAAGTAATTTCAAATATAACTCATTCGCGCAAAATAATTTCTAATTCTTCCTCTGTTTCTTATCAATGTCTTATTTGCTTTTGGGTTACTATTTATCAATCATTCTTAATTCGAATTTATTCTTAATCAATGCGTTAAAACATAGTAAAATGAGATATTGTTTAATTCGTCTCAACAAAAGGTTTATTAATATTTAATTTTTATAATTTTTAATTATACACAATTATTACTATTAAGTATTGAGCTAATGCATTGACAAACGTGCAAAAAGAAAATGAGACATCTAAAAATAAAATAGAGGAATATTAATTAACTCAAAATATTTCATACTATCTACTAAAGTAATTTTCTCATAAAAATCCAAAGTTTTATTAATTTTCACAAAATACACATGATTTTCAAGTAAAAAAAATAATCACTTGAATAATTTTGAAAGGATATATAATAAGTGGGTATATTCTTAGCTACTCCATCTGTTTTTATTTATTTTTCTCATTTATTTTTTATTTATTTTTCTCATTTATTTTTTAGGTAGATCCCAATGCAAACTTAAATTCAAATAATTTTAATTGTGAGTTTTTAAAATTTCTAAAAAGTTGATGTTTGAAAATATATATTAAGACAAATCTATTAAGATCCCACATGAATATGTTTTTTCGTATAGATTAATGAGAAATCATAATTAAAGTTTGACACAAAAATTCGTAAATTCTATTTGAGAAGAATATATAAAAACGAAGAAAGTATTCAATATTGCAGTTTATTTTGAGCTATTGAGTGTTGATTAGCATTTATTTCATTAACTTTTCCTAAGAATAAGGGATAAAGTTCCATTAAGAGCAATTATTTATTAAAATAATTAATATTTATTGTTGCTTAAAATCATAAAAATTAATAAAAGTCAAAAGGGTAAGTTAAAGGAAGAAAGAGTTATAATGAGAAGAGTACTATTAATATGAAAGAATAAAGTAAACTTTAAAAATAAAACTATAAATATGTGAAAACAGAAATTTCAAACGAAAAAGAATAAATAAAAACAGAAAGAGTAATATTTTCTTTACTAAATAGGAATATACAATGAATATTAATTAATAGAAAATATAATCACAATCCTATATAATTAAAATCATCATCATCATCTGTATACTTACACATTTGACATTTCTATAAAGCCTATAGAGATTAGAAATAAGTTTCAAAAATAACTCAGACCCTTCGTTTCTTAATTTGATATTGCTGGTGATAGTGATAGAAGTCCGATACTACATTATAATGTAAATAAACAAATAAAAAGATAAAATAAAAAGTTGATAACCTATATTTTATTTTTGCAACATTCTTTTTGGGATTATATGCCAATTATTTGCATATACATTTGACAAAACATGGATTAAAATTAGGTAAAAACATTAGCATTTGGCTGCTTAATGATTTTCACTTCCTTGTGAAGGAAACGCCCTTTTCAATGCTTACTGCCAGTTCTTTTTTCGCCTTTTCAAGACCAGCCCTATTCGACATTACAATTACAATCATGAAAGTTGAACTAAGAAAACAATAGGTCGTACGAGAGACCGCACTATCATGTGTCTAATAACCTAATCAATTCAATTATAATATTTTACTAAATGTGATTAGTAATTGATCAATTTAAGGTCATAATTAATACTTTAAGGTCAAAATTGATTTCTTTTAAAAGTTATGATTGAACATTCAATTGATCACTTTATATATAATTGATAATTAATCACTTTAATGTCTAAATTGATCACTTTAACGTTGATATTAAAGGCTTTAAAAAGATTATCTATTTAAAGGAATAAACTTATAAGTAAAAATTGATCACTTTAATGTTAGAATTAATCATTTTTAGTCAAAATTGAAATATTTTATTTTGATTGATTTATTTAATATTTACATTAAGTTGAAATTGATCACTTTAATGTCAAAATTGATATTGCAAGGTCAAAATTGTTTTTTTTTTTTTTTTGAGTTTGGGCCAGGTCATTAGTACCCGCCTCATAATGAGACGATCTCTTGTGAGTTATTGCGTTGAGAAAAAGGATTTTTCATATTTTCAGCTGTAAATCATGTAAAAATGTACCTCTCATACGCATTTAGTGGGCCGAGAGGGTAAACCTCCTCAACTCCATTACGACCAAGCCTCACTTTTGTTGCAAAGAACGACAATTCAGTCACCTGAAAAAGCGAAACACGTCATTGTTGCATCTATCAATCAAATTAACATATGTGAAACTCAACGGTCATCAAGAGGTTAGAGTTCTGATTCTCATCGCCTTTAACTCGAGGTTGGATATCCCCATTTCTCCCCTCGCCTTCAGCTTCAAAGGATTGAGGCCTTACGGGTATTATATCCAGTATAATGGAAATGAAGACTATTTGTTAGTGTGTAAGAGTAATTGCAGAAGGCAACCAAACATACCTGAGAGTCCACAAAAGCACATTCAACAATACCAGCATCTCCCCTCAAACCTCGAAGGCAAGCATCAGCAAATTTAACAGCAGCATAGGCCTGCAATTTAGAGATTATAGACTCCGTTTAATGAGCGGACTATACTGGTTACGATGATGAATGATAATGATGATAAAACTCCGTTTAAGGTTCATTTTCAAATAACTTCAGGAGACAATGTCCAATAATATAGTATAGCGCTGAGTTCGAAGATAATTTGACACTTAAGTTGGGCATGGCAAAATGATTGTCGACCCTTTACCTCCCCAGAAATGAAAATATTGTCCGTAAAAGAGAACAAGGTGTTTGGCAAATGGCTAATAGCTGATAGCTGATTACTTTGGCTGATTTTATAAACTGGTTTGACCAACTGATTTTGAACTCGCTGCTATTAGCAGCTTGTTCAAAAACAATTTATTCATTACAATAAACTGTTTCAACCAGATAATTTACCAAACATTAGCATTGGATGATTTGACCACCCAACCCTCTATTAGTATCAAATAAGGCTAAAAGTGCCCAATAAGCTATTTTGCCAAACTAAGAGAACAAAATTAGAGAGGTATTAATCTCAAAGGTATTTATAGGCTTTATTCTTAAAACCCATTCCCTTTGAATGGAAATCCTCATGAAAGAGAAAAACAAAGTGAAATTTTCAGCAACATACCATTGAGAGGGTTGCAGATCCAGATCCAGCTTTAGCCTGCAAACAGAGAAGACATTACTGCAAATTCAATATCTGTACAATATAGGCTGAATCAGATGAATTTCGACAACTAATTATTAATCTGCCATAAAAATGATTTTCTACGCTAGCAAACTAAATAAGCGAGGGCAACAACTAACTAGTCATATCTTCTAGAAAAGGAATAATAGTAGATACTGGTAGTTAGAATGATATTCCCTTGTTTATTATGCCAAACAAATTGTGTATGTAAGGAAGGGTTGTGAGAGATGAAATCAGGTTGAAAATTGTCTATTGTTTTACTCAATTGGAAGCTTGGAGTATGCTCAAAATACTATTGTTGGGCATTGGCTCTTCATATCAATTAGTTGGGAGCTTGGTTAAGGGAATCCACCAAAGCCGTAGCGAAAGCGAATCTTCATAGGGCAATTGTCACTGCTAATGGACCCGAACCTGTGTGATCTATCCATGACCAAGATGCAGCTTGGGTGAAACTAAGTGGAGGTCCGAACCGACTGATGTTGAAGAATAAGCGGATGAGTTGTGGTTAGGGGTGAAATGCCATTCGAACCCAAAGCTAGCTGGTTCTCCCCGAAATGAATTGAGGCGCAACAGTTGACTGGACATGTAGGGGTAAGCATTGTTTCGGTGCGGGCTGCGAAATTGATCATTTCTCTTATTACACTTCATTTTACATCATCATTAGTACATTATATTTTCTATACACATTTATTGATTTCATAACCAAAACCTACCGATATATTGCACAAATCTCCAAGTACCAACTGATGTTTGAGAGTAGGTCTGTGCATTGTAGCTGAAACGGAAAACTAATTCGGATAGCAAAATCCAGCAGTAAAGGGAAAATACACTCAATTTTTTGTCAGAAATTTTTGGTATATGGCATAAGAGTAATCGATAACAAGGTGGTGAATAAAACATTCATAGGATAAAAAAAAGAGGCTTATCAGGCAACAAAAATGTCATGCTTAACACATGAAGAAAGTTGCTTATCAGTCATATTCAAATTTAATTCATAAGTGAAGAAAAAATAGCAACCTCAACAACTTCTGTTCCACCATTTTGTATGCGATCTGTCAGGTAATTGATTTCTTCAGGCGTAAAACTGCATGGAGGTTTAACCTGCATAGGAGAAGGAACTTTAAATTGGCACAACTCGGCATTAGTACAAATACAAATCCAAACAGATAAGCATCATATTGAATTACCTGGGACAAGAGGGGTAGAATTGTAACACCAGCATGACCTCCAACCACAGGAACATCAACATCTCTAGGATCTAGTCCCAAAACCTCTGCCTGGAGAAACATAACAACAAATTTACAGTAACCACCAAAATATTTGGGATACATATATGGATATGGTCTTAGTTTTAAGAGGCGTGAGGCGCACTGAGGCGCAAAAGGTCTTATTTTCCGAAGCGAAGGGCGAAGGCAAAGGTGGGGGCTTTTCATATGCGAGGTACACAATTTCGCTAGGCTCCAAAGTCAATTTTAGAACATATCTAATAGTTAAAACAACATGAAATTCATATTATTACACCATACAAGTTAGATAAACACTACTTTAGCATATACAGTCATCAGATAATATAGTTCTGAGTTGACAATATTCTCTTGAACGATCCAAAAGGTATGAAGATGCAGCAAATAAAGGGTTTTTTTTCACTTTTAAATTCAAATAAACAACTATTTCTTCAAGAGTAATTCTGTAAATCAAGCAAAGGTAAGTATTTTAGTTCATAATTCATAAAACTTAAAAAAAAAAACAAAAACAAAAAGTAACATATAGGAGAAGCATGAGGCGCACTCCATTCCCTCGCCTCCCATACTGCACTGCACCTCGAGTCTCAGAGGCGTTTTTGTGGTCGCCTTGGTGGGCCTCACGTAGTCATGCCTAGGCGTGCCTTTTGATACCAAGGATTTGGTCTTGAATGGGCTTAAAGCATATTAAGATAGTGTGCACCAACCTTAGATTTAGGGAGTATGAGTTAGAGAGTGAGTTAGAGGAGTGGCGAGTGTAAGCTAGTGAAGAGGTACTTGAAAAATAGTGCACAATAATAATATTGTGCACTAAGTCCATAATAGACTTACACAAATATGAGGCCTCATCAAGTACCTCATTTCAATATTCCATATACATTCCTTTGTTTGAGGAGAGCACAATGCCACATCAAATAGAGAATAAATCTTAAGCACAAATAAATCTATTACCTACCATGAACAAAAGGATTCATGAAGATCATATAAGAAACATCTTTTGCTCTAAATGAAAAATATATGCCTTCCTCTAGGTGCAAGCCCACATAATTTCAAAGCTTAAACGAAAACAACCCCTTCTTTCACATTACAGGGTATGAAATTATCAACTCTTACATTCAAAAAGCTAAAAGAGTCACAGCCGACAAACACATCAGCTTAGAACATTAGTCTAGCGAGTCAGAAAATGTTGTTTCTCACTTTCTGTTTAATGATTCATTCACTAACACTCAAAGACCAAGTAGAGGCTGCACCAGAATGGACCAAACGATTTGGGTTCGATCAAACCAATCAAGGCTAGAGGGATATAAATCTTCCTATTCTAGTCTCACTTGTAAAATTGGAATAAACAGATTTTCAGCTGTGTATAAGGGAAAAATTCACCTCCTAAATAACTCTACTTTGAAGTCCAGAGATTCTCTCACAAACGCTCAAATGTTGAATGCAAATCAAAGTATTTCACTCTCTTAGATTGAAATGGTTTTATATACTTGATCACACATAACACTCACTCTCTTTGAGTCTTGAACAACTATTCAAATAGCACACAATTTCTTTCTTTCAAATAATTTTCTAATCTGAACTTTATAAATACTCCTATCATTTATAAGTATCAAACAATCTTCAGCTGTCCACTTTTGATATGCCTTATCGAGAAAAAAAAAAACAAAAAAAATGTTCACGTAAACCATGAACATGGCCTATGGTTCAGAGGCAAAGGTATTACAATTGGCACTTGGGTGCAATTAGGTTCGGAGGCTATCCCATTGTATTACAATTACGCAAATAAATGTAAATCTACTCTAAAAGATGAGGAAAATAAGCTTATTCATAATATGTTTTTTATATTTATGGGGAGCCCACAACTTTGAGAGTGGTACACCTGGAGATACATCCTTAGGAAACCCAAGCCGTGCAATCAAGTGAAGAGATAAGAAGGCAGTAAGTACTAATTTATTGCAATTGATATGGCTTGAGGTATTGAACCCAAAGCGTCTTGCGATACAAGTGGCACTAACCTGTGTTGGGTCCCACTCATGATATTAATCAATTAGGTGGAAACATAAAAACTAATTTTCTCTTTCAAATTGTGATCATTTTCTTAGCATGGAGCATGGATACAAAAGCTAAGGCATAATTGAACATCCTTAAGACCTATTACTTGGTTCAGATTGCAGGAAATAACCTAAATTGCATTGATTTATACTAAAGATTTCATTTGAATTGGATTTTGATTATTCATCATGTACAAGGACCAATGCTAAGCAATCATGGCTAAATGATTAAAGCGCCCAGCTCCCTCCACACACAAAAAATACAAGAAACCACCAAATAAACAAAAAGTAGGGAGAGAGAAACCCAATGTGGCCAAATGCCTAGATGGTAGTTCTATTGGGCGGGGAGTGAACACAAGTAGGTCCTATCCAATGCACATCATTGTTTGACTCCTAATATTTTTATTGAAAAAGTAAAAGTACATTGAGGTGAACATTATTAAAAAGGAACCAGAACAGTGCTGTCATCGCAGCCACACACAAACTTCATTGAGGTGCACATTATTGAAAAGGTAAAAGGTGTTACCATGATTGTGATATGAAGCTGTTGTGGCTCCGCATGTGATAAACCAAAGTGTCCAACTGAAAGCAAACAATGTAAAGATATATCCTCTAATAAGCGAGTGTTGGTCGTGAGGCTTGTTGTTTAGTGACATCAAACAATCCAACTTTTTGTATCTCTTAGCTTTTCTCTGAAGCAAGTCGAGCAGTGTGTAAATCGATCCATTGGAAGGTGTCAAACACTCAAACATACAAGGAAAGAATTTTTTTGTGTACAAATTTCCACATAGATTGGCTTAAAGAGAATATCGTGAGAAGCACATGAAATTGGTATTATTGTAACTAAATGATGTCGTTCAACTAATATACTCTCTTCCGCAAAAAATACTATAAGTATCATGTTAATCAAATACTTGCAAATTAATTTTTTGTGTTAAGATTGATGTTAACGAGCGGAATCAATGAAACCAGAGAAGAATGGTCATTGGTCACTATTTGTGCAAGCAATTAAGATGAAAAATGCAATAAATAAGCAAAGAAACACCAAATTTCAACAATGTTCACCAGAGATGGCTACGTCCTCCCTTACGGATAGTGTTTGTATAAATGTGTTTAAAGGATTTGACCTTGAAGCTCACACATGAAAATATTGATGGTGGATACAAATTTAGAGCACGGAATAGAACATAGATAGAGAGAGAGAAAGTAGAAAGCAAGTAAGCTAAGAAAACACAACCTAAGAGTTTGGATTAAGTTTACATCACAAATAAGAGTGTATTTATCGGCAACACAAGAAGGGCAACAATTTGTAAAAGTTCGCATCAGGCTTACATTCAAGTCGCGTCTTCCAAAATTTTGCATCAACCAACATTGTGTCCTAATGAAGTTGCCCCAATTTCTATTTTAGTATGTCCTAATGAATTTGCCTCATTTCTCTTTTTGGACATGACTCTATCAGTTTTACTCTCTATATTCTCTCTCTTATTCTAAATATCTTACTATTTTAAACTATTATATCTAACTTCTTATTTCCATGTCAAAAGAAAATTGAGCAAATTCATTGAGACAAGGGAGTATAAGAAAACAGAAACACAGTCCATGATGAGTTTGGAATCATGGAATGCATTCATTTCGACACCAATATATTCATGAAATACTCCATTCGTCCCACTCATTTAGCATCATTAGCTATTTTGGTCCTTCTCACCCATTTTGTATCATTTCTATTTTGAGCAATAGCACACCATTTTCTTTAATTTTATCCACACATTTTAATTTTCTTATAATTTCATCCACACAACACACAATTCATTCTCTCATTTCACTAATAACCAAATATCCATTTTTTTCCTTAAAACACTTTATTTTTCTCTGATACTAATTCAAAGGGATAGAGTACTATCATCAATGCATGAGGAACATCAAATTCAAAAGAACAACAATTAAAATAACAATCACAAAGCATAAGAACATAATTTGAAAATGGTCTAAGGTAAGAACATTAGAACGAGGGTAGTTTCTAGAAGGAAATGAATGGAAGTACATCATACCACAAAAGTATTGGCCCTGACAACGTCGAGCATTGTAACACCAAGCAGGCGCTTTGGATCGTATATACCCGCCTTCTTGAAAATCTCAGCAGCAATAGGAACTGTGGAATTTACGGGATTACTGATCAAGTTGACAATTGCTTTAGGGCAACACCTTGCAATTCCTTCACAAAGTGTCTTAACAATCCCAGCATTGATGTTGAATAAATCATCCCTTGTCATCCCTGGTTTTCTAGGAACTCCGGCTGGAATGATGATAAGATCCATGCCTGTTAAGGCCTCATCCAACTTGTCTTTCCCCAAGAAACCACGCACCTACCAAGCAAACATAATTATCAACTCCAAAAAAATACACAAGAAAGACATTTCAATTTTTGTCAGAAAGCATCTAACAAAAGTGACTTTGTCAGAAAGTACCTTGCACAATTTTTTTCCCAAAAAGTACCTAGAACATTTAAATAGGACCTAGAAATACATTTTCTTTGTTAAAGAGTACCTACTAACATAATTCATCAAAAGTTCCTTTATTGTGCTCATGTGCACGAGATGTTTAATTGCACTTCAAAAACAACTTTGTAAAACAAATTGTAAACCATTTTGGATGAAAGCTTAACTTCTTAATCCCCAAACACAAATTTCATAAAATTAGAAACCCTAACTTTTCATTTCTTTATCAATCAAAGAATTTATTGGGAAATTAGTACAGATCATATCGGTTGTATCGTCGAGAAATTGATTGATGTTGTCTCTACAATTCTCTCCTCTCTATTTCACTCATCGAAAATGTGAATTTCGTCAACTTGTACTAGCTACTTCATTCACACTCTTTTGTGGCTCTCACAACAAGTATAACCTTATTCAACATCTCTCCAATCTTTTCTTGTCCCCTTAACTCCCTTAAAAACCAACCCAAAAATACACACAAAAATGCCCATAAATTTATACTCTTGTTCATTTTGTACTAGTATAATGATAGCAAAAACCTAATTCCCTAATTCCCCTATTCCCAGTATTACAATAAAACAAAATTGATAAAAATGAACAAAAGGAATGAAGAAGTAGTTGGAGTTTTGATGGAAGTTTTGAAATTTAAAGAGGTTGACCTGCTTGAACTAAATGCAATTACAACCAATTGCCTTATGATTTGATTGAATTTCCCCCCAAAAATTCCTATATCAATTGCAATCGAATTCAATGATGAAGAGTGGGGGTTTTTGTTTTGAAATGAGTTAATCAAAGAATACGTGATTTCCATGTGATAATACTAACATCTTATTAGATGGATTCCGTTAGTAGGAACTTTTAGACAAAAAAAAAGTTCTAGATACTTTCTGACAAAAAGTCCCTTTCGTTATATACTTTATAACAAATTTTAGTAATATTTATCTTATGAAGAAGAACCAGTAAACTTTATTGGAAAATAATCCACATGTGATCCTACATTGAAGAATTAAAGAGAGATTAACTAACATATAAGTTTGATAGTTCATTTTAGGATGGAACCTAAAAGGGTGTGTTTGCAGTCAACTCTCCTCTTGTGTGAGTCTTATTACAAAATTTATCATGGTATCAAAGGATTCTGATCAATTAGAACCCTAATTGATGACTCCTACATGCAAACATCTTGATCAATGAGGTATTAAGGCTAATCGAGACAATATTTTCATTCTCAAGCTTAGAAATGCAAACCCTTACAAGCAATAAGTTCAATCTAATCAATTCAATGTCCCATTCCATCCATGTGAGACTCAAGCATTAACCCTCCATATAACTAATGAAAGTCCCATACCTTAAGCCCCATATGCAATGGACCGTACCACATAATCCTTTTGCCCGCTACAATTGACCCTAAAAGCTCTTACATTAAAAATTCAATTGTACCAATCTCAATTGGATATGAGTAACCGACCCAAAGTCCAGAATCCACCAGAAATTTACCATTACAGCTATAACACACAATCTTTACTCAAAGCTACTTAGTTCATCTATTGCAAATCTCATCAAATCAGCACTTCAATCCTTCAATACAACAGCATTATACAGGATAACAAAACAGAAATACCCAAGAAAAAGAAACAACATAGGAGTACAATGTACCACAGCAGCAGTATCCATGTGACTGATATCAGCAGAAACACCAGGAGTATTAACAACATCATATAAGTGAAGAACAGCAACAAGTGGGTTCATCTTCATTAACATTGAAAGGGGTTGACCAATTCCTCCAGCTGCGCCAAGAATTGCAACTTTGAACCCAGGTGATGCACCTTTTGATCTGCAATTCATCTTACGGATACCCGAACTTCCCACCATCTATTTCAAGCACAACAACTTTTATTAGCATTCAATTACAAGAAAATAGAGGGGAAAAAAGGATGGGAAAGGACCTGAAGATTAGGAGGACTGAGATGAGCTGCAATTCTTGCAATTCGATTATTGGCTTCTGAATTCTGCATCTTTTTGGTTTGAGAAAAGGATGAATTTTGAGGGCGAATTCAAAATTAAAAGTAGAAAGACGGTGAATCGGTGATGGATGACCAAGAAAGAATCAATTTGGTTAACGTAGGAAAGACGGAGAATTGGGGAATGTGCCAAATTAGAAACTAGCACGAAACATTTAATTTGCTTCAATTTTTCATCAAAAATTCTAAATCTTAAAGATCTCATTTATATAGCTTTTTATTTAATTTTTAAAAATTTCTCTTTTTTTATTAATCTTCTTCTAAAATACTAAATGACCTTCAACAGAGACATTTCACAGAATAATGTTTAAAAAAAAAATTTCCCACTTTACCTAATTTGGGAAAGTATTTCCCAGAATACCGTCCACGTGGAAAAGTATTTTTTTTTTAATTTTTTCAGAACAAACCGCCACTTGAGATGGCGGTTTATCTAAAGCACAAAAACGCCACATGAAGTGGCGGTTTGGTCAAGGCAAACCGCCATCTCATGTGGCGGTTTGGTCCCTGGTAAACCGCCACTTCATGTGGCGGTTTGCTGGTGGCCTGCAACAATTTTTTTTTCTTTCATTTCCCCTAAATTGTGAACGTAACCTGCATTAAACTAGTTCAATACCATCTATTTCATATTAATCAATTACGAACCAGCTTGATTTGAAATTTCGCTTTGTAGACCTTCGGACTCTGAGAATAAGCAAAATTAAAGCCTATATAGAAATGCTTCGTAAGAATTAGTAACACGACAATTATAAACAAACTTTAAAGCAAAAGGAAAGTGTGGGTGCCGACATAAAAATCAGAGATCCTCATAAGATGTCCACCAAATGTTGGATTCAAATCAACTACATTCAAAGTAGAACTTTTTCTTGATTAATTTACTTTTTTATTGATTTTCATCAAGCTATTCTTAGAAAATCATACAAAGTAGAACATACAAAGTTAAAATCATACAAGAATATACAAGAAGTTAAAATCATATAAGAATATACAAATTTTGTTAAACTACAACCCCCGGCCCCTTTTGTTTTGCGCACCGGTGGATGATGATGGTGTGAACTCGTCAACCTCCGCAATGACATTAAGAGTAGGAGCTCGTCGTTGACTAGCACGCTGATATGTGATAATCCTTTGCGGAGGCGATGGATGTGGCGGAGGAGTGTTCATGGAAGACGAGGGAACGAACGGCGACATAGTAGCGGATGTCGATGGCGATCTGGAAGACCGACCCTGAGTAGATGAACGCTGGCGTCCTCTTGTGGACCGAGAACTGGATCCTCCGGAAGAGCTACCTCGATGGGCTGAACTCCTTGGAGAAGGAGTGTGGAATGTGTCATCTACGTCGCCAATGACGGGTGGAGTCGGTATGAGGTACTCATAACCCGCTTGACTCAATGCATCGGTCAACGACGCATTAATGGAGCCTAAGGTCTGAGAACATAGCCGATAGCCCACGTCAACTGGCGATGTAGCGGCCCCTTGAATCGTGTCATTACATTGTATCAACACCGATCGGATGCGCTCAGCTTGTTTGTTATCATTATATTGTTAAAACAGTTACTTAAAACTATTACTATTTGTTATGAGTGTTGAAAGAAAACGTACCAGTAACGTAGATGTCGGATGGTAATGTGATCCTGGCTGGGCAAATGCGGTGTTCGTTAGGCGTAATATGGAGATGCGCCTGTACCAACTCATGTACATAGCAGAGCTATGACCTGTGAAGTTATCTCCTCCAAACAATGTAGATGCTCGGTCGTTCCACGCATCTACATACGATCTATGTCGTACGAGGTAGTTCTTGTCCCCAGTCCTCCGATCGATCGCATGTAGTTGACGTTGGGTGTCACAGGCTTGCGGAATTACCTGCTCCAAACCGAATTGACGCATGACACGATCCGGGAGATGTAGCTCGACGATGTCAAAGCAAATAAGAGGACAACGCGATCTCCAAATCTCGTGGCCCGATGTACATATGTGCGGTAGAGCTTCCATCTTAGCCGCTGTGTAAGGCTGCCATGTCATTTGTAATAGAAATGAATATGCTTAGTAATGTATACAATTTATTCATAACTAATACAAATAGTAAATGTTACTAACCTGCTCGTCCCGTTGTCGATCTAGTGCGTCCCTGTAGTAGACGAGAGTATGTGGGGAGTGGGATCTCGAAAGATATACGCGAAGCCAGCTGCAAACAAATAAACATTGATTAACATTTTCATCTATCATAAAATAGTGAAATTATGAATTTGAATAGTGAATTGAGTGTTGCTACCTTACTGCCAAAGGATCCATCCCGCGCCGATGCTGTGACCCTAATATCGGTTCAAAATCATCCGCGTCATCTTCCTGATCATGTTGCCCATCCGGTCGAACCGTCCGAATAATGGGCCTCCCTATATGAATGTGCTCCCATGACCATATCTGTAACAACATCAAGCATCCACCCATGTCCTTGGCACCCTTACGAGATGCTCGACATAAGTTACGATACAGATACGCTAGGGTAGCACTTCCCCAACTGTACTCATCTACGCGCTCCAAGTCTCCCAGTAGAGGGAGATATATCAACTGTACCGAGTCGCCGCTCTTGTCTGGAAACAAGATGCATCCAAACAGGTACAAGATGTAAGCTCGGGCATGTCTGTCAACCGTCACATCATCTGCATCATCCTCAAGCGCGCTAAAATGCTGTCGGAGCCAAGTCAGCTTCAATGACGATCCAACGATGATCTTCGGCTGGGTGGGGTCTTGAGGGTTTTCCGGCCAAACCCCTAGCAGCTCATGTACTAATGCTGGCCAATTTCCCTCCCCATGGCCAATGACTGCTTGTCCTTCAACCGGCAGTCCCATGATAACTGCCACATCTTGCAACGTGATCGTTGCCTCGCCAACTGTGAGGTGGAAGGTATGTGTCTTCGGCCTCCACCTCTCCACCAATGCAGTGATAAGAGCTCGATCGAGCTCTAAGCCCCCGCCCAACAACCGGTGAATGTATCTGAAACCAGCTAGCTCGACTACGTCTAATATCCTGTCATCCACCTCCCACCGTAACGTACTCGCCTGGTAGTGCTGACGAGTAACCAATTGGGAAGTGGAGCCCTCCCACGCAGCTACGCTCCTGTGTGTCGCCTGAAGCGTAAGCACTGATGGATCAACTGGGCCCGGCATCGCCATGATCGCTGTTACGTGTTTTTCATCACCATAAGTGTTATAAAAATCATAAAAATATCATGACTTCCCTCGCATTATCCAAATTTGCAACCAATTCAACATGTTTTTCAATGGGATAATGATCTTTCATGTGATATCTCCACCAATTTGCAACCAATATCATGACTTCCTCACCCCAATACACTATAACGGGAAGTGTAAATTTGAATACAAGAATTTGTGATACTAAGGTATTAGAACACTTATTATAAGGTTCATTTCAAATATAAAAGCTAAAAATACCATGAATATATACAAAAACCATTAAACTAACCCTACAAAGTAATAAACTTTCATTGAAGCATTTCATCAAACACTTTATATGCATACAAAACAAATCCTAAAATTCAACTACAAATGTGTAAAACGTAAGCTTAAATCATGAAAACAACAGAATGTAACAAACAATTAACGTTTTTATAACTTCAATTCAAACAATAATGAACAAAAAAAACGATTTGCATATTGAACAAAAATTAGGGTTTTATTCATACCTTAAATGAGGATGAAAATGAACTAGTACACAAGGAGAAGATGGGAATGTAGTTGATTAGCTTAGTTGAATGAGAGGAATTGTAAATTTGAAGTAAATGAGAGTGAAGAATTTTTTTTTTTTAGCAAAACCGGCAGCAAGTTGAATGAAGAGCAAAATGGAATGCAATGAACAACATCTCACGACATTCTGGAGATTTGTACTAATACCAAACCGCCAAATCAAGTGGCGGTTTACTCCACTTTACTTTTTTTTTTTTTTTTTTTAAATAAAATTTACCTTAACCAAACCGCCATCTCAGATGGCGTTTTACTCCAAATGCCTGAATAAAACCGCCATTTCATGTAGCGGTTTCATTAAAAAAAAAAAAAAAAAATTTCTCAAAGCAATCCTATGTGGACGGTAAACATGGAAATACTTTCCCATTTTAAGGAAAGTGGGAATTTTTTTTTAATTTGGCCATAGATTGGGAATAGACTCCCTTCAACATGTTAAACATATTATGCTTTTTTTTTTATATTTAAAAGTATATAAAAATAAAAATAAAAAAATCACTCATACCCTTCCCCTCCCCCATCAGCCACCATCCTCTTACTTTTTCATTTTAGTTTATCGAATTAATTTTATATTATTTTATTTTTGTCTTTGAGACTTGTAATCAATCTTTTTTTCTTTAATTCTCGTATATATATTTGAAATATTTTTTCATCGCATTCTCAAATTTCTTATGCTTTTCATTATTTTATCATTTTTATAAATTTTTCTTGATTTTCAGTTTTTTTTATATTTGAGTCTATTTTTTAGGACAAAAAGTAATAAAGAGATTAAAATGTAAATTTTGAAAATCAGTGAGATTTCATGTTTAAATGTATCTGTCCTTGTATAGAATAACCAATCAAAGTGAGGGAGAGAGTTGTAAATTCTAAGTGAGGCTTGTATTTGTATTCGTTGAAAGACTCCATTATTAGAGATTATAAGCTCTAGTGTGAAAGTTTAGTATAGTGATAGATTTAATTTCATTATTAAATTTTTTGTTGTTGCTCATTTGTACCTTTATTTATTTATTTTTTTTTCTATACTTTTTTTCGTCATTATGGGTTCAAAAACCCTTTTTTTTCATAAATTTGTCCAAAAATGCAAATTATCAGATTTAGATGAAATAATAAACTAATACTCTATATGTCCTTCTTATTTTACACAATTTTTTATTTTAATTTATCCCACTGATTTTGCAACCTCTTTTTTTAGGTAATGATCTCACTCTTATTTTTTAATTTCATATACAAAGCTATAAACTTATATCATCTCTCCATCTTAACCATTCATTTTTATTATCCATTTATTTTTTGTCTTTCTTCAACATAATTTCTATTTTCACTAAATTTCACTTATTTTGCACTAAGTGTAAAAGATAATACTAAATACAAAATAAAAAGAACATAAAAAAAACATTGGCTTATTGAGTTACCAAGTCACCATTAAAAAGAATTCATTAACACAAATTCTCGTGAGAAATGATCTATGTACCGATTTATTATATATTTTTTAAAATATTCTAAGCATGCACTAAAAAAAAAGTAAATAGACATTAAAATATTAAAAGTAAGCATTAAGGATACGGTAAGTAAGTTTTAAGTAATTATTAAGAATATGGTAAATAAACATTAATTTTTAATACGTTGAACTTAAAATACGTCTCTCAAAAATACAGTCTCTCAAAAAAACAGTCTCTCAAAAAGACGATCTTTTAAAAGACTAGCTATTCATCAATACTCAAATAGGCCATAGAAGTACTAATGTAAAAAAGTGTAGCTTAAGCCTTACGTAGTAAGGCGACGTACTGCAGTGGTAGTTTAGTGTTGGGATTACAAGGAGCAGCTGCATTTAATAGCATTTATAATTCTTTTTGACAACAATGTTAAAAGGGTGAACATTTGATGTTTTGAAGTTTTATGTTTTTTAAATTATGTATTTTTGGTTAATTTTAAGTCAGGTGTTTTAGATTGGTTTAAAATTAAATTTTATGTTGAATTTTACATAATTGTAAATACATTTTTGAAGTCGAATATATTTTAAACACTTATTGCATTCGGGGTGTTGTGTTGGTTGTGTAGCTAAAATATTAAAATGTTACTACAAAATAAAATGTAGAAAGAAAAAATATAAAGTGAGATTTATGTTTGATAACTTATTTAAATAATTAATAATTTGTTTATTTATGGTAAAAATATTGATTTAGGAGTGGAGGAAAAATGTGGAACCTAGGGGACTGGGGAGAGTATCTCTTAAACTTATACTATAAGAAAAGAAAAGTAATACTATCAAATAGGGAGATATTTTCGAATATTAATCATCAATACTCTGATTAAATATTTACCTCTTATGATTTTGCTACTATTAATCATTATATTGCGATTAATATTAAGAAAAAAATAATTATTTAATATTTTATTTAAATTATCTTATCACATATTTTCATCATATTAACGTTTATTTTTTTATTTATTTTAAGTGTCTCATGTATTTTATGCACTCTATCAAATACGCTTATTCAATCCCTAATATATTTTATTGTGTATAATTAAAAATTATAAAAAATTGATATTAATAAACTTTACATTAAAACGAATCATATAAGATCTCGCATGACTATGTTTTAACTTATAGATTAATAATAAAATATAATTTAAGAGTAATAAATAAATAGTGTTTTAAAAGTAAATAGAACACCTAAGGTGAATAGGAGTAAGTATAATTTATTGCGCATAATTTATCATATAAATAATTAAACACAAATTCTTGTGAGATACCATCTCTAATTGGGCCCATTATATATTTTTTAAAATATTGTAAGTAGGCATTAAGAATGATGTAAATAGACATTTAAGATATTGAAAGTAAGCATCAAGGATACGATAATTAAGCATTAAGGATAATGTAAATAGGCATTAAGAATACGATAAGTAGGCATCAATCTTTAATGGGCTGGACTTGAGATATGTCTCTCAAAGAGGAGTGATTTGCCTAATTAAGGTTGAAAAATAAAAAATTTCCAACTTTGGTGTTCTTTACAACTTAATTTCCAAAATGGTGTTCATATAATCAAATAGTTTTACTAAGCTACATTTTTTTGGTTTGGTAATTCCTGATAAGATTGTTTTGTCAAGGAAATATATGCGTTAAACAAATTTAAAAAATCTCACAAGTGTTACAGAAAGAGTAAAATATCCAAAAAGGAAATACTTCAACAGACAACAAAAAATCTCAATTAAGTCTAAAAGTCAAAATCAATAAAGATGTTTGTCGAAGATGGCTTATCCTTGTGATTTGTTGTTAGCATCATCCTTGTGATCTATCATAGAAAGTCAAGTGACTTTTTAATGTAAAAAATAATACATTGAATATTGTAATACATATATACCTCAAATTAATGTCTGTGGTGGGAAGCCGGCGGTTGGCATGGATGGTAGTTTGTCGTCGGTCTCTTTAAGTCCCCCGTCGTTAGTCTTACAGATGTTTAGTTTAGGGATTTGAGAAAATTAATA
Organism: Amaranthus tricolor; assembly: GCF_026212465.1. Classification (NCBI taxonomy): domain Eukaryota; kingdom Viridiplantae; phylum Streptophyta; class Magnoliopsida; order Caryophyllales; family Amaranthaceae; genus Amaranthus; species Amaranthus tricolor. The sequence goes on along the minus strand of NC_080054.1, from coordinate 24,052,718 downwards.
AGATTGCTATTGGAATTGGAATTAATTTAGTCTTGATTTAGTTTTGCTTAGGAGAGAATTAATAGGTTTGGAACTTCCCAAACCACAATCAAATAGATTTAATTAATTTTTTTCTAACAAATAAAATAATGTGCTCATGGAGTATCGGATAAAAATAAAATATATAGGAAAAAAAAGGCAAATCTAGACGGCTAAATGCCTAGATCTATGTGCATATATTTACTTACAATCCTTCATCTACACACTTTGGTACTGACAGCTTGATAAAGAGGAAGATTGAACACAAATCACGTTCACCTTCACACAATCACACTTGTTCTCCACCTTAAACAAGTTGGAATAATAAGCACATACATCTCTTTGTAGTTGTACACTTTTTAGTAATTTCACTAATCATGCCTAACTTGCTCTCTATTTCACACTTCTACCGACTAAAGCTCAAAAAAAGCTCATTTTTGAGCTCCTCCTTTCTTAGCTTTGCCTAACTTTACTCAGCGTTACTATTTGATGTTCTCGTATAAAATATTTACATAGATTATAAATCTTTTAGGTGATAAAAATATTATTTTTTTAAATAATAAAGTTAATAAAGAAAAAATCGTAGAAATAAGCATTAAAAAATATATAAAATAAAATTAGCGGAAGAAAAATGGAAAACACAACATTAAAAAAATGTTAAAGTAATTTTAGTGAACAATATGTGAGAGTTATGAATATTATAAAATTGTTAAAATAAAATAGTGAAAAATATGTGAAGACCATAAAAATTAAAAACTTTTAAAATTATATTGACCAAAGCTAATTATATCAAAAAAATTGATATAAATTAGAAAAATTCGTTACGAAAACAAGAAATATAATTGTCTAAAATAAAAATAAAGTTACTTCTCAAGCTCCTTTGATCTGAGAACCTGAATCCTATTAGTTGAAGACTTTTATTTTTTTCTCTTATGACTCTCAAAAAGAGTTCAATTCTAATCATCTATAGAAAAGATTAATTTTGAGCTACTCTTAAATTTGTAAGAGATCATTCAAAATTAGACAACCTTAAATGAAGATGGTTTTTTTTTTTCCTGAAAGATGCGAACATATCATACATGTTTCTCTTAAAGAGAGAGTAAAGAGGATGCGTGCAGTCAAGAAACACTCAACTGATACTTGCGCCCCAATAGGGGTCAAACTCTAAATCTTTAACTCAACATATAGATGCTTTATCTATTGATTTACAAACACTTTTAATGCATAATTCATGTATATGGTGAATCATTGATCACTCGTGTTAAATTTTTTTTCCCTCTTTATTATTGTTTTTCCATTCAAAATATCCTTATCCGGGGGCCGGGAGTAATACATCTTCTTACCTCTACACTCCTCATATACCAACCACAAAGTTCATAATCCATACAAAAACCCAGAAATGGCTTCCTCTCATTTCTTCTCCTTCTTCTTCCTCAATTACTTCATCTCCTCATTTGCATCTTTAACCGCCACAACCGACTCAGTAATCCTTATTCGTGTCAAAAACGACCAAATAACCGACGACCATAACGGTCTCTCAAACTGGGTACTACCAAACCACGATCATCCATTTCCACAACCTTCCAATCACTGTAACTGGACTGGCATTACCTGTAATTCTCTTCACCAAGTAACCGCCGTCAATCTCGATAATCTAGAACTTTCTGGAACATTCCCTTCCGGTTTCTGCCGTATTCCTTCTCTTCGTAACCTTTCCATTTCTTCCAATCTCTTTCATGGCTTTGTTTCCCTTTCTCTCTGCTCTCATCTTCACTCTCTTAACATTTCTGATAATAACTTTTCCGGCGAACTTCCGGTGTTTTCACCGGAGTTTTCTTCTCTTTATGTAGTTGATTTTTCGGTAAACAACTTCTCCGGTGATATTCCCCGAAGTTTTTCGAGTTTGTTCTCTCTTAGAGTTCTTCGTCTAGATAGTAACTCGATTACTGGAAATCCTATCCCCGAGTTTCTTACGAATTTAACTGAGTTGACACACCTTGAACTCGCTTACAACCCGTTTCAAGCCTCCGTGATTCCGAGTTATATTGGAAAGTTCTCGAACCTCCAGATTCTTTGGCTCACTGCGTCGAATCTAGTCGGGAAGATTCCGGAATCTATTTGTTTGTTAAAATCATTGAGAAACTTTGATGTCGCGACGAATTCTCTCTCCGGGGAGATTCCTTCGTGTATTGATAATCTGACAAATTTATTTCAATTGGAGCTTTTTGATAACCAATTATCAGGTCAATTGCCGGCAAGTTTGGGAAATTTAAAGGGTTTGGTTAATTTCGACGCTTCACAGAATAATCTCGTCGGAACTTTACCGGAAAGTCTCGCTGCATTACCATTAGCATCACTTAATCTTAACGATAATCTTCTACAGGGGAAGATACCAGCAATTTTAGCAGAAAATAAGAATCTATTTCAATTGAAGCTCTTTAATAACAGTTTTTCCGGCGAGTTACCTGCGAATTTGGGATTAAATTCGATGTTGATAGAATTTGATGTTTCAACAAATAATTTTTCCGGTGAATTTCCAGCAAATCTTTGCAATGGGAAGAATTTAGAGCAAATAATCGCCTTCAACAACAAATTTTCGGGTAATTTCCCGGAAACTTACGGAAATTGCAATTCATTAGGATATGTAAGGATCCAAAACAACAATTTTTCCGGTGAAATTGCTCAGAGTTTCTGGGGCTTACCTCAACTGTTTTTTGTTGAGCTAACTAACAATTATTTCCAAGGTAAGCTTCCTTCTACAATTTCTAATTCAGGAAAATTGACAAAAATTCAAATATCTGGTAATTTATTCTCTGGAAATCTACCTTTAGAAATATGCAAATTAAGTGTATTAACTGTTCTTCATTTGGGTGAAAACAATTTCAGTGGGGAATTGCCTAATTGTATAACCACATTGAAGAATTTACAAGAAATTGACTTACAGGGGAATAAATTTTCCGGTGAGTTTCCGAGAAATGTGAGTTCATGGATTCAATTAACAGAATTAAATTTGTCTAGAAACTATTTTTCCGGCGAGATTCCGAGTCAACTAGGCAATTTGCCAGTTTTAACATACTTAGATTTATCGAATAATTTATTTTCTGGCGAGATTCCGGTGGAATTGACCAACCTTAAACTAAACCAGTTTAATCTTTCAAATAATCAGTTGGAGGGAAAAGTTCCGGGTCGGTTTAACCGTGAATTTTACGTTAGCAGTTTGTCGGGTAACCCGAGACTTTGTAGTTCGGATCTAAAAGGCCTTTCTTCTTGCCCAAAACCTGCACCTGCTTCTTTTTTATTGGCTTCATTTTTAGCTGTTTTAGCTTTTGTTGTCTTAACCTCTCTTTTCTTGCTCTATGTATCCAAAGTCCAATCAAATAGTGAGTTAAGGAAAAATTGTCCTTATAAAATTACTTTTTTCCAAAGAATTGGGTTTAATGAGGAAGAAATATTTTCACACCTCATTGAAAATAATGTGATTGGTTCTGGTGGGTCTGGTAGAGTATATATGGTTACACTTAAGTCGGGTCAATCTATAGCGGTTAAAAAGTTGTGGAGCGATAGAGATAAAGATTTAGATATGAATTTATTGTTCAAGTCAGAGGTTGAGATATTGGGAAATATACGTCATGAAAATATTGTGAAATTGTTGTTTAGTTGTATAGGAGAAGAATTTAGGCTATTAGGGTATGAGTATATGGCAAATGGGAGCTTAGGTGATGTTTTGCACGGAGAAAAGGGTGGTGTGTTGTTGGATTGGCCTCGACGTTATGCAATCGCATTGGGATCGGCTCAAGGGTTGGCTTATTTGCACCATGATTGTGTCCCATCCATCATTCATCGTGATGTGAAATCTAATAATATATTGCTTGACAACAAGCTCATGCCAAAGATTGCTGATTTTGGTCTCGCTAAGGCATTAATAAGGCCAGGAGACATAGAGAGTATCGCACCCATGTCACGATTTGCTGGTTCTTGTGGCTACATTGCACCTGGTAAGCTTAAATGATTTTCATCTTCATCTGTTGACTGTTGTTATAACATGATTACTTATTCTTAGTTTAATCTTGCCTATTTATTAAAAGATTCTTACTTACATGTAGGAAGTTAGGAACTCATTGTGAATATTGTTACATTTGGCTTTTTGCAACGTTTTCAAATATAATTGAGTCTTAACATTTATAAATCATGAAAAATCATTGAAAAGTATATTTTCACTTTTATAAAAGTTCACTTTCGCATGTTGTTGGACTCTGTTTACATGGAGATTTTATTTAATTGCGTGTATTTCTCCTGTTTTTTTTTCTTGAAAGGGTACAAATATAATTCGTTCACTACATTTTTTTCCTAATCTGATTTTTACAAAACACTAGATTAGTGATCATCACCAAAAATTTTACTTTCTCCACATGAAATATTCTAAAGATAACCCTTAGAAAAGGAGGGTTCGTCTACATCTTATCCACTAGCTGTTGTGATTATTGTGACATTAATGTCATGAGTCTATCAGATAGCCTAGATAATTGATAACATACAAGGGATTCCCTGTCTTGTAGCCATAGGACAACTTGATCATTATTGATACTCCAGTTGTAGGCTGGTAGGAATGTTGCATACTCCCCTTCTGAATGAGCGGAGTTTGATAAATTTTCGCTTGATTTTCGGACCATTACTTCTTGTCTGTTATGCTTGAATGCTTGACATGACATGTGACCTAATACTTGACCACTTAGCATTGGACCGACACCAAGTTAAAACACTCTTATTAGTTGGTATCATTCAATATTTAATTACTTTCTCTGTTTTAAAATATTTGTCTGTTATTTTTGAATGCTTGATATGACATGTGATCTAATGCTAAACGGTTAACATTGGACCGATATGAAGTTGAATACTCTCATTACTCGGTATCATTCAAAGTTAATCAATATTTGGTACTACCTCCGTTCTAAAATACTTGCAACAATTGTTTTTTACGTATTCCAATGTATTAATTCGACCCTTAATATCTTTAAATATATACATTAAAAAATATAAAAATTGAATATTAATAATCCTTGAATTGAGACAAATCCAATAACATCCCATTAAATTATGTTTTAACTTATCGATTAAAAACTAAATACAAATTAATAAGATGAATGAATAGTTTAAAAACCTTAATGTTGCAATTATTTTGGAACGGAAGAAATGTTATTATTGGGGAAAATTTAAAATGTTTAATTATTTACAGTAATTTTCTCTTATAAATACTATGTGTTGTATTTAATTTAATTATCAAATGAAATGCGTTTAAATTTAACCTTATTTAATAATACATTTATACATTAGATGTAAAATTTAAGAAAACCATTAAGATGGTGAAAATGTGAAATTTATTTTTATTTGGGAACAATAATCTTTTTAGGGCACATATTTAATGTAAGGGATACATGTGTTTCATTGAATTTCATCTTTTAATATGTTTAAGAAAAATATCACTACTAGTTTATATCCCAAATATTAAATATGTACTACATTAAAATGTCACTAAAACATAACCTTGTGGTTTTTGGTTTTCATCGCATCAAATGATGTGGTTATGATTTTTTGTAATACTTTATCTCTTCTGAAATACTCGCATTCGATTATGACATGTTATGTGGAAAAATGTCACCGTCAGTAGTAAGTATAATAGAACGAAGATTGCAGTATAAACTATAAATAAATGTTTGTACTTAATGTTGTATGTGAACTTAATTTGCAGAATATGGATACACACTCAAAGTGACAGAAAAGAGCGACGTGTATAGCTTTGGAGTAGTGCTAATAGAGCTAGTAACAGGGAAGCGACCAAATGAGTCAAGGTTGGGGGAGAATAAGGACATAGTGAAATGGTTGAGAGAATTAGCAGCAGAGTCTTGTGATTTTGATTCTGCAAACCAAGTTTTAGACCCAAGAATGAATCAAGCTACATGCAACTACAAAGAGATTAAGAAAGTTATTGAAGTTGCTATCCTCTGTACTGCACCATCTCCTCTTAGTAGACCCTCCATGAGAAGAGTCGTTGAATTGCTTCGAAATCATGCCACCTCTACTAAATGATTCTTGTTGGTATACTTATTGTATTATTTTTATTTTTTTTTCATTTTTCTTCCTATAAGAGTTGTATCATGTATGTAATTGGTCATCTAATTGGTCATCTATTAGGGCAACAATAATGTGAAGTCGCAAATAACGTTTGTTATTAAAAGTCAATCAAATTCAATTTTTTTGTCAGTTTTATCATTAACAAGGATAAAATTATGAATGTTGGGCACTTTCAAACGCCACCCTATATAGAAGCCACTTAATGACTTCGGGATAATGAAATATTATTCTTGTTGTACTCCACATTCAAACCCTATTTTTATAAGCCAAATTTTACCCCCACTCGACTAACAATAGGCCGAGTCAAGCTGGCTCTACCATGTAGATGGCTTAGTTTGGAGACACAAGTTGAGTTGATTTATTCTAAAGATTGCTCGACTTGGTCGAGCGAAATTGCTCAGATTGAGCGAATAGCAACTCAATTCCAATAGTTTTTGTAAATTGGCAGAACGCACTTCACTCTCCAGATGTACATGGGATCCGATCGACCTGGTTGAGCAAAGTGACTCGGGTCGAGGGGCCTTTTTTCCATCGCTTGCCTAATTTTTTAAAGTTGACACTTGATGGTGGATTAAATTAGTGGATCGAGCTCGCATTGTCGAGCGGTCTAAAATAGCTCCTATTAGTCTATCCCTACTCTGTAGCTCCCAGCTTGTCATTATAGATGTTAATTCAAGTCTTAGTTAATTGTGTAGAAAATCATTATGCGAAAATAAAGATTGATTTAGGTTTTGAATACTTGGCTTGTGTTGAATAATAATGAGAGGTACTACCTCTATTTATTCAAGTAATAAGGACTAAAATAAGAAAACAAAATATTAACCTAAACCTAAATAATTAGGAAATAAAATAACCTTAATATTCTAATATAAAAAATATGTTAATTTCCTAAAACTAAAACATAATATTCTGAAATAATATCTTTATTTTATTCTACTTCCTATTTTCCTACACACCCCCTCAAGTTAGGTCTCGGGATCACCAAAACCGAACGTGCACAATAATTTTTAACTTTTCGAATCCAATCGCCTTTAATAGAAAGTCTGCTAGTTGATTTTTTGATTTAACAAAGAAAATTTTGATAATCTATTATGCAAAATTTTCATAATTAATTTTCAACTTTTCGGATTTAGATAAAAGGTAGAGAAACAAATTAAGTTGGTTTATTTTATTATTTGGGTGAAGATTAGAAAAATGATACGAGTATGGGTTTAATGAAACGGGTTGGAGAGGGATTTGGGTAAGGTTATTAGAAAAAGGGATTTGGGTGAGTATTTTTCATATGCACCAATTTTCTTCCTTGTCTCCTTTTTCTCTTTCTTCTCGGTTGTTTTAATTTCTTTGTTACCTGCAGCCTTCTTAACTTCTTTATGACATGTTGCCTTTATCTCACTTTCCTCCATTATTTAAAATGGGCTGCAATTGTAAGCTCTGGTGGCCACTACAATGGTGGTTGCCGGAGCTGCTCTAGAAATGCTCAAGTTTATCTTGGCGTCAGTGTCTCCTACATTTCTCCCCCTCGCGACCTCACGCTGGATGGGGTTATTCACGGGAGGTAGTAAACTTGGCCCGAGAAAGGTTTGAATCCAAGTCCACAATTCATGGGCAATAGGAGTATAGTCAAAAACACAATCAATATGATTAAATTGCCCCCGATCATCAAATTCTGTCTGAATTTCTTTACACCACTTGGTGTAATTTTTGAAATTTGATTTTTTAGAAATTTCTGGCCAAGTATGATTTTTTTTGTTGTATTTTTGGATAAGTTGGAACAAGTGCTGTTCTATTTGAGCAATAGAAATCATAGTTCTAGTTTGGTTTTTGTTTTTGATTGGTTTTTGTTTTGATTTGGTTTTTATTTTGATCGAATTTGATCGATTATGAATTATGATCAATGGTAAAATACCGATAAAGTTTTTCCATCCAGGAAAATCTTACGACGCTGATACCATGTAGAAAATCATAATGCAGATATAAAGATTGATTTGGGTTTTGAATACTTGGTTTGTATTGAATAATAATGAGAGGTACTACCTCTATTTAAACAAGTAAAAAGGACTAAAATAAGGAAACAAAATATTAACCAAACCTAAATAATTAAGAAATAAAATAACTTTAATATTCTAAATATTAAAAATATCTTAATTTTCAAAAATATAATATTCTGAAATAATATCTTTATTTTATTTTATTTCCTATTTTCCTACAAATTGCAAGTCAATTATTTCAGATTGTTTAAAACAGGTCTTGTATTCATATTGATATTGGTTTTTACATAATTTTAAATTTATTTAGAAATTGGGTTAATATTGAGTTCAGTTACAAGGTCGGACAAATATCGAGTCGTCGGATCTGTTTTAAACGTCTCTACCCGACACCCCCTAGAGATTCGTTCTCATGATCATTAAAAAAAGTTTTTCTCGAAGATTGGTGTCATACAAATCTGGTTTCATACTCCCTTTAGTTGCTTAGTGTTTTTAAACTTTCCTTTAGTATGTTTCTTCATGTTCATCTAGTATTTTAAAATTTTATTGCAACTTTCAATATCAAACACTTAGGGTTCAAGGTTTTATTTTTAGCTTTTAATCAATCAAGTTATTGAAGAACATTATCAAACATTTGATTTGCATTGAAATATCATTAAAGTTTGTTCATAGATTTCTTTAGATTTTCATCTTCTACCTATGGTTCTTCGTTTGATTAATTTCAAGTCTAGTAACCTCTATTTCCTCTTATTTCTTGTTTTTTAATTTTGTTATATTAAGTAAACTCAATTTATCATGAAACCAAGTTTTCTTTGTTTAATATCATGTTCTTGTTGATTAGAATCATCAAGGTCTTGCTATGTATTCATGTTTTTTCCTGTGTTTAAGCTCAATTTCCATCGTGAGTGGGTAGTTTACCTCAGACTTAGACTAGGAATAATCACCATCTATATAGTTTGATTACTTTGATTCACGTTTGGTTTGAATATGTGGTTTTTAGTTTAAGTTGGATTTTTCTATTATTGTAGTGTCATTGGATTAAGAGCGAGAGTCGATATTAATGATAATCGATGCCTAAAAATTTTATCGTTGTCATGAGAATTGATAGATGCATTGGTTGTGATTGTTGAATGTATGATCCATGTCTTAAAATGTATATATCCCCATGACAATAGATAGTTACGCATGTTTTAGGAAGTTTTTGCTCTCTGAGAGCGAACACTAGTATTTAAGATGCATTCTTCCTTATAACCTTATTCATAAGTCATCATGACCTAAGGTTGAAGATTAGTAATGACTATTTTGGTTTAATGTTTAGTAGTTGATCTCAATTTCTTTATCTTTATTACTTACATGCTTATAATTCGCAAAAAAAAAAAGAAGAAAGTATTGAGTTTGTTATTCACAAAATACGTAAACTTTAAAGTTGTGATTCATAAATTATTTTTTGAATTATGCTACCTAAAATTGATTAACACAAATTCTCTAATGAGAAGACTGTCTCTATTGAATTGACCTAATGTATATTTATGAATTATGATGTTTAAAATTTAAAATGATCACTTATGTTTTAAAGTAACCTATTATAAGTGATCAATTATTACTCCCTCCTATTCATTTTAGGTGTTCCATTTACTTTAAGCACTATATCCAATGCATTCGTTCGATTCTTAATATATCGAGTTATGTATAATTAAAAATTATAAAAAAGTTGATATTAATAATCTTTACATCAAAACGAATCAAATAAGATCCCACATGACTATGTTTTAAGTTATAAATTAATAATAAAATGCAATTTAATAGTGATAGATAAATAGTGTGAATATGAGAGAGTATTATATAATATATTTTTTTAGTTTGATAGTTTTAAAGTGATTAATTACATTTTTTAAAATGATCACTTATAAAATTGTAGTTTTAAAGCGATTATTTTTATAATCTTATAAATTTAAAATATTCGATCATATAATTAAACTGATTATATAAACTTGTTCCATGATGATATGGTGTTAATGTGTTATAAATAAATTGGTGATTGATAAAAGGCTTCTTTGTAAAACAAGGTTGATAACCATGGTTCAATAAAACTGCTACTCTGTCATCCTAGCTATAACCATGGTTAAAAATAAGCAAACCCTCATTTTTAATATTGCCTTCATTTGTTCAGTATAAGAACCACCACGCCCTTATTTCTCACAAACACAACTTCCCTTCTTTTTCGCTGCATTTATCTTTCTGGTTTATCAAGAAGGCGTCTTCATAAACGCTTTCGAATCTTTTCTACATTTTCTGCTCTTTTTTCTCTCAAATCTATTCTTTTTACGTTTCGGATCTAGATTTTTTTTAGCGAAAATGAGGGAGTGCATTTCAATCCACATCGGTCAAGCTGGTATCCAGGTCGGAAATGCCTGCTGGGAGCTTTACTGTCTCGAGCATGGTATTCAGGTATATTTTCTTATTCTCTCTTTCGATCTGTTCAATTCTGTTGATTCTATGTTGTTCTGTGAAACAAATAAGTTACTTCGTTTTGAATTTGTTGATTTTAGTGATTTTGAGTTGTTCATGCAAATATATTTGTAGAACATGTTGACATGTGATGTTTGAAACCAGATCTAATGTTTAATCTATCAGATCTGTGTATGGAGAATGTATTGTATATTGTCTGAATATGTCGTCTTGAATTTGGCATTACGGATCACATTTTCACATTTCAAGTATAGTAATTGTCTAATTCTGATCCTTGACATTGACACGGCATCCGACCGGAAATTAGTGAGTTATAACTTAGAAATTTCAAATATGCTAGATCTTATATAATGCATTCATGATGATAAGATTTTCCGAGATTGATTCATGGGTGCTCAAATCAGTCGATATTCTCTATTCATTAGTATTTAACCGCTGCTAGTAGTCGCCCCTTTAGAATGTGGATGTTGAAGTATTTACAGATCTTGATTCGTTTGAAACCTGAAGGATATAATCAAGTAGTATTATCTACTTAGGTTAACGATCCTTGATTAAGGTCACATGTCAGTGAACATTATTTATGTTTGTTAGAGTATATATAACATATCCCCGGGTCTCAACCAAAAGCAAAAGCTCTTATATATAACATATCTTGAGGCCTCTACCATCTACTTTAAGTTGATGGTTGACGACGCAGGATATGTTATAATTAAACTCTAACGGCGTTGGCAAATGTTTGGTGATTTGTCTTCATTGGATCTGCAAGCTGTATTTAAGTGAAATCGTATGATGCTCTAAAAATAAGGCACACGACCTATGGTATCTTTTGAAGGAATAATAACAATATTAAGATTTTTTGGTTGTTCTAGTGTGATTGTTCAAGATTGGTGAAGAGTATGTATGAACAATTGAAATTATTTGTAGTTGGAACTTGGAAGTGTCTATTTCTGTTTCTGCTTTATAATGAACTTTTAATTAATTAGAGAATCACTTCACCGCAATAAATTTTAAATGTTAGGTCTGTAAATCGCTGTTGGCCAATTTTGTGTGTTGATTTGCCTTACTGTCTTTAGGAGAATTGAATTAATTATCATGGATTGCAATTTAGGGCAACTAGTTCATAGTATTTTTGATTCGTTTGCGTACTGTTTTACTGCATGATCTATTCTAATCTGTTGTGACCATCTTGATTTATTTACATCTTGCTTTTATAGGCTGATGGCCAGATGCCTAGTGACACAACCGTTGGAGGAGGAGATGATGCCTTCAACACCTTTTTCAGTGAAACTGGTGCTGGCAAGCATGTCCCTCGTGCTGTTTTTGTTGATCTTGAGCCCACTGTCATCGATGAAGTGAGGACTGGAACTTACCGTCAACTGTTCCACCCAGAGCAACTTATCAGTGGAAAGGAGGATGCTGCCAACAACTTTGCCCGTGGTCATTACACCAGTGAGTAGCGTGGCCTTCATTTTTTTTTTGTATTATTGGCTTCTGTAATGCTTTGTACTAATGATTTGTTTAATGGTAGTTGGCAAGGAGATTGTTGACCTCTGCTTGGACCGCATCCGCAAGCTTGCTGACAACTGCACTGGGCTCCAAGGTTTCCTCGTCTTCAATGCTGTTGGTGGGGGAACTGGTTCTGGTCTCGGATCCCTCCTCTTGGAGCGTCTTTCTGTTGACTACGGGAAGAAATCCAAGTTGGGTTTCACTATCTACCCATCTCCCCAAATCTCAACATCAGTTGTTGAACCCTACAACAGTGTCCTTTCCACCCACTCTCTCTTGGAACACACTGATGTTGCTGTCCTCTTGGATAATGAGGCTATCTATGACATTTGCAGGCGCTCACTTGACATCGAGCGTCCCACTTACACCAACCTCAACCGTTTGATTTCTCAGGTGAATGATTGTTCATCTCTGCGAATGTGATTAAGAGCACATGGTGACATAGATTATAAATGGAATATTAACAATTGTATTTTCTTATATTCAGGTGATCTCATCGTTGACTGCATCACTGAGGTTTGACGGTGCTTTGAATGTGGATGTTAATGAGTTCCAAACCAACCTTGTCCCATACCCCAGAATCCACTTTATGCTTTCCTCATATGCTCCTGTAATCTCTGCTGAGAAGGCTTACCATGAACAACTCTCTGTTGCTGAGATCACCACCAGCGCCTTCGAGCCATCTTCTATGATGGCCAAGTGTGACCCACGTCATGGTAAGTACATGGCTTGCTGCCTTATGTACCGTGGTGATGTGGTTCCTAAAGACGTCAATGCTGCTGTGGCCACAATCAAGACCAAGCGTACCATCCAGTTTGTTGACTGGTGCCCAACTGGTTTTAAGTGCGGTATTAACTATCAGCCACCGAGTGTTGTTCCTGGTGGTGACCTAGCCAAGGTTCAAAGGGCTGTTTGCATGATTTCCAACTCCACCAGTGTTGCTGAGGTATTCTCAAGGATCGACCACAAGTTTGACCTCATGTATGCCAAGAGGGCCTTCGTTCACTGGTATGTGGGCGAGGGTATGGAGGAAGGTGAGTTTTCTGAGGCTCGTGAGGACCTTGCTGCTCTTGAGAAGGACTATGAGGAGGTTGGTGCTGAGGGAGCTGAGGATGATGATGGTGAAGATGATGGAGAATATTAATTCTCATGAGTTCAGTGTATGCTAAATTGTTAAAGGAACAATATCTTTTTGTTGCATTGTAATGTGCGAGTTGTTGGTTGGGACTTTAGACCCTTTGTTTAGTGTAATTTCTATTGAACCAGTTTATGTGTATGCAATGGTTTGCTTTAATTTAGGATTGATAAATCCTCTTGTGTTTTTTGTAAATGTTTGATTCACCAAATTGCACGCACCTTTAGTTGAGTGGCACGGAGGATGCGCATGGTCTTGTGAAAATTTGAAAAGGATAAAACAACTTTCAACTTTATTCCAAAATTAGGTGTGAAATTCCAAAATCTGAGGTTTGCGGTTGTTCGTAGTTAGTAATTGCGAATAGCCCCTTTATCATTTATTTTTTTCCTAATTATTGTTTTGTTATTTGTTGTATTTGCATGAGAGACATTAGAATAAGTAATTACAAGCCAATGTATGTTTCAGGCGAAATGATTCATCGCTAAAACTCCGAACATTGGTAAGTCAAAGTTTGGAGGCTATGATAAATTAAATAAACATATATATACAACAAATATATACAAATGTTTGAAATATAAAACTAAATAAACATACATATATATATATATATATATATATATATATATATATATATATTCGATCCAAATACACAAAAGCGAAACATTAACGCTCGCGATCCTTATCTACCCTATCCAACTAAGTTGGTCTCCTACGCCTCCTATGGTAGTAAGAGGCGTTCGAGTGTCGCTCTGGCAGTGGAGGGGACTTGTACTGTGATGGCCCAGCCTGCGGGGGGTATGAAAGGTTCATCTCCTCCAAATGATAGTCATAAGCAGGAGATAAGACGTGCGTATAGGCGGTAGCCAGTGAGGACTCTGCAGCGACTTCCGGTATGAAGTGTTGGAACTGCGTGCCAACGAGCATGCCTTGCACAATCTCCCTCACTGGCTCCTCGTGGCTGTACCGCATCACTGTTGCCGATCCTTGTGCCTGCAATTAATATTTAGTTGATGTAATATTATATTATGTAATCAGCAACTTAATCATTTAAATGCAAATAAAGACTTACAGATTGGGTCATCGTAGGCGCAGCAGGTGCATAATGTGATGCTGCGATGATGCCATGTGATGTCATCCATCGACGAGTGATAGAGAGGAACCACGACATCTATAACATCTATAACTTTGCTATAACTCCAAAAAGAAAATTTGGGTGGACTTTGAATACTCCCACATAACATCTATAGCTTCATCATCCTCAACAGGAAAGGCAAACAATTCTCCACTTATGTCATATTAAAAGCTTATATTTATGATACTTCTAGTGGGTCTAATCCGATCTTAGAACATATAAAACGTTTAAACTGGTTCAAATTCATGTTCGAGTTGCATGCAAACAACCTACGTCTTCCCCTAATATAATGAACTTTTCCACTACTTTCTCGAATAGAACCATTTTAAAAATATACTATAGTGACGCGAAATGATGCCATTTTCTACATTAATACAAACAAAATCAACATCATCATCATCAACTTCATGCCCATACAAGTACATATTCATTTGATTATAATCTTTTTTGGTCTAAAAATTATCAAAGTCCATAATGTAACTAAGTTCATACATATATAATACACATAAAATCCAAATAATAAATCAATTAATAAGTTCATAAATGATATTTCTAATACCAGCATCAACATCAACATTTCTAATAATATTATCAACATTGAATTTAACTAATTCAATAAGCTCATCAACAACAATACTTCAAAAAACAATTTAAAGCTATAAAAACAATTAAAAATTACCTTGAATAGTTATGGATAATTAAGAAGAGTCTTGATTTAAGAACTAGTAACCTACATTTGAAAAAATAAGCAAATTTGATTAAAACCCTAAAAAACTACATATATACTAAAAAAACGCAAACAAGTTTACCTTTGAGCAAGCTAGGGTATCACAAACTAATTTTGAAGTGCCAAATTGAAAGAGGTGCAAGAATTGATGGATTGAATCTATGATTTTAGAGGGAGAATGTCGAGTGATAAAGGTAGGGTTTTGAGAATCGGAAAAAATGGAAAAATAGGAAGCCGATCTGCGTATTTGTGGAGCATTCTGTTCGCAGTTAGTAACTGCGAACATGTCAAAACTGGTCAAAGGGCTGTTCGCAGTTACTAACTGCGAACAACTATTTGACTTGTTTTGACCTGTTCTAACTGCGAATAGCCCCAAACCTCTAGTTTGGAAATTTCACGCTTAGTTTTGGAATAAAGTTAAAAGTTGTATTATTTTGTTTATTTTTTTGATAAATTGGATTAAACGTTTCAAATTTTCTGGTTTTGTTTAGTCTTGTCTGGTTGGACTTAAAAATTAGTCCAGACAAAAAATTCAGTTTGGAAACTTTTCAGACCAGATTGAGCCAGTCAGAACAACGATTAGGTCTGGTTTTTTGTTTTTTGTTTGTTTCTAAATTAAAATATCTGTTTTATATGCAAAAGTGATGCAATTACCATCTTTAAATATAATAATTTTTAATTAGTTGATTGTATAAATATAATTTAAGTATATGTTTTCTAAATTAAAATATTTGATGCAAATATTTTGCATCTACAATCCCAACATATAATAATTTGTAATTAGTTGATTGCATATCTTACCACAAAAAACTACATTTTGAAATGTCTGTCATCATTTTAAAAAATAAATATCCATGGTTTTCAATTGTACAGTACGCTTTTCAGTCTAATCTGAAAAACTAAAAATCCGAATTAGATTGAAAATCAGGTTTTTTTTTTTTATTTTTTTATTTTTTTTTTAAAAGAATCGGTTCAAATTGATGACTAGACCAAATACTAAAACTTTAATTTGGTCTATTGTAATTTACGGTTTAGAGTAAACGTTATTCGCCCCAGAAGCACCGATACTATGAGCTGTTCTTCACACTTCGCACGGGTAACCATTGTAATTTAAGTGTGAATGTTGCTCAATGGATCAGTTAGTTGAACTTGAGAATTGTAATTCATGAACAACTGTAGAAGGTCTTAAAACCACTTTTATCTTGTGGTTAAAACTTTAGATCTAACCCTACCAAATTATGAGCACATTATACACAAGGTCTCTCCGTGTAATGTTAATTCACCTCATCAAAACAATGAAATAGAATTCCACATGAATATATAAGGTGAATTGAGGTCATGAGATGTATTGTTAATTTTTAGTTGAGGAATAAGATGAATAAGCAACTGGATGTAATATAGCAAAGAGATGCAAAGAGAAAATGAATATTTAGGAAGATTAAAAAGATTAAAAGAAGTGTGACAATAACAAAAAAGTAAATATTATGAAATTAAAAAAACGAACTAAAATAAGAAGTGTATTAAATTTGAATTTTAGGTTAGTAATAATTCAATAGGGTTTGGACTTTAGAGGTAATCGACTATTTTTATGTGATTTTAAGTGTTTAAATGATTTTCAATATTTTGTTTGTGTGATGCAATGTTAGTATATGTGTGTTATGTGTTAAGATTAGTTAGGTTGGTTGTGTATGTTCTTATACAATAGAGTGTCTCAAGGTTTTTCTGTGTTGATATTGTGTTGTGCTTGAATGTACGTAAACACTTAGACATTGCTTTTATATATACATGTTCAAAAGTTACTTAAGTTATTCATGAGATTGTGTATATATGATTAAGTATTATCCCATTTTGAAATACTTTTAACTGATTGTGATATGATGTGTGAGCAAATATCATCATCAATTATAAGTACAATAGAAGGGAAAAAGTATCACATAACGACTAGAACATCCCGAATAATATGTCAAGTAGTAAATGTTACATTTGAAATGATGAAGGGTTGTTGGATACCCGAGTTAAGAAAAAAATTTGAAATATCCAATAAGGTTAAAGAAGAATTTGAGATGCGGAACAATGTTGTTGGGCTACTATGGAGTATCCATACTTTATATATGCCAACTGATTAGGACAAACAAAATTAGACAAACTCAAAGGATGAGGAGCCAAGGACTATATTACCTTCGTTTTGAAAAATATTTGCAACTAATTGTATGTTGGAAGTCATGAGAAGATCAACTCTCCACCTCAGCAATCCGTGTGCCTCACTAAGCAATCCATGTGCATTAACAAGAAACACAAAGTTAACTAGGGCGCTTGTAACTAACTTCTGTTTATATAACAAAATGTTGATTAGCCATTATATAGCTTTAGCTTCCTACATTCATTTGTATAAATAGATAGCTCCAACTCTCATTATATTTTAACCAATCCAATCAATAAATGAGTGTATATTTCAAGATTGAATTGAGAGTTCTTGATTGATACTTGCCGAGTTTAACATGGTATTTGAGCGAGATTGTGATCCTCTCAATTAAACGCTGTTAATTTATTTTTCTCTGCTCATCAAGACTTTCCAATTTTTTTCATCTCAATTCTTTGATTCCATTCAAGATTGTTTTGCTCTTGTTTACAATTTGAAAGTAGAGTATTTTTTGTGGTTGATTGATGTAAGTTTGAGGGTGAATTGATGATTTTCGTTTTGAGGGTTTCTTTACAAGAATTGGGTGTTTTACCTTATTTTTCTTATGAGTTTGATTGAATCTATTTTAGTTCTTTGTTGCTGCAATTAAGTAGAAGATTTTTCCTACTAATTGGTGTAATTTTCTATCCAAATTGAATCAATTTGATTTTTAGGATTTTTACCCAATTTTCATTCATGCACACAAGGTGCTTGATGAATTGTTTGTATGACTATAGATTCACACTTTGATGATGTTTGTGTGACTACAGATTCACACTTTGTTGATATTTGTGTGGCTACAGATTCACACATTTTGGAAGAAGCAATTCTAATTGCTATTGATTGATTTTTTTTAAGTTTTGAGGGTACAATCCATTTCATTGAGAAATTGAAGTGATTTCTCTTTGTTGAAGTGTAGTCATTGTACTACCTTGTCTTTATGAATCTTGATTGTGTTTTGCAATTTTTATTGTCGGTGCCCAAGTTTTTTTTTGAATTTTGAATTTTGCTAAGAAATTTTAAAATGAGAGAGTGCATTTCAATCCACATTGGTCAAGCAGGAATTCAAGTCGGAAATTCTTGTCAGTGATATTGGATCTGGAGAGTATGTTTCTCGTGCTGTTTTTTGTTGATCTTGAACCGACTGTAATTGACCAAATTCGGACCGAGAATATTGCCAGTCTTTTCACCCTGAACATCTTATTAGTGGCAAAGAAGATGCTGCTAATACCTTCGCTCGTGGACATTATACTATTGGAAAAGAGATTGTCGATTTGTGCTTGGATCGCATCAGGAAGCTAGCTGATAACTGCATTGGTCTTCAAGGCTTTCTAGTATTATTGATGGTGGTACTGGGTCTGGCCTTGGTTCTCTACTGTTGGAATGTTAGGTTTCACAATGTACCCATCTCTCCAAGTTTGAACCTCTATTGTTGAACCATACAAGAGCATATATTCTTGTCCAAGCTTGGGGTTGTTCCAACCTCAGCAATTCGTGTGCCTCACCAAACAATTTATGTGCATTAACAAGAAACACAAAGTTAATTAGCATGCTTGTAACTAACTTCTATTTATATAACAGAATGTTGATTAGCTATTATATAGCTTTACCTTCCTACATTCATTTGTTTAAATAGATAGCTCCAACTCCCATTGCATTTTAACCAATTCAATTAATAAATAAGTGTATGTTTCAAAATTGAATCGAGAGTTCTTAATTAATACTTGCTTAATTTAATATTGTAATATATTACCTAAAATTTGAGAAAATATCGATTTTAATGGGAAGTATAATAAAAATTGTGAATGACAACACCCATAAAGATTAAGGCCACTAGGCCACCACAACTAATAAATAAAAGGAAGAAAAGAAACTGTAAATTAGGATCGCCAACGTCTACATTTAACGGTACAATACGGCAATTACAATGAAAACATTCAAAATTTAAAAATTTAAAGTAAAAGCTTCCCCGTAAAACGAAGATGACAATAGCAACCATGGTAAATGAAACAGATACTCTGTCATCCTCGGTGTAACCATGGTTAAAAAAAGAAAACCCGAGTTTAGATTTTTTTGAAATATTTTTCTTCATTTGTCCAATTTAAGAACCAGCACACCCTCATTTATAACGAAGAAAAACTCCCTTCTCATTCGCTACATTTCTCTCTCTGGTTTTGATAGAAGGCGTCTTCATAAACGCCTTCGATTTTTCACCATTTTCTGCTCTTTCTTCTCTCAAAGATATATTCATTTCACGTTTCAGATCTAGCTATTTTAAGCGAAAATGAGAGAGTGCATTTCAATCCACATCGGTCAGGCTGGTATTCAGGTCGGAAATGCCTGCTGGGAGCTTTACTGTCTCGAGCATGGTATTCAGGTATATTTTCTTCTCTCTTTCGATCTGTTCAATTCTGTTGATTCTATGTTGTTTCTGTGAAATTAATAAGTTACTTCGTTTTTTGGTTGATTTTAATGATTTTGAGTTGTTCATACCGAAATATTTGTGGCTTACGTTGATATGTGATGTTTGAAACCAGATTTGTTGTTTAATCAATCAGATCTGTGTAAAAGCATGTATTATGTATCTTTTTCATTATGTTTTTTGAGTTTTGAACTTAAATATCACATTATTGATTATACAACAAGTATTTTACTCGATAGTTAATTAACCGTTTGGTTAACACCAATTGAATGCTAGATCTGAAGATAATGCGTATTATAATGATGTATACATGATGAAAAATATTTCAGTAACGATTCATAGTTGCTCAAATTTTTCAATAGCTTCTATTTAATATAGTATTTAACCGTTGCTGGTGCCTGGTGGTCATCTCTTTAAAATGTTGATGTTAATGTATTTACAGATCTAAATTCTTTTGAAAATTGAAGATCGTTTTAGAGTAGCATTACCTACTTGATTAAACGATCCTTGATTAAGGCCATAGTTGTGTTAAGAAATATTTTGTGATTTATCTTCATTGGATCTGCAAGCCAAGTTGTTGTTTGTTCTTGTGCGATTGTTGGTATATTAATACATGATTGGTGAGGAGTAGGTATGAACAATAGGAGTATTTTGTACTTGGATCTGTCGTTTCATAGTTTTCTTTTGATTAGAAAATCACATCACTATATTAGAGTTTGATATGCGAGGTCTGTAAATCGTTGCTGTTGGCCAATTTTGTATGTTGATTTCGCTTATCGCTGTAGTTGTATTGAATTTATTATCATGGATTGCAATTTCGGGCAACTAGTTCAGAGTATTTTTTGATTGGTTTGCGCACTGTTTTACAACATGATTTATTCTAATTTGTTGTGACTATCTTGATTTATTTCCATTTTTCTTTGATAGGCTGATGGTCAGATGCCTAGTGACACAACTGTTGGAGGAGGAGATGATGCTTTTAACACCTTTTTTAGTGAAACTGGTGCTGGCAAGCATGTCCCTCGTGCTGTTTTTGTTGATCTTGAGCCCACTGTCATTGATGAAGTGAGGACTGGAACTTACCGTCAACTGTTCCACCCAGAGCAGCTTATCGGTGGAAAGGAGGATGCTGCTAACAACTTTGCCCGTGGTCATTACACCAGTGAGTAGCGTGTCCATCATTTTCCTCTCGTATTATTGGCTTCTGTAAAGCCTTGTACACTTGTGCTAATGATTTGTTTAATGGCAGTTGGCAAGGAGATTGTTGACCTCTGCTTGGACCGCATCCGCAAGCTTGCTGACAATTGCACTGGGCTCCAAGGTTTCCTCGTCTTCAATGCTGTTGGTGGGGGAACTGGTTCTGGTCTCGGATCCCTCCTCTTGGAGCGTCTTTCTGTTGACTACGGCAAGAAATCCAAGTTGGGTTTCACCATCTACCCATCTCCCCAAATCTCAACATCAGTTGTTGAACCCTACAACAGTGTCCTTTCCACCCACTCTCTCTTGGAACACACTGATGTTGCTGTCCTCTTAGATAATGAGGCTATCTATGACATTTGCAGGCGCTCACTTGACATCGAGCGTCCCACTTACACCAACCTCAACCGTTTGATTTCTCAGGTGAATGATTGTTCATCTCTGCGAATGTGATTAAGAGTACATGGTGACATAGATTATAAATGGAATATTAACAATTGTATTTTCTTATATTCAGGTGATCTCATCTTTGACTGCATCACTGAGGTTTGACGGTGCTTTGAATGTGGATGTTAATGAGTTCCAAACCAACCTTGTCCCATACCCCAGAATCCACTTTATGCTTTCCTCATATGCTCCTGTAATCTCTGCTGAGAAGGCTTACCATGAACAACTCTCTGTTGCTGAGATCACCACCAGCGCCTTCGAGCCATCTTCTATGATGGCCAAGTGTGACCCACGTCATGGTAAGTACATGGCTTGCTGCCTTATGTACCGTGGTGATGTGGTTCCTAAAGACGTCAATGCTGCTGTGGCCACAATCAAGACCAAGCGTACCATCCAGTTTGTTGACTGGTGCCCAACTGGTTTTAAGTGCGGTATTAACTATCAGCCACCGAGTGTTGTTCCTGGTGGTGACCTAGCCAAGGTTCAAAGGGCTGTTTGCATGATTTCCAACTCCACCAGTGTTGCTGAGGTGTTCTCAAGGATCGACCACAAGTTTGACCTCATGTATGCCAAGAGGGCCTTCGTTCACTGGTATGTGGGCGAGGGTATGGAGGAAGGTGAGTTCTCTGAGGCTCGTGAGGATCTTGCTGCTCTTGAGAAGGACTATGAGGAGGTTGGTGCTGAGGGAGCTGAGGATGATGATGGTGAAGATGATGGAGAATATTAATTCTCATGAGTTCAGTGTATGCTAAATTGTCGTTGAAGGATTGATATCATTTTGTTGCATAGTGCTTTACAATTCTGTGAATTGGGTGAACTAATTTCTATCTATGAAATGGTTCCTTATGTATGGATTTGTTAAAAACTCCTATATGTTTTTGTTTGTGCTTGTTTTACCACCATTAGTTAATCTATCCATGTATGGTCATGCTGCAAAATAAACTTCAAAATACTACCATATTTAGTATCTAGTCATAATTTTTGCTTTTAAATTTTTAAAGTTTTGAATTAAAGTTTCTTAAAAATCATGATGATTAAATATTTAAAACATAATTTTGGTCAATTGGATTTGTTGGATTGTTTAGTCATGTAATGATTATACCTTAAAAAATGAGTATTATTTATAGAATCTAATTTTGATTGCTCACTTCTTTTGTATCGTAGCATCGTGTAATCGTATATTAGAATGACGTTTGGGTAACAACGATCTCAAGTGCTATTAATCAGAAATCTCAAGGGTCTTGATGTTTCAAAAGGACAATGCAAAGAGTCAAGCCACACAAAGAGATAATATTAAGCACACAATTAAAAAAGGTCGAGAGATGCATAATGCTACTAGCCTAGTTACATATACTCATAACAAATCACCTTTCTAGTTTTCAAGTCATCATCATCTATATTTTTGGAGTATTATCTCCATAGTTTTGGAAAACACAATTTTTTTTTTAATGTATTAGAAAAATATCAAGGGGAGAAAAGAATGTACACTACCCTATATGTTCCACAATGCTCTAAATTTCTTCATTCTCTAATGCAACAAAAAAATGATAGAGTAAAAGTAACGAAAAAATAAAATGGACAAGTGAATTTATATAAAAAAAAAAGCACGAAATAAGTCAACAATCAACTTCTAAAAATAAGCGTCTAATTTTCAAACTTGAGATTTGGTGCTGTTCGCAGTTACAGGTGCTTAATTTTTTAAAAAGGCAAAGAAGCTGTTCGCAGTTAGTAACTGCGAATAGGCCTGTTGACTTGTTTGACCATATTCGCAGTTAACTGCGAACACCATCGAGCATAATAACAGCTGTAGGTCTCTTCTTCCCCATTTCCCCCAAATTCAAAACCTTAACTTATTAAAACTCGACATTTCCCTTTTAAAAATCACTCTTGGACTACCTTCAACTCATCAATTCTTACATTCCTCTTTCAATTTGGCCTTCAAATTTAGTCTAGGATACTCTATGTTGCGCCAAGGTAAACTTTTATGCGTTTTTTTGACTATATATATATATATATATATATATATATATATATATATATATATATATATATATATATATATATATATATATATATATCGTTTTTTAGGGTTTTAATGAAATTTGGTTATTTACTCAAATCTAGGTCACTAATTCTAAAATCTACACTCTTTTTATTCATCCACAACTAATCAACGTAACGCTTAATTGTTCTAATAGCTTTATTTTGTTGTTTTTTGAAGTATTGTTGTTGATGAGTATATTGAATTAGTTGAATGTTATGTACAATATATATTATTAGAAATTTTGATGTTGTTATTTGAAATATTATTTATGAACTTATTAATTGATTTATTATTTAAAATTTATGTACATTATATATTATTAGAAATTTTGATGTTGTTATTAATTGATTTATTAGTTGAATTTTACATACATTATTTATGTATGAACTTAGTTACATTATGTACTTTATTACTTTATATATCAAAAAGATTATAATCAAATGAATATAATGTACTTGTATTGGCATGAAGTTGATGATGATGTTGATTTTGTTTGTATTCATGTAGAAATGACATCATTTCGTGTCACTATAGTATGTTTTTGAAATGATTCTATTCGAGAAAGTAGTGACAAAGTTCATTATTTTGGGGGTAGACGTAGGTTGTTTGCATGCAACTCGAACATGGATTTGAATCACTTTAAACGATTTATATGTTCTAAGATTATATTGGACCTCACTAGAAGTACTGTAAATATAAGCTTTAAATATAACATGAGTGGAGAATTGCTAGCCTTTTCGGTTGAGAATGATGAGGCTATAGATGCTATGTGGGAGCATTCAAAGTCTACCCAAATACCCTCTTTGGAGTTATACGTAGAAAAAGTACCCTTAAGGAATGTAGGTGCTTCTAATCCTTATCCTAGGCCTATGCGCATATCAACTCAAGAAACTCAAAGTCCATTTGTTTCTTCCCTATCTTGTACTCCTTCCCAACCCAAGTTTCAAGTGATGCAGTGGTTAACTTTGGAGAAAGTGATGAGATGGGACCTTAAGATGATGGTAATGAGAGTAATGAGCTCATTGACGATCCTTCTGAGGATGATGTGGATGTCGATGAGGATGCCCTAGCAAATGATACGACCTTAGGCAACATTTCTACAATTGTTGCTCCTACACCCTATGCCCTATGTCCACCCCTAGACGAGTATGAGGAGGATAACTCCTAGAGGATTGGGCTTGTGATACCACTTACACCGAAGAAGCGGAGTTAGAGAAGGGTATGATATTCGATAGTAAGGAAGCTTTGTTGGAAGCTATAAGAGTGTATCATATTTGTAGAAATGTGGAATATAGAACGAAGACTTCAAACCAAACCGTCCTTACCTTGAAGTATAAGCGGGGCTGTTCGTGGAGACTTAGGGCTACGCTCGATTCATATTCATCTTCATGGCGTATTGTTACGTACAATGGTAAGCATAGGTTTTGTGTTTTGGGTAGTGACACTGTCTTTGCTTGTAACACCCCTGGATTTCAGACCCTTCAGGGGTGTCACTTGTGGAAATAAATAATTATTTAAATAGGAAAAAGAAAGATGACGTTTGAAAACTTCCAAACAAAGTCCTACGGAAATTTCGGCAGCATCTGCCTTGAAATTTGACGCGCCGAAGATTTAGACAAACGATAAATCATCATAATGAAGAGGCATCAATGGCCTCGTAACAGAATCACGGCGGAAAGGTCATCGCCAAAACCTCTGTCGACATGCTAAGCATGGATCGTGGTTCCCATGTAAACGCTTGGGTTTTCCAAGCAAAAAGATAATCCACTGTACAAGCCATTCAAGATACTATAACAAAATATAAAACGATATAAATCTTTGCAGCGGAACGAATTACATCAAAAGGAGGACTCATGCCTCAACCAAAACATATACACTTTCAATTCGAAATCACATGTAGCGTCAAAAATGGTTCGAACAGGGCACGCGTCAAGGTTCTCACTCGATTTCCCCCCCCATATGCAATGCAAGGAAACTCCAAAACCTGCAAGACCTATCTACGACGTCCCTGCTGCTCAACGTAAAGTCGTAGACCAAACGTGTCATAGCAGGGCCATCAGAGACAAGCCGTCAACAAGGAAACAAGCAGTACACATCAGTATCTAGCAACAAGTTATATATGCAACCAACAATCAATTCAACAAGATGAGAGAAGATAGACACTCCAATGTATAAAAATCTACTCCAACCATTCCTCACTTCTGTGCACTTCTCAATGCCTTCACCATTTTCTATTTCTTCCTTAATTCCACGTATCATCTTTTGTGACTAGAGGCCACCATATTGGGGTTTGCAAGACCCACATGGCAACACCTCAGCCAAGGGCGGTGACGGCCATGCCGGCGCCCAATGGCAAAGTATGATCATACCCCCGTACAGCGACCATATATAGATGATCCATGCCTCCGGGAACTAAACCAACTGGGGTACCAATCCAGTGGAGTCACAGTAACATCCAACTTAATATCTCATCAATAAGGGACTCATTCCCATTCCATCTCATATAATCCAACATTCTACTCTCGCGATATCAGAACTCAATCTCTACTATCTTTACAACTGATTTTCACTTGTAACACAAACTTAACCGTATTTAAATAGCAAATCATATTCATCCTAGTTCGTATAATATTATCACGCAAGGAAAATAGATTGAAGATGCATGCAAGAATCAGTTACTGCGTGTACTTACCTGCACTGCAAGATGACAAGCCACAAAAATCGCTTCGAAGGGGTTCTTACGCCCCTCTTATGAACCGGGCACCTATACACGTTTAAAGTAAGACTAATAAGCCTACTTCACATCATTTACGAAGCACCGACTCCATACAAGCTACGCTATTAGCCAATTAAGTTTCGATTCAAGCTAATACGCATTCTACGCATACTCATGCAATAAATTCAACCCATGTTCATACATGAACTACGCCATCAATTCCAATCAAACCATAACATTAGATTCTAGTCAGGTTTATATCAAGATATGTTCAAGAACACGTAATACATGACGTTACACTTAATAACAATCATATCACCTATGATAGTAGTGGTTTATTATTTTTCCAAGGTTTTTAGAGTGAAACGATTAAGAATAAATTAGATTTGTAGCTTGGCGAATCAATAACGATTCGTATAATTTGGGTCAAAGTCACCCAACTTAGCGACACAATTGAACATATCAGTATAGCAACCGAGCTCAAAACTAACCACCTCATCAACGACTATAACCACGATAATACTTTCATTAATGACAATCGCTACCTTAATCCGTCTCAGTAATTATTATTATCGTTTACTCTACAACAATGGATATTAACAATACTAGTCACCATTCATCCAAAGTGTCACATACACAAGCTTATACAAGATTTCCAATACAAAACATCATCCAAGCCACAAAAATAGTATATACTACTTTTAATTCATCCACCCCTAACTTATTCAAGTTCAATTCACACTTTCAAATGCTTACCCACTTTAAATCCTATTAAGATATAACTTAATCCAAGCTAAGATTCATGAATTTACCCAAATTACTACCTTTAAATTCATCATAATATAAACCCTACCTTATCTAATTTCAGATCACCATAATAATCAAACCCATAACAAAATCAAGATATTCATACTCCAATTTAACAAATATGAACTCTAAATAATAAGAAATCAAATATCAACACATACAAACTTAATTTGGGTAAGAGATTGCTCACAAGGGGAACTAGAAATGGGTGAGGGTATAAGTGGTGTTGTGGTGGTGGTGGAGCACGAAAGTGGACAGCTAGACACGGCTGCTGCTGCCGGGAAAACCACCACGAAGGTGGCTGCCCTTGCTGTGGGTTCACGTTGCTGCAACAGGGAGGAGGAGGATGAAGCAGCCACTGCTGCTGCGTGTCGCGAGGGAGGAAGGCAGGGCTGCTGCTGCTACGATGGTCGCTCACCGGTGGAGGAAAATGCGGCTGGTGGTGGTGAAGAGAGGAGACGGCTGCGCCCGTGAGTGAGGGAAGCGAACTGAGAGAAGAGAAGGAGAAGAGGAAGGAAAGAAAGTGACGGCTCAAGCAAGAAAAAAAAGGGTTTCATGCCTTTTATCCTTGTTATTATTATTATCATGTTTATTTATTTATTTATTTAGATTCATTTTTTTCTTGCGAGGCCTAACTAAGAGACTCACCTTCGGGGGCTTAGACGTTTTAATAAAATAATCATTTTAATTCGAACCTCTTTATTTTTTGAATCGTAATTATATTTTTAATATATATATATAAGTTAACATTTAAATTCGTATACGAAAGAAATTTATTAAAATAATTTCATAAATAATTGTAAAGTCTTTAAAAACTATTAAAATATTAAATAATTACTTCATTAAAATCTCTATTAAAATATTAAATAATTACTTCATTAAAATCTCGGGGTGTTACATTGCTGGACGCATTCACTTAACATCTTCTGTCATTAACAATGTGATTAGAAACTGTGTTGCCAAAGACCCATCAATTAAGGTATCTGTAGTTAGGCAGATGGTTAAAGATCGTTTTGGTATAGAAGTGAATTATAAGCGAGTTGGTGTGCTAAGCAACAAGCCTTGTTGTCCATATATGAAACTTGGGAAGGTTCTTACTCTCTCCTTCCACGCTTTTTAAAAGCTTTGTAATATTCTAACCCAGGCTTAGTAGTTGAGTGGTTTTTTTAAGGAAGACAATGACGCTGGTGTATATGGGCGACCTAATATCAGAACCTTCCAACGTGTCTTTTGGGCTTTTAAACCTTGCATTGAGGGCTTCAATCATTATAAACCTATTATTGCCATTGACGGCACACACTTGTATGGTAAGTATCGTCATACCTTATTGACTGCCATTGCCCAAGATAGTGATAAGGAAATCTTTCCATTAGTGATAAGGAAATCATTATAAATCTTTTGGGCTACCACCGATGTGCACGTCTCATCTCCTCCTTATGACGTTCATTTCGAGAAGATGGACTTGTCATACCCCGATGACGCTGTGAGGACCTCGGCCCACCCATCAAAGTACCAGTCCCCTCTCTTACCAGAGCGACATACGAACACCTCTTACTACCGTAGGAGGCGTAATCAGTTGGATAAGGTAGATGAGGGTGAGTATTGTTAGCGTTAGGTTTTTGTGTATTTTGATTGACTATGTATATATATGTTTATTTAGTTGTATAATTCAAACATTTGTATATATTTAGTTGTATATATATGTTTATTTAGTTTATCATAATCTCCAAGCTTTGACTTACGAAGGCTCGGACTTTTGGCGATGATTCATCCCGCCTGAAACATGCATTGACTTGTAAAAACATATATATGAATATGAATGAATGGATTGAGTTATAAGGTTTTTGTATTTATAGAAGACTGATTTAACGGCTAGTTTGACAATATAACGGCTAGTTTGAACTGGTCAAAAAAAGTCAAAGAGCTGTTCGCACTTACTAAGTACGAACAGAGGAAAAACCCAGCTGTTCGGTTGATCCTGTTTGACCAGGTTTTAGCTCTGTTCGCACTTATTAAGTGCGAACAGCTCTTTGACTTTTTTTGACCAGTTCTTCTGTTCGCAGTAGTAACTGCGAACAACACCAAACCTCAGGTTTAGAAATTAGACTCTTATTTTTGGAAATAAGCTGATTGTTGACTTATTTCGTGCTTTATTTTTATAAATTTGCTTATCCATTTCATTTTTTCAAAAATAACTATCTTTGTAGTATCCTATATAATGCTTCCTAAATATGAAATATTGAAGGAAATATTACCGTGAATAATACGACTTTTTACTGATTTCCCTATATTAATAAGAACTTTAATTAACCCTGAATAATACTAACTTTGGTATGTAAAAAAAAAAAAAAAAAAAAAGTATATGGTATTTGATTCCCCATCTTAGCCCTAACCCCTGCTCAGCCACCATCCCCCACCCACTGCCACTCCCACCATTTTCCATCCATTTTCGGCCACCACCACTTTCACCAAAACCCACCACCAAAATTGACTCCCTTGCCCCCTATCACCTCTGCAGCTCCATTTCTCTCTCCCCATCTACTGATATTCAAGAAAAAGTAAGAAAATTAATTAGATCACATCACATTGTATCCTCTTTCTTCCTCTTTTCTGTGCCATTCTCCTTGATCACTGAAAATTATGTCCTCCTGTACTTTAGAACCATCCTTCATCAACCTCCTTGACAACCCATCTCCAAATTTCACCCAATTAAATCATGTAAAATTTCGCCATTTTCACTGAATTTCTCTTCTAGGACCGTCAAAATTGGTGGTAGTTTTTCTAGCCATAGACCCATTAAACATCTCTATGTTACTGCTTCTTTTGCAACTTCTACTCATACCCATGACCCACTATCTACTGAAGTTGCTTACATTGAAACTTATGAGTTAACATGGATAAAAAAGGTCTGAACTTTGATTACCAATTTGATTTTTCTGGTTTTTCTGAAGTGGGTTCATTTTGCTTTGTGGAAATTTCAATGCTTTTTCTTGATTTGGGTTGTTGGGTATGATTAAAATTGTTTTTTTTTTTTAGGTTTTTGATCCTGTTTGTTATGTGAATTGTGTTCTTTCTATTTAATTGTAGGTGTGCTGTTGAAAGAGTGGTGGTGTGTGGTGAGATCTGGATGTGGGTTGTGGTGGGTCGCCGGAAATGATGGGTTGGTAGTGGGAGGATAGGTAGGGTTGTGCTAGGGTGTTGGGATGGGTGGTGCACATGTGAGGAGAAGGGGAGGGGTGAGATTTTTTTAATTAAAATTTTTTTTTTTTTTTGGATATAATATAATTGACCTGTAATACAGGTAATAAGTTAAAACGGATTTTGGTGGAAAACTCACTTTTGTATTATTCAAGGTTAATTAAAAATTGTAAAAAAATCAGTAAAAAGTTATATTATTCAAGGTAAGTGAATGCTCTCTTTGAGCGAAACATCTTAACCTTTTTTTCCGCGAGTCTTTAAACTTCTTATCATTTTCTATTTTCTTTTCTAAACTCTTCATGGTTCCGTTAGTAAATATCATCAAATTTCAATCAATTTCTTATCTATTTTCACCACTTTCCAAATATAAACCGTAACATATATTTTTAATTTTAAAAGTCTCACCCAAAATTTCACCTAATATTGCTCAATTTTCAATTTTCATTTTCACTTGCATACTCAAAAGTCACACGATTTCATTTTTCACTTCCAAAATCTTCTTGGGGTCATTTGGAAAATGAAAAACTCAATTTAAAGACTTTTAGACAAATTTAATTGAGAATTAATTGTTATGATTTGATGAACTTTATATATATATATATATATATATATATATATATATATATATATATATATATATATATTTTGGGGAGATGTGGTTAAAATGCATAAGAAAGTTACAAAATATGTCCTAATAAATTATTTTGTCATATGCTTGTAGAATGTTGAAAATACTTTCTTTATATAAATAAGTTTTGTGATTTAGGTCTCAAATCTCAAGTCTATAAATAAGTCCAACATAAACTAGTTAATGCTAATAATTTATTGTGCATCGCTGGTCTATTGCCTCGTTATTAGTTTATATTCTTTACTTTCCACTTTACTAATATACAATTTCTAACCTATACTCCTAAAGTCAAAGGTTAGTACACACTAAGTACACCTAAAATAAGAGACAAAGTAAAAATACACTATAAAATTAAGATTCGATTTATTTTTTATTTTTTTAAAATGTAATGCCTAAAAATTAGTAGTTAAATTAAAACAAAAACAATAAAAATTAATGTCAACTAATATTTAAAATTCCTAAATTCAAGAGATTCTGTACAATTAAACTCCTTATAGTTGTATATACTTAAAACCACCCATTTCTAATACTAACTCAAACTCCAAGTCTATTAGCTACTCTCTAATGACATTTTTCATGATTAGAGTCTTTAAGTCTCATTCACTGTCATCACAAGACAACCCAAAATAAAGAAAATACTTTTTAATAGGCAACCCAAAACTCTGAATCCCCACCCCATAATCCTTTTAAACTTATATTATTTGCAGTTCAATGATCAGTATATATCACTAGTGAGGATTTAAACAAAGCATTATCTTCCCCCTTGATAAAATCTTGTCTTTATGAGTTCTTTATATGATCCACTCTTGACAATGTCACAATGGACCCTTAACTCTTGAGAGGTTCACCTAATTAAAAAAAAAATTCAACCCAGATTAAAAAATTAATTTAATTGTTTTTATGAGAAAGTATCATATTCATATATCATCATACAACTTAAAAAATTTACGCATAATTGAGTTATATGATGCAAGACACTGAGATTTACTATATAACTTAAAAAGTTAAGTTTTTTTAGGAATTAAAAGACCCAATCCTTAAAAATTACCACCATTTTCATTGTTTTCGTTGCCTTTTTTTAATAAAATTATTAAAATGTTCTTAATCTATTTTTAATTATAAAATCAATCATTGTTATCATTAAATTAATTTATTAATAATAATTAAATTCAAATAAAAAATATTAATTTTAAAAAAGAAAACAATGCGGAAATTTGATACATGATCACTCTTTTGGCCAAAACTTTTGATAGTAAAAACACTTTTATGTAATGTGTGCGGCATTAGAACCTAGATTTCAAGATCTTTCCAATGATATATTATATGTCCAATTCGAACAACCGAGTGAGAAATGACAATTGTTTAAAGTTTGTAGTGATTTTTAATCATCCCACTTAATTTGCATTATTTTTATTTTTGGACAATGACCCACCACTATCTTTTAATCTCATCTATACATTTTTACTCTCATTTAATTTCATCCACCCAATTTATTCTTTCTCTTTATTTATCATCACTTTTTAAAAATAAATTAATTCCTCTATGATGTAGTTTAAAGAGGACATAATAGTAAATATCAATATTAAAGTACTTATTTTACTGTATAACTTGTGGTCCTCAATAAGAAACACTGGCTTTGGACAGCTTGCATTGAATCATGCAACTCACTGAGATTTTAAACATTGCAGTTCACTGAAGAACCAACAGATGCAGCATCTGAGCCCTCAGGTTGTAACTTCACTTTCAAGAACTAAAAAGAAATTCCTCCCAATATTTTTCTTACGAAGAAAGGTGACGGAACCTTATTGTTTGAATCTCATGTAATCTTCCTTATTTCAACTGAAACTTTTAGAGCTGTGTAGTATAAGAAGGATATATGTTGTATCCACATTTTTAGTCTAAAAATCTTTTGTATGGTTATTGATACTTTCTCCGTTTCAAAATACTTGCAATATTTTTGTTCTCACGCACTCCAATACACTAATTCAATCTTTAATAATGTATAATAAAAAATTATAAAAATTTGATATTAATAATCTTTGCAATAAGACGAATCAAACAAGATATCACTGTACTATATTTTAACTGATAGATTAAAAATTAATTACAAATTAAGAGTGGTGAATGAATAGCGTCATATATTCTATTGTTGCAACTAATATGAACCGAGGAAGTAGTAAAGGTGGTAATGAAAATGATTGATAGTGTAAATATTACTGTATCTCCAAATGTAACACATTGGAATAAATTTTGTGAAGAAATGATATGATCAAGTGGAACAAACATGAACGTTAAATTTGTCAAGGGATATTCCAACCATTTAATATCAAGTACCAAAAAAGTTTTAGAATAGTTGATTTCTTGACAATTCTATTGCCCCAAAGCCATCAAATAGCATCCATTGAACGTGGGATTTAAGAGTTGTATTTACACAATCTTACTCTTATTAGTGATAACAACAAGGTTATGTTAGACACCAAACATAACATAATACCCATCTTCTCCCAAGCAAAGCCAAATAAAAATCCTGTTAGAAATCTTGTCTTTTGTTCAATTAAATCAGACTTTTTGTCATTTATTGTAAAAGTATAGAATCATTTCCTTTGAATTTTATTTATTGAGTTTTAGAGCACAGAAAACATGGATAAAAAAGGGGGTTGGGGTTTAATAAGGGAATCAGAATTTATGGGTAGTTTATACTTGTTCATTGTTTTTATAGTTCTTCCAAAATTCTTAGATGCTTTTATCATCTCACATTTTCTCCTCTGTCAATTTCATCTGTTCAAATGGTGGTTGCCCATCAAATATTATCCACCTGCACGTGAGTTTTTGTTTGTATTTATTCATGTTATGTTTCATTCTTACCACAGGTTAGGTTCGGTTATCTGAATTTATTGCACTATACTTATAGGTATAGTGCAAATATACGATTTCGATTATGATTGCAAAATAGATTTAACAGCTAATATAAATGATTTTGCGGTCAATGCGGGCCTATATTTTGGTTGCAGTAAACTCAAAAATCTTTATAGTACGGACACGATACGATAATACAGTCTTGTTTTTGCACTATGCTTAGTTGCTTACAAGTGTTCGAAATCAATGTGATATTTTCCAATCTTCTATAATCGAATTTAGCTTTAACCCGACTTTATAAATGAATTTGCAATACTGTATGAATCAATATGAATACGAGACTCAATTTTGACCTGATTTTAAACACCTAATCTAAAAGATATACAGATTTCAGTGGCAATTTTGTAAATAATTGGACATTTGTCGGGCAGTATTCAATTTTTACCACTTTAATTGATTTTCACTTCATTTTGCCCATATATATATATATTTATAGGGGAGGGATCCATTGAGATGGGGTTGAAAATGAGCCAAAAAACTCATAATTGTAAATGTACTTACACAAAAAAGCCACTATGAAATAATTTTTAAAATGTTATTAATTTATAACATAATATTCTTTTTTGTATATATAATAACCAAACAAAATCACACAAAAATTCTTCTCACCCTTCTCATTTTAAAATCCTTCTTATTTATTTGATCCTACATCTATATATATATATATATATATATATATATATATATAGTTTTTTTTTATGTAAATACCCTTTTAGTAATAAGAACCTTAAAAATTGTCTTCATTTTTTTGCTGTCTTCAGTCTTCACTGCTCTGCTGCGGAATGGTTGCCAATATGAGCAACCCCTTTCTCCTCTTACTCTCACTCATGTCAATCAACCTTTTCTTAACCACCATTGAAGGTAACATTCCACCCCAATTACAATCCATTAAAACAAATAAATAATTAGGAAAAATTACAAAACCATTAATTCATTGATGTAAATTATACTCCTTCAGTCGTTTATCTCATTAATTTTGCTATATTGCGGAAATTAAAGTGAGTTTTTTATATATTATGTAGTAAAATCAAAAGAAAAGAGAGGAGAGGAGAGGGAGTAAATTGTGTTCCTAACCAGCGTAATAATATTCAATTTTTTTGAAATGCAGGTAGAATACTTCTCACAGTCACACATGATAACTCAGCATCTCATGATCTTACTCAGGTAAATATGTTTAACAAAATTTTAAATTTTATTGTATAAAATTGTTAAGAAATCACCTTAATCAAAATTTAAAGCTAATGCTTGAGATCGCAAGAATATGTTATATTCTCTAATGTACCTTCTTGCGCAATTTGAGGGGTGGTTGAGATTCTAACTCGTTACCTTTATCTCACGTTAACTTCTGATGTTATGTCAAGAAACCAACTCAATTAAAACTTATGCTAATGGTTTAAATCTCAAAATATGTTATAGTTACTCCAATTCAAACCTAATGTTTTGTATTGATTTAACAAACACATTAATAAAAAGGGTAGGGACCGGTCTAAATAGAGGGTGACATATGATTTTAAAGGTAAATTGGTAAAAAAATTATTTCTTTATCGAACTAAAATGAAATTTTAAGGATAAATTGGTAAACTATAAGGCATAAGGTGAACTTACAAAAAAAAAATTAAAAAAATGAGACATTTCTTATGAATTGGAGAGACCACTCTGACAAATGTAGTTTTGAAATTTGAGTGGAAATTATAATAACAGTTTTTTAGATAGGAAAAACAGAGAAGATAATGTTTTTAAGAGGAGAGATGGGATCAAAGCCTCCAAGATGTGAAGGAAGGTGCAAATCTTGTGGGCATTGTGAAGCAATTCAAGTCCCAATCTATTCTACTTCTGTTTCCAACATTGACTATAAACCCATTACTTGGAAATGCAAATGTGGTTCTTCTCTTTTCAATCCTTAATTTCTAATTCCTTTTTTTTTATTCTAATCAAATGTCCTATTTATTTTTGTTATAAAATTCATCAATCACTCTTACTGTATGTTTTATTCTCAATGTATGTGTTAAAACATACTCAGATGTTGTATTGTTAGATTCGTTTTAATGTAAATATTATTAATATTAACTTTTTATAATCTTTTACTAAACTCAATAAGAGATACTTAACATTTAAAAGGTGTATCTATAATTGTGCAAAATTAAATAGGACATTTAATTAGAATAATAGCGAGTTTTAGATGCTTCAAATTTATCCTTAATTTTGTAGTTAATATGTAAGTATATCAGTATATATGTAATTTTTACTCTCTATTTTCTTTCGTTTTTCTACTAAGAGTGACATTTCACGTTACAATATATCATTTTCAATAGCAAACTCAAAAAAAAGAGTATATATTAAAATTATTAAGATTGGTGCAAACTAAAATACAAGTCCATACAACATTTTGTTGCATGAATGTGAATTTGATTTCTGACATATTCAAAAATTGTCATATTAAAAAAAAAATTATAATGCTATAATAAAACTAGAAATTCAGTATCTAAACCCGTTTTATTTGGGTACCCCATTATGAAAACACATATTCATCCATCGAACGCCAGTACATTATGCGCGCTATGGTCATAGCATAAGTTGAGACTTATTTTACCACAAGCTACCACTTGAGTTTTTTAGTTTTGAGCCCATGGATCATGGTCGAAAAAGCACCATATCAATTATAGATATGGAAATGGAAGGGCCAAATATGTGACTGTAATGCCTTTGCCATCCCACTAGCTGATAAACATTATGCGGAATCTTGTTTGATCAGTTGCTTTGTTATGACAAAATCATCAAACGAATTGCTTTGAACTAGGCGAAGTTTGCAATTGACTCGAGTGAAAAAAGTGTATCAAGTCAATTGAGGTAAATAACAAGTGCACGGTGTATGTGTAGCTTACGGGTTGCATATGTTTACTCTTCGTGCAAGCTTTATTCTCAAAGTCAAAGAGTAATAAAAAAATTTTAGTCGTAGCTTTTCCTGCAACGACGACAAAAACTTAATAGATTACTTTATTTAATCATAAGCGCACATTGTACATGTAGGCTGTAGTTAATGGATCGGACTCAAGGACACTTATGCTAATGTAGATTACTAGATTCTAGAAATTACTAAGAGAGAATAAAAATATGAAGGGAAGGTTATTTAAAAGCAAATATTTAATCTAATTGAATTCAATAATACAAAGACTATGGTATAAAGAATCACCACAATTGCATATGGATGTCATTTATTTGTTGTTATTCATATATTATGAATCGAAAACATAATTAAATATGATCTTATTAATCTCAATTAAATTATTTAATACCATATTAAGGTATTATTAATTCAATCTTCAAACTTCCGTTATTGGTTGAGTTAAACCTAATTACTCCTAATATCATACTTTCATTCTATTGACAAGTTTAATAAAAATATTAATTGAATATAACATATCTGCAATTCTATGAACAATTCCACAAGCATATCAATCCACAATTGTACAATCCCTCTACCCTAGAAAAAAACTACAAACCGGATATAAATGAAAACATAAAACAAATAAGTAAACCCTAATTATGATACTAAACATAGAAATCATGAACACTAATTTAAAGTAAGAGAAAGTAGTAAATTGGAAATCATTGAAAGTGTCAAACTCCTGAAAAAGGCTTAAGAAAATATTGTAACAAAGGGCTTTATATAGTTACAAAAAATAAAAAAGTAAACCTAATCTAATCCTGAAAGATCGATAATTAGTTAAAATTGTAACAAAATTTCATTTTTGGGCTTTGGCCCACGGGGATTTAGAAAGACTATAATCGTAACATAGTCTTAACATTTTGCTCTGATGTTTATTTGGGACGTATAATACATCGTTGAAAGCTTTTGAGATTATGACACTAGTATCACATGATTCTAACTTGTGCATAAAAAATTATGATTAAAATAGGAACATATGTTAGATTTTTGGAAAATTTAAAATAGATAAGATTATTTATGTAAATAATTAGGAAGAGAAGCATTCAAATAAACTTTTTTTCAAATGTGACTTAATTTGATAAATATACTAAAAAGCTTTCTTTAAAAAGAAAATATAAATGGATAAAAAATTTAAACATAATCATACTATTTAAAAACTAAAAAAGGGAATTTATGGATGAGGGCAATTGAAATAGACTACATTTAATAAAGCTTAATTATAAGTTTATTAAGCTGATTGGGGTTATTAAGTAAGTTAATTCGAGTAATAATATTATTATTTTGATAATATTGACTCAAGTATTTCATTTGTTAACATTTTCAAGAAAGAGGTATATTTTATTTAATGTATAAAATTTATATAAAGAATACTTCGATATAAGTGTATTTTGATTATATTTTATTAATTAATTACTATCTTATCTTTATAAAAATAAATTTAAATAAAGTGTTGAAAAATAAATTCCTAAATGCAATCCTTATTCATACTACCAATTACTTATTTCATAAATCGTCTATTATACCCTTACAGCATGTCTTATATAAGACTGTCTTACAATGAGACGAATTTAATAGAATTTAATGGGTCAAACCTAAAAATAAACCCATTTTACCGTCTATAAACCGACACATCTCTTCCCTCACATTGAAAACCCACGGCTCCCTTCCCTCTCTTCTCTGTTCTCTCACTCTCTTCCCTCACGGCACCAGAAACCAGCAGCTGCCACCCACGAGCAACCACCGGCATGCCACCTGCTTTTCTTTTCCTCCACCGTGAGCAGGCCGTAGCAGACCAAGCCCTTCCCCACGCGCTGTCACCGGTAGCAGCAGCAAGTAGTGGTTGGTCTTAGCCGGTTTCGGGCCCCTCCAGCCGGCCGTGAGTCTTGTACCACCACCATGACTTCCACCATACACTCCTTCCTCTTCCTTCAATGGTGATTGAGGTAATCCACAAGCTATTCTATTTAAGTATTAATTGAATGTTTTAAAGTAGTTTGGTATTTGTGGATTCAATTTGGGTCTTTGATTTAAATTTAGGTATCAACTTGAATTTAAGATGAGTATATAGATTCAATTAGTAATTGAGTTGTTTTTAGTGTTGATTAGAATCGGTTATTTGGGTTATTTGGTTTCTAGTATAAAATTTAGTATTTGGATATTGAAATTTCAGCTCAAAAACTGAGCATTCTGTTTTGGCCATTTTCAGTTCTGGTGTCTTCTTAGAATTTGTAGAGCTCCGAGTCGTGGTCGCGTGGCCACTTGGATCGTCTCAAAATGAGTTCGTATGAGAGAGTTATGTCTGTTTTAGTAATGATATGTCCTGAAATGGTACTTTGTGGAACTAGAAGCTATGAAATAAATTGGGTAATTAATTCAAGTGTTGATGTTGGATTCATTTGGGTTCTCATTGTGTTCTAATTCATGTGGTAGTATTTGATAAGTGGTTGCAATTTGGAGTTTTGATTCATCTTCAAACTTTAAGAGCAAAGTTCATTTAGAGTTCTTAAAAATCAGATTCTGTCCTCACTGTTCTTGGCTGATTTAGAGCCTCTTCTAGCCATTTCTGGGTTCTGTTTTCTGCATATGATTTATAGAGCTTCGAGTCGCGGTCGCGTGGACACTTGAATCGCCCCAAAATGAGTTCGTATGAGAGAGTTACGCCCAAAATACTAACAGGGTGTCCTGAAAATCCGAAAATAGTATTTTGGATTAGCTTGTTCATAATTAAAGTTGGGGTTCAAATTGAGTACTCCAAGTGTTTAGGGTTATTATTTATCATCCGATTGAGTTTTATTGATTGATATTGTTGAGTTATGGGTTCTTATTTGATTAGTATGGGTATTGGTTCTAGTATCAAATTTGGGAACATAAGTATCGATTGGGTATTTGATTAGTTGGTATTAGGTGGATATGATATAAGTTGGGTATTTGGGATTTAAAATTGGGTAAACTCCATTGATAGTAACTCAAGTTTTTACATGTTGATGGTTGATGATGAATTGATTGGTATTTTAATTATTGATTGTTATTCATGGCGTAGAAAGGTAACCTACAAGCAAACTACTATCCTATCTTTTAAATTTAATTCAAGTATTTCAAAGTTCAAGTTATGTTTTATAAGGTGTAGTATTACTACTATTGATATTTGAGCAAAATCGTATAATTTTTGGTGTTGAAACTGTGGATTTTGACTTTGTTTGACCTTGCTCCTAGTCCTTGATTAATTATGTTTTGAATGTTCATATGTTTTTATATATGAGCTTTTAAATATTGTATTTATTTAAAGATATTACAAAAGCATGTTTTGTATGTTACTAACTTATAAAATACGAGTCTTGAAATATTGTATTATGAAGATGAGGTATGATTGTTGATTTCAAAGAAAATCAATTGAATTATTGTTTTGTTTTATATTGAAATGTTCGACATTGAAAAATGTCCGTTTTTGGGAATTGGCAACGGATATTTATATCCAGATTATTGTGAAATCCTATAGCTTGATAATAGATAATAGGTAATGGTTATTCGGATCGGTCTCGAGCCCCCGATCCCGTTTCGTTCTTGCAAGAACCGTATTTTCGGTGATGACGATCACCCGTGTTCTCAGGATTTAGATCAAGCCTACTTCCTGACGGTCCATATATTCCCACGTTTTAAAGTGCTGTTAAATTATTGATTTAATATGAGTTTTGAATAAATACGTTTGGTACATAAAGTTTTGTTTGTTTCGCAAATGATATCGTATTTGTCATTTGTCGTATTGTTTCGCTATTAACTTGTAAAGTTATAGCTGTGTTTTGATCCGTTATGAACTAAAGGTTCATAGCCGTATATTTATGTCGATATCAAACGATCTTTTAAAAGAGTTTTGATTTATGCTATTAACTTGTAAAGTTATAGCCGTGTTTTGATTCGTTTTAAACTAAAGGTTCATAGTCGTATTTATGTCGATACCAAACGATCTTTTCAAAAAAGTTTTGATTTACGCTATTAACTTGTAAAGTTATAGCCGTGTGTTTGATTCGTTATGAACTAAAGGTTCATAGCCGTATTTATGTCGATACCAAACGGTCTTTTAAAAGAGTTTTGATTTGGATAAAATAATGTTGCAAGTAAATTGGAACAGATAAAGTATTATTTATAAAATGAGTTTATTTTCATCTTTTAGAAGTAAATTACGTTTAATTGTTGATACTAAATAATATTATGAGATTGATTTGTAGTTTAATTATTTATAAACACAAATTCTCATATGAGACGGTGTTATGGTGAGACTATTTTAATTGGGTTGACCCAATGTGCATATATTTATAAGGTGATGACTTTTTATAGTCTTAAAGTTATCACTTATAACCTTAAAGTGATCACTTAAAAAAATGAGTTTACTTGTATGAGCTCGTTTTATAGTGAGACGGTCTTGTGCAAGACTAGCTGATTTATAAAATGTGTCATACCATTGCTAATGGTAATGTTTATTTTATCATAAAAATATTTTTTTTTCAAATTTTTAATTTTCAAATAATATCACTCTTTATGAAAAAAATAAGGTCTTTATCTCAAAAAAAAAAAAAAAGGTCAGAACCCAAAATCAGAAAAAGCCAACCCGTCCCCTCCCTCAAGTTTCAATGTGTTCCTTTCGCAAGAGTTTTCTTTGCTTCTTCAATCTCTAACTACCATTTTTAAAGGGCAAAATTACAATCAATTAAAGCTCAAGGGTTGAACGAAGATAACTAAATTTCAAACCAAATAAGGTACACAACCCATCAAATAGTTTTTAGTAATTTTATTGCATGTGAAAACATTTTCGACACTATCTAATTTCTGAAAATTAAACGAAAGTAATTCTACTTTATCATTGTTTTGGCCATGGAAATATGGTTTCATGTGGCTGAATGTGTAGATTTGAATGGAACTAGTTGTAAAATTGATTATTGTGTTGCTTACCTAATAATTTTAACCCTGTGTTTAGAGTTTCTGATTTTGATTGAAGTAAAATGTTGGGGTTTTAAGTTAGGGAGTAGTTTTAGGGCAAATTTGATGATATATGCGTGTTTGGCTACGGGGTGGGGCGCGGGGCTGAAGGTGGACGTCTGAAGGTTCTGGGCAGCGGCACTGGGCGGCGGCTGCAGGGTTCTAGGCACGCCTAGGCTACTGGTCCACTCGCCTTAGATCTTGACTTCTCTTCGGAACTTTTTCTTTCTTTTGGCTGGAGAATCCTGTTGGGATGGTTATCCCACGTCGACAAATTAAAGATGACGTGCACACTTGGACTCCTTCTTACCATTGACATATGGTTTTGGGATGGTATATATTTCCTTAGCTTATGAAATATGTGCACCTCATATTTTCCCGGATGATTGTTGGCATTCACAAATAAGTCTTAGCTTATGAAATATGTGCACCTCATATTTTCCCGGATGATTGTTGGCATTCACAAATAAGTCGAGCTCAGTTTAACATGGTATTAGAGGAAAGAAAATCATACCCCATTAAAAGGATGAAAAGGAAAGCCTCAACCATTAGAATTTCAAATAAATTATGGTCTATGCGTACAAGAATCATCATGGCTTTTGAATAGATTGCAGAATGAAACCAAACAAATTGTTTGATGATGAAAAAGTTTTTTTTATCACTTTTTATGTTCTTCAAAATTTGAATAAATTTTCTGAACAATCTGTAATTTATCAATTTCAAATGTAGCAATGTCTTGGTTAATCCTGTTGCAGGAAAACAGTCCTTAAAACTGAAGCTGAAAGAAGAGAGCCAATTCTAGAAGAAGATTCATTTTGGCAACTATCATTTTCTATCCTAACTTCATGATGTTAGTGTTCGTTAGAAGAATTGCTGCCTCTACTTCAATAGTAGTTCCTCTTAATCCTTCCGTCTACTTCCATAGTAAATTCTCGTATCCTTTTAGCAGATCTTCCATTGATAACAGTGATCCTTTGACTCTAGCTGATAATGGCTGTGGTTCTAAGAGTCATCTAGGAGGGATATTAGCTTTGCCTTCACTTTGTGAGGATAGACCCCAACTTAATAGTCATGAAATTAAGGTGGTTGATTTGGATACTTGGTCTGTTTCTTCAGGTTTGTCCCGTTGTTCGATGACCAAACCTAGAGATTCCCAACTGAGATTGTTTGGAGTAGAGGAAGTTGAAAATGAGCTTATTACATCTAAAGAGGTTATGAACGATTCTGATTTATATGATGTCGAAGATATGAGGATTCATAAGGATTTATTTTACAAGATTGAGAAGGGTTCAATTGAGTTTGAAGAATACCAGTTTGACTTTCATGGAAGGAAGTCAAAATCTAGTGCAAACGGTGGAAGGGAATGTAAGAAGGAAAGCTTGAAATGTGATTTTGATCAAAAGGATGAAAATATTTTGAAGGATAAGGGTAAGGGTAAGGAAGTCAAAGTTGGTGCGTTGGTGAACAAGGAACGCCTTGCTAGATCTATCGAGGAGAAATATGTAATGTGCACACCTCAAGATCTAGACGATGCTTCGGCTATGAAAAAGAAAAGAAATCCGACTTTCAATCAACTTACAGGGCCTTATCATGAACCATTTTGCCTCGACATTCATGTATCTAAAGGTTCTGTGCGTGCCTGCATAGTCCACCGAGTAACGAGCAAGGTTGTCGTTGTTGCACATTCTATTTCCAAAGATATAAAATTCAACCTTGGGTCTACTAAAAGCAGAGTTGCTGCAACCACTATTGGTAAAGTCCTAGCACATCGAGCATTGGCTGATGATATTCATGATGTGATTTACACACCTAGGAAAGGAGACAAGTTGG
Source organism: Amaranthus tricolor (assembly GCF_026212465.1). NCBI lineage: Eukaryota > Viridiplantae > Streptophyta > Magnoliopsida > Caryophyllales > Amaranthaceae > Amaranthus > Amaranthus tricolor. The sequence continues at coordinate 24,009,315 of NC_080054.1, read as the reverse complement.
AAGGAAAGCTTCAGCTTGTTCTTCAAGCAGTTATAGATAACGGGATCAATGTGAAGGTTAGGCTTAAACAGAGAATTCGTAATAAAGTTGTTCGAAGATCTCCAGCTGATGAAGAGTAATTTATATGGTCATTATGGGTGTTTGGCAATTGTCTGTTAGCTTTTTTAGTTAGTTTGTTTGATCAGCTTAAAATATTAGCCGTTTTTGTTGGTTGTTAGCTAACTGAAAAAGCCAACTATTTATGTGTTTGGTAAATTAAATTTTGGCCATTGGCTCTTTATTAAAGAAAAAGTGGGCCAACAAGCCAAAAACCTAAAAAAAAACTAACTGGAGTAGCTTTTTTATTTTGGCTTAAAAGCCATTTACCTAACACATTTTTTGCTGTTTAACTAACAAACAAGCCAAAAGCCAATCAAAAAGCCAATGCAACAGCCAAGTACCAAACACCCCTATGTCGTTGTTGCAAGTATTGCTACAGAAGATGTTCTCGAAGCCTGTGATGATGAGCTGGTGATGAATGATATTGAGTACTTTTCTTGATTATGAAATAGTTAATACTATGTTCAGTTTTTGGCTTGTTTTATGGGAGAAATCTATCCTAACAAGATGCCCAATTAAGCATTGGATTGCAACTTGTGTTTGTTTTTAGAGGTTCCAAATGTTTGATCTGTATACTGCTTAGTGAGTTGGAATGTGAATATAATATCCTGGAGAGTTACACCTACATCTGCTTAGGGCTAGCTCGGATATCCACTTGGTGTTTCGAATGAGAAGACTGCCGACTACCAACCTATGTTACTTGAACTAGAGCACTTGTTTTGGACTTATGTATGCGTCTCCAGTGATTTGATTCTGCTAGTTGTAAAGAATGTTCATAATTTTGGCCCAAAATAAAGTGTCGAGGTGTCATACAATGTCAAAGTGTTGAAGATCGGACACGGGTACTGGAGGTGAACTAAACGGTTCGAGTACATAATTGTCTACAGAGTGTGTTGGTTTTTCAGGGCTTCTTTCAATTATATGTTCTGCACATGGATTCACCCCTTTTGACTGCGTTGATGATTGTCAATACATGATAGGATGTTCTACTAGCTGCTGCTTGTGTTGTTATAAGTCGCAATTGCGGTTGTGCTCGGTGGTCAACGACGAGCATATGATATGATCTATGGACTGATAGCAGTTTGAGGCTGCGTATTGACGATTAACTCTTTTCTGGATGCAAGGATTTTAGTGATTGCATTATGCTGACTGCTGAGATATGTGCACATTCCAACTTTAGCCATTGGGCTAATCACTTTACTGGTTCTGCTGCTATTCACAGAAGGAGTTGTGAGTTGTGACATAGCATTTAGCAAACTTGTGTAAAGGATGGCATCACTGTCTTATAAGTTATAATTTTTAGGCTTTGGAATGGTCAATGGATAATTGTTATATGTAAGTTTTGTATGAACTAGTCTATTTTCTTATTTTCTACTTAAGTCAGTTTATTCTACTCTTTATATGAAAAGGGATACAATATTTTATTACGAGTTAAGTTTATACAAAACTTTTACAATTATAAAAAATAAAAAAGATTAATTTTATTTAATAACGCAAGGGCATTGTTGATCAATTTAAAAAATCAATCGATTAATTGAGATTTATTTAAAAGAAAAAAGAAAAAATAATAATTTTAAATTAATTGATTAAAAAATCTAAAAATTTTAAATTTTAAATCTAAAAAATAAGCACAACATAGACAAAAATCTAAAAATATCAATTGATTAATTTTAAATTAATTTTTAAAAACTGAAAAAATACTCAATATGCAACAAATATATAAAACCAAAAAAGGCATTTTAAAAAGATATCAAATTGTTTTTCTCACATAGGAAAGGTGTTTAAAACAAATTCTATAATTCGACATTTTACTTGACTTTTAATTGAATTCGACTTGACTCGACTTTAAAATTAATTTAAAATTATGTAAAATTCAATATGGACATAAAAATCGATTTTGAATCGACTTAAAACATCTTTTCAAAAATTAATCCGACAAATCGAATGAACAACTCTAGCGGCTAGGGCCATCCCAAGCCCAAGGGGAAGGATGAATCATGAATAAAACCAAAAAGGCACGTAACACTTGAAAAGGAAACACCGTACGTGTTTGCTTACTTTGGTTATGTCGGCAATGACTTCCTTAAACAAGAAAAGTCTAGACTCATGATGGGACCAAAACTACACACCACCATTAATTTCAACCAAAAATATCTCAACTCATAATAATATTCATCCCTTTATATCCCCATTTCAAGCATACCCAAAACCATCAAAATCTCAAGCTAAGCCATGGCAGAAGAATCTCCAAAAGATCAGCACACTACACCAACATCAACCTCAGAGTTGATGACAAGTGCAAAGACAGTAGCAGAAGCAGCACAGTTAGCTTGTTCACAGCAGACAGACAAGATTGATAAGGCTAAGGTTGCCGGTGCTGCTGAAGACATCTTAGGAGCTGCTAAAACTTATGGGAAACTCGAACAAACTACTGGTATTGGACAATATGTAGACAAGGCTGAAGGCTATCTTCATCAGCTTCATGGGTCCTCTGATACTCATCCTCCTAAGGAGAAGCCTAGTGGTGATGGTGAAGGTGGTGGTGGTGATGGTGGTGGGTTGAAGAATGTGGCTAAAGGCTTGGGAGGTTTCTTCAAGTGATCTTAATCTTAGCTTATACTTGTTGGCTTATGCGTTATGTGTTTGTTACGTAAGTTTTGGCAAATTCTTGTGAGAGACGGTTTCTGCGAGAGACGCATTAGATATATGGGCTATATATATATAGCCCAATTAAAGAAAAAAAATGTAGACTTCTTATTTTGGAGTCGTGATGTCTCACAAGAGTAGCCGTTTAGTTTTTAACTTTATTTAGGTGTTGAGTGGGTGTTATATTGTGATATTTTTTTATGTGATAATGTGTTGTATTGGCTAGTAGAAATGTAAATACAATGAATAAACATAAATAAAACTACACTTAATTACAATATTTTTTGTTTTTGATGTTGTGTTGTTTAATTAAAACAGAAGGGAGTATAAAAAATTGAGCTTGTTCACGAGCTATATAAGTTGATTGTTGAGTATATGCAAATTTGGTTCGACTCACTAAGCTCCCCATCTAAGCTTGAATTTTGAGGTTATTTTTGAAAGAATCAAGTTTCCACTAAGTTTTTATTGCGAATTGTTGCAAGATGACTATATATGTTGCATCGACTTAGATTTTAAGTGCGTGTAGATTTTTAAAAAACTAAAGTCTTTTAAAAAAAACTATTTAACTCTATTACAAGATTTAAGACGATAAAATAAAATGATAAATTTGTTTCAAATCATCACAAAATCAAATTATAAATTTTTTGGGTCATTGGCTTAGGCCTATCTCGCCTGCCCAAAGTCGGCCCAAAATGGTGAAATTGCTAAGTACTCTCTTTGTTCTTTAAATAAGTTTTCATCTGTTATTTTTTAGTATTCATTTGTTGTTATCATAAATAATTTTTTTTTATCATAAATTTAGACAAAAATAATTTTGTTTATCCTTAATTTAATAATTTAATGATGTTTATAGTCCTCATATGTCTTCCATTAACTTTATTTTTAACATTTTTATATTTATTATGGTCTCTATATATTTCCAATTAACTTTATAAAAATATTTTTGTTAATATTCATGGTTTCCTTAAGTTTTCCACCAACTTTCTATTAATGAAACTTTCATGTTTATGGTCCCTACTTTTTCTCGATCAAATTTATTATTCAATAAAATTATATATATATATATATATATATATATATATATATATATATATATATATATATATATATATATACACACACACACACACAACAAGTCTTGTATGAAACCGTCTCACCATGAGACAAGTTCATACAAGCAACCCATTAGTAAAAAAAAACATAAAAAAATGAAGAGAAATTATCAATGGTACCTTTGAGTTTTGGCACTTTATCAATGGTACCCCTAAGTTTTTTATTATCAATGGTACCCTCGTACTATTGAGCGCTTTACAACAAATACCTTTTTAAACTTTTTCCGTCCAAAATCGTCCAAAACCGTCAAATTTTTTTCTTTTTCTTTTATTTTCAATTCAAAACATAAAAGAAAGTTAATGTTTTTGAACGATTTTGGACGGAAAAAAGTCAAAAAAGGTTACTGTTGTAACATGCTCAATAATACGAGGGTACTATTAATAATTAAAAAAACTTAGAAATACCATTAATAAAGCGCTAAGACTTAAGGATAGCATTAATAATTTCTAAAATGAATAAATAAAATAGACCGTACACCAAAACACATGCAAAACCTGCCTGTCAGCTTCCTTTGATTTTTCTCGTCCATTCAATTCAAAACATAAAAAAAAGTTAGCAATTTTGAACGATTTTGGACAGAAAAAGTCAAAACAAATTACGATCATAAAATGCTCAATAATAAGAAGGTACGATCAATAATTAAAAAACTTAAAAATACTATTATTAAAGCGCTAAAACTCAAGAATAGCATTAATAATTTCTCAAAAATGAATAAATAAAATAGACGGTACCCCAAAAGTCCAAAACACATGCAAAACCTGCCTGTCAGCTTCCTTTGATTTTTCTCGTTCATTAAAAAGTTATCACTAACCGCCTTAATGGCGTTCGCATATATCTAGCCGTCTATTCCGGATCTCATGGCTCAAGCCCGACCGTTGATCTTTACCCTTTCTTCATTAAATACCGTCTCTTCTTTCTTTCAATTTGAGCCAATCTGTTCTCATCTCTCATTCTCTATCTCTGGAAAACTCTGAAGAAAACTAAATTTCTCAGATCTGCTCTGCTATGTTTCGATTCGTTCATTTCTTTCATGAAATTTATACAAATCTCTTAACGATCTATATTGCAATATCAATTTCTTCAGTGCTCTTCTGTGGATAAACCCTCTTACTTTAATTCAATCTAATCGACTTATTTCTGTTGAGATGGTTGATTTGGTTGGTTTTCGATCCAAGGAGTCGAATCTGGATAATTCCGATGACTGGGATGAGATGAAGGACAACATAGGAATTAGGTTTCCAGATCTGAGGTAATTCCAGTTGAAATTCGTTGTTCTGTGCTTTTAAATTTGATTGATTTCTTTGATTTTCATTTGTATGTCGTTTCTTATTTGATAATATCGCTTGTTCTTGATATTATCGAAAGCTATTTAACACTTATTGATTTAGGTCAAGTTCAAGATTAAAAGCTATTTAACTAATTATTTGAAATTAAAGTGTAGGTCTCTTGATATGCTGCCGATCTTGAAATTTTGTTTAGAACATTCAGATCTTGATGTCATTTTAATCTGTTCGATTTTATTTCAGGGCTAATGAAATCTGGACTAGATTAATTAGGCGGCTGGGCTGTTACCTGTCGCAGAGTTCGCGTGGTCGGAATTATTTTAGTGTGTTGGAAGAAAAACGCGTAGAATTCTGCTGAATCATCAGACAGTTTGGCGGTTTGTATGTACACCATTACTATGTATTGGTTTTGTGTTTAGATTTGAATCAAGTAGAATCAAGTGGAAAGAAAGTTGTGAGTGAAAATACATCGGACCTTTGCCATGTTGGGTGCGCTCGCCTGGCAGGTCAACCATGTTAATAAAAAAGAAACCTTTTGTTTTTTGAGGAAGATGGCACAGGTATTTGCCTGGCTCTTCCTCCTGTGTGTCTTGCGCTCTCTCTTCTTTCTCTGTTTGTCTCTGTCTCTTTCTATCCCCTGATTTCGTTTCGACATGATTAGACAATACAACGTACATCATAACGTTCGATACCTGCACTGGTCTTTCGACTCACCAGCGTACAAGCAACACAAAAGGTATATTTTAAGCTAAATCTACTTTGCAATATCTCCAAATAAACTAATTTTATCAATTTATTAGTTTATTAATATCCGTAGTTATCGTAGTACGTGCAGCTTTTTTTTATCGTCAATAGTATCTTTGTAGGTTCTTTCATACAATTAGAGTCTAATCTAAGTCCTGCAAAATCTATTTCAAGTGTTGCAAAAATAATTACAGAACTTGTTTGTGGATCTGAATAAGTTTTTTCAAACTAATTCTAAATTTCTATGGCCAATAATTTCTAACAATTCAAAAATGATTTTATTACAAATACTCTGAAGCTGCCAATGTTTACATTAAACCAGTGACTGTTCCAATGTTTATTAATCTTTTGCTCTCATATTATGTTAAATCTTTTTCAATTAAATGATTTAAAATAAAGGATTCTAACTGAATGTAACATATAATTTTTTGTATTTGAATGATTCAATTGACATTAGCTGTGCTGGGTTTTCATAATATGCGCAATTTATTTAACATTTCGTATTGCTGATTACCTATCATTAAGATATTACTATTAATGTCCGGCACTTAAGAGGCTTGGCTTACAAATACTTCCTTTTATAATTAATTGGATTTTGAGGGGGTTGCAATCTTTATAATACGGCAGTCTTTTAAATCTAATACACGGCAGTTATCTTAAAACGCTCCTAGTTGTTAGTATTGTTACCTTAATAAACGTTCCCCGTCATTTCTGCTCAAGTTTGTCTTCAATTATTTCGTTCCGTTAAGCTAATGTTCTTAATTCTTCATTACTTTCAAGGATTTCTATACATGTTACAATTGATATCCCCATATGCGGCAAATTGATATCCCAAATGTAAGCCATGTGGGATATCATGTTATGCTTAGGTTAGATTGCTTGTATATTTTTTTGCTTGAATGTATAGTTTGCAAGCTCATGTACGTGGAGACTCCAGTTTAAGAGATGGACTTCAGTTTCAGAGATGAACCCAGTGCGGGGAGCTGTTGTACTTTTGATATGAAGCCGTAGATTAGCTGTAGAGATGGAAGGGATAGCAAGAGGTGCTGTTGCACAGTTGAGTGCAACCTTTTTTTCTGTTGTCAAGTGAAAGTTTCTTTTTGATAACACATCATGTTTTGATTGAGCTTTGCGATTTGCCATTCGTCATTTTGTTTTTATTGATGAAATGTTCTCGAGTAGCTCTGTTGCAAGCTTATCTTGTTTCAAGCACACCGTGCTGTTTAGTGGCAACCTGTTTCTGGTGTCTTTGCGGATTTGAATGTTAGTTTCATGGAATGGATCTGAGAAACTTATGGATTGAAGCTTTTGAAGCCTGCCTTCAATATATGTTCAGTGTGGTGAGGAATTCTTGATATCCATCTTTGCTCGTATTTTTATACTATTTTCAGTATCTGTATCTAAAGATCTGAAGTTTATAAGTTATTAGCATCGGTTTGTTTACGCTAATTCATATATTTGCGCTGTAAATTATGGTGGAAGTATCCATTCTTTCTGGAGTTGCAGTATCTGGTTGCTGTTATACTACCGATTGCTAGTTTTGGTTGATTTATCTGGAGTAATAATGTGTTAATGTTGATCATTTGCTATTGGAACTTATTGGGGTATTTATAATTATCTTTATTTTTTTTTTTGGAGTTTTTTTGTTCAAAATTACTAATTTGGCTTTAGAATTCTCTATGGACAAATGAGAGTTTATTATTTGATATTCAGCAATTTCTAATACTTTCTGAATTATGTAATGCTGATTTATTATTTTAATTAATGGTTTATTCTCAACTAATCTGGATGATATACAGCCGAACAGTTCTTGTTTTTCTAAGTGAATTAAAAGGTGAATTTGATTTGTAGCTAAATGAATTTAACGGTGTCAATTTTCTACTCCCTTATCATTTTATTTGCAACCAAATTTTTAGGATGCCCCAGAGATATATGGCTGAAACTTTGTGTAGTTTAATTTTTTTTTAATTTTTCATTACTTTGAATATCAAAGAATAAATTTTTGTTTATTTTGATTTTATTTTAAATAATTTTTTATAAAGGGGATGAATTGAGAGCATATTTCGTCAAATTTTCTAGGGTTTAATTGAATTAATTGAATATTAAATTGATTAATAAAATTTTAGATTGCTGAGTTAATACTGCTAGCTTCGGTAGTACTAAGTCATGAATGTCGTCTAGATTGTGAACTGAAAAATAAAATCAATACATATTAAATTAGCGTTATAGTACATGTTAAATATCCACTGCCTGATAGAAATTTCAATATTGGCTTGTTCATTGTAATTAGGCTGGAAAATGTGAAAAAAAGAAGTGAATGATAAAAAATAGAACATAATGAGATAAAAGAATGAAAGTGTAAAATCAGGAGACTATTTATAAAGGGACCGAGTATACCTCCTCAATGACTTTTTTACTCGGTTATTTGTAATTCTATAATATTTGTATGTTTAAACCTGACATCTTGTTTGATGGCCTGTAAGCTTAAAAATGGAAAGAGCAACCAGGTAAGTAATCCTGGTAGATTGGTGGTTCGAATCCACCCAGGTCAAATTTTAATATTACGTGGTGACAACATCAATACGGTTAGTGCACATATTTACAAAATAAAGATTTCACAAATTACTTTGTAGCACGCACACAATAAAACATCTTAAATTACGAATTATTTTAATTCTATAACTGTTAATTAAATCACTTAAACTTACTAATGGCTATTGGATAGGATTTGTCTTAATTTTTTTTTTTTTTGTTTTAAAAACTTTTACTAACATGATTTGGTTGGTTATGGCATTAATAGTTGTTTGATTTATATTTCACCAATTGTTGTATGAGATGGTATCACTTATTGATGAGTTTTATACGTTGGTTAAATAGCTTATCTCATATATATTATTATGAGAATATAGGCTTATTGTTTGAAATTGTCTCATCGAGAAATAGTGTCTCATATTTTAATTTTAGATTTTAGCTATTGGTATGAATTGGAATGAATATGAATGGAGATAAAAATGAGTAGAATGTATCTTTTCCAGTTTTTCTCTAGCTTCATACAATTAATTTTGTGGTCATTTAATTATGCTTCATTCAACAAACTCAAAATTGAGTTCAGTTTATGAATACTTTTTTCTTTATATTATATTTGTTATATTCGACTTTTTATATGATTTAATATATTATTTTAATTATTTATATATTCCATTATACATAACTAAAATTTCCAAAAATTTAATAGGGAGATTCCACATGGTAGCATTGAACTTTAATGAAATGCCAGTGATAGCACGTTTGTATGATTTTTTCACATGGTAGCATCCAGTTTATACCTTAACTAATTACCGTAGCATTTTCTATTAATTTCTTGTCATTTTTCGTTTAATTCAATTCTCTCTTTCATAATTTGAAGTTTCTTTGTGGGTTTGTAGAAAATTGATTCGTTAATAGAAAGATCTGATGATTTTGGGTGCTTCCTATAATAATTGAATGAAGCCAGACCCAATATGTTTTTGGATTAAAGTTGGGTAATTTAAGACTCTGACTATCTAAATTTGATGGGTTTATTGAAGTATTTGAAAAGTTTATGTACCTTATTTGATCAGACTTGCTAATGACTATGAATTTTAATTGAATAGTTTTGTTTGATTAATAGTTGATCCTAGTTACATTTTTAACATGAAGTTTGGGAATTGGAGATTATGACCAATTAAATCAGATACATTTATCATTTATGCTAGCATATAACGGGAAGTTTGGTGGGATAAGGGAAGGATTCTGAATTTTTCTTTTTTTTTAAATTTATATTATTCTATTTTAGTCAGTGTCGGACTCAGAACTCAAAGTTAGTAAGAGTACAATCGTTAAAATCATAATTTAATGAAAAATTATTAATACAAAAAAAAATATTTTCAATTTAATTCTATAAAAGAATATTTGTTTTGAACAGTTCATGTAAAAATTTATGTTTTTAAGCATTTTTCCATGAATGATACTTTGATCTCTACATATTAAACAATTATATATCACTAATCAACAATTATTAATTGATATTTTTAATTCACTTTTCTTAAATTTGTAATGTAAACAAAAAATTTACAAGAATCAATTAATCAAGAACATACTTAAATAGATAATCAAATAATTACCCGTCGTTTTTTTTTCTTCTCATTTACTTTTTACACAATTTTTAAAGCAAAATTTAAACCTCAATATGTCTCAAAATATTAATCAAATCTCTCTCTCCTTAAGGTAGAACATTCAAATGAAAAGAACGTTAGAGAACGAAGCAGTAATACATATATACAACTTATTTAAAAAAATTGATAATAATTGGAATTAATCGAAAACAATAATCAATTAATCAAGAACTTATATTGAATTTATTCAAAAATTAATAGTAATTGTAATTAATCAAGATTATATTATCATATGTAGTTGACTATAATTTGAAAAATTAGATGTAATGGTGGTGGGCTGGTGGCAACTGGAAACTGGCGATTCATAGTGGCAGCCTGGCGGGAGGCGGTGACGGTGCAGATAACAGATAACACACACACGACATAGTATTTTAAAAATGTCAGTGACGTCACTTGTGCGCTTTGGTGCCTATTAGTTCTGCCCCTGATTTTAGTTTTCCTTCCTATAAAAGCAGGTCATAATTTGCAAAACTATATTCTTGGGTAAGTAACTTAATAGTTTAGATTATTCATGATTAATTAAAAATTAAGATTATTCTAGAAAAATCATCAAAAAGTTGAATCATTCAGGGTAAATTTTCCTGCTTAATAAGGGCAAAAACATTAAATGGTGAATTAAACGGAAATTGACAAGATTTTAACGGAAAATGTTACGGCAGTTAGATAAGGCATAAACTGGATGCTTCCATGTGGAAAAATCTTACAAAGTGCTACCACTGGCGTTTCATGAATATTCGATGCTACCATGTGGAATTTTTCAATCTAATATTATTAAATTATGCGAATAAACGATTCAAACAAGATCTCGCTTGACAATTTTTCTTTACATTAATCGCAATATATAAAATAAGCTTGAATAATAAATAGAGTCAACAATCGTAATGCTGCAATCATTTCAGAATGGAGGAGGTAGTTAATAGTTAGGCCAAATAAAATTTGATTTTATACAAGAAATGAAAAACATTAATTTTGTCTTTGAGAAATTTAATCTAATATACAAGCTAAGATATGGCTTTGGTGTTTTCCAAATACATTAAAGTGTGATTGGTCTGACTGTTTGAACTATAGGTCTGAGCCTCAAATTTTTAGACTCTAAGATTCGGATTTGAATATGAATTCATAAAAAATTAATGGGTCAGAATCCGGGTATGATTGGACCCAATTCATGACCATATCCACATGCATGCATGTAGTTAAAATCACACATTTTGATTACAAATTTAATCAGGTTATAGCTGATTCTATAAGGACAATGGCTTGGGATGAGAAATGACACTCTTAGAAGGTCATTTAGGACATTCCAAAGATCCAATGATGAAATATAAATACCTTATTTCTACACCTTAACGACGTATCTATTATTCTAATAAGTTAAGCAATTGCTCCCAACATTTATTGAACATCAAACAATATTTGTTGAGAACAAACTTCATTAATAAATCTCCAAGCATCGAAACAATGATGGATATTTATTCTACAAGATAAATAAGAGTTTGTTAAACAATAACTTAAGACTCACGCGATAAACAAGCCCTAATATTAACCCTCCAAGCTAAGAGACACTATATGCACTTGGGAAAGGATTTATTAGACAATATTTGGTTCATTCATTGACTTGGGTGTCGGAGAAGATACTCGAAAAATATTCCTGGCCCTTCTACCACTTGTTACTTGTGTAGGTAAAAAAAAACATTTTAAAAGTGGTCTTATTGCAAAATTGGCAAGATAGCAAAAACAAACTCCTTAAAAACCGAACAATAATCTTTCATAAAGTCTATCATTGGATTAACTCTGACTTATTAACTTAATTAACATCTCGTTAAAATACAGGAACAAACATGTAAATAAACACCCTATACAAAATTAAACATTACATTACTCACACTAGATTGCATAATACAGAGTATATATATCCATTATCATCTTCAAAATCAAACATGCAAAGCTATATTAATAACCTTGCATACTTACATTAAAAACTAAATCGATGGGCCCAAAAACATCAAGTATATGACTAAATCACTTGCTTATTAACTTTCATGCATGAAATCACCTGTACATATATAAAGATATTTAATATCTTAAATAAGATTGAATTGAATAACAATAAATAGAAAATACGCTTAGACTTTCTCACCAAAAAACGTTATTTAAAAAATAGATTTTTATCCTGATAGGATTTCTAACTTTTAAATAAAAGCTTCATGTTTTCGTTAAAAGTTTTATATATATATATATATATATATATATATATATATATATATATATATATATATATATATATATATATATATATATATATATATATGAGTTTATATTATGACATGAAATTTAGGGGTATATGAGTAGATAACTATTGGAGAAAGAAGACAAAAATTAGAGGAGTGTTAGAGGAACAATAGGAAGAAATTTAGAAAGGGGCTAAAAAAATATTACTTGAGTTAATTTTTATGTTTTTTTATGACATAAAATTTAAGGGGTATATGAGTAGATAAGTATTGAAGAAAGAAGACAAAAATTAGAGGAGTGTTAGAGAAACACTTGGAAGAAATTTAGAAAGGGGTTAAAAAATATGAACCGAGTCAATTTTTATGTGTTTTTGTTCATATAAGGTGTCTTTGGCTTTTTAAAAAAGTTACCTAAAGTTTCCAATTGATAGAGCTCCAAAAGATTCAAATGTTATCACATGATGGCTATACACAGTTTCAGTTTTGAGTTGATTTTATACTTGTATAATATTTATTTTAAAGCTTACTTACTTTAATCTAATTACTCATTTTACTGAATGAAACAGTTATTCTGATTATGGTATAAGTTGCCTTCATTATAAGCTTTAATATCCTTAACTAGATACATACCCGTGCCATGCACGAAGATTGAAAAAAAAATTGAGTTAATTTTATACTTGTATGATATTTGTTTTAAAGATTATTTACTTTAATATCCTATTCCCTGTCAATACACACCATTTATCCCGTGGCAAAATTTGACTAAAGTTTCTGGAGGGACCAAGCTTCATAATGTACCATAAGTTGTTTTAATCAATGAATTTACTTAACACTTATTGAAGGTCTTAGAATGAATGCTTTATTGAAATGCATTCGAAACACGTAATTAAACGTATTATGCATATTGTATTCCACCTAACTATCTGTTTATATCTAAATATGCCATAAAAATTCAACAAATTAAGCTATTTTTCAAAATATTCCATTAAATTGTTTTTAAATATCACATAAAAGTGAGTAATTCTAAATAAATAAACTAAGGTTTTACATAAATACTACCTCTATTCCTAGCTATTTACTTGCACCATTTGGTTTTTTTATTATTCATTATTTTAGTTTATTTTATATATTGCGGATGATGTGTAAGAAAAAATATAACCAAGTGGCATCATATTTGAATGTATAATTGCATAATTTTATAATGCTATACATAACACAAGATATAAATAACTAAAATAATATATTATATTAGATAAAAAAAAATAAAATGTTTATAATGAAACATAGGAATTAATATAATACAACTACAAAGTAATTATAGAATGATTTCCGTATATAGTGTTAATAAAGAAAAAAATTTCTATTTTGGTGCTCATTGAAAAAAATTTCCCCAAGTAATGCTCATGTAGGTAAGGTTTAACACTATGCTACTTTGTCAATTGTTGGAATATTTTTTTTGAGGGATTGAAGAATATTTGAAAGTATCTTCGATTTGCGATGAAAAAAAGTATAAATTGTTTCTCTTGATATTCTTATAGCTAGCCACAACTACTTGATGCATTTGAAACTTGGATCAATCTGAGTAAAATAACAGTAAAAACTAAAGAAGAAAAGTTATAATGAACATTTAGATAATAAATTATCGTTGGACGTTGATTTATTTTTAGAAAATTTGTTAATAACAATTTTAACTCTGTCTCGTTAATTCAAAAAAATTATTAATATTGGTAAACTTAAAATTATCCTTACAATTGGTAGATCCTTCTCAAGTTCTCATAAAGTAGATAAATTATAATTGATATTTTGTCAGATTTTTCTCGTTTTTATTGGGAACAACTTTTTTTAGTAAAGTAGATAAATAAGTGAACTGCCTAACGTCGTCCTAAATATTTCAACCATGCATTCCTATTTTTTTTTCTAAATTCCCCTAACCCATATAATTAAATAATAATTTTAGACATATTTAAATGAAAAAACTGACTTTTAAATCTTTGTTGCGATTTTGTATCTATATTATTATATCATAATTGATTCTATGTATCACATGTTATATGATGTAACCAATTATTTTGTCGGTAATTTTTATATTTTAAGTTTTCAAATCAAATTCAGATAAATTTAGAAAATAAATTTTAGTGAGTACTAGAGACTGTATTATTTTATTTTCTAGATCTACTTAGACTTACTATTCTTTTGGTTCACAATAAGATTTGAAGACTCCAAACGAAAATTAAATTAGATTAGTAACATAAATACCATTTTGGAATATATTTTTAAGTGAGTAGAAATAATTTTTTTTTAACTCTATTTAAGGCATATCATTCCTAATTATATTAGAAAAAGACAAATGAATACATGTATTGCAATCATTAGAATTAATTAATAGTACGTATAATATTAGGCTAAAATTGTTTAGGACAAAAAAAAAAATTCGAAATTTGAGGGGGGCAAAGTCCTTTTCCGTACTGTATGGTTTCATGATATATGCTAGAAATTCACTAATTAAGACTAATTTAATTAGATCTGTACATATTATTTATGTTTGATCATTATGTCATGAAAATTGAAAACTCACATTTATTATTATTTACTAAAAAAAAAAAAAAACTCTTATTTAGATCTCTACTCCCCAATTACCCCGTCGTATCTCCTTTTTATGCCATGTATATCTCCGTTTTCTTCTCCCCTGTCTCAACAAATCATACTTTTAAAAATTACACTATATTTATAATATATGCAATTACTTATTTATTAACAGAAAATTAATTTAAATATTCAACAGAATTAACTTTTTCCTTAAAAAAAAAAAAACTAACTAAACATTTAAATTAAACCCTTAACTGTCTCAACAAACAAAGATTCAACCGTTTGTTATTGACCGTTTGTTATTTCCTTTTTCTTCTCCCCGGATCCGTCCCAACGAACTAATAAATACACATTATTTTCTCTTTTTTTTCTGTTGACGACTAAGTGCTAATCTCTAATCTACTTTGATTTACTTCATACTATTTAAATCTCAATCGATTCGTTTTAATGGCGGAGTTGGAAAATGGTGATGGGTGTTCTTCCTCATTTGATCATCCTGATCAAATTGATGAAGAAATGATAAAGGTCGCTACATGGTTAGTTGAGCTTTCTAGAGGCTCTTTTAATCATAATATTGCTGAACCATCAGATAATAATTCTGTTATATTAGAGGAAAATGTTAATGATATTAATGAGAAAACTGTTGATGTAAAAGAGGAGATTCGTAATTCTGAATCTGGGTTTGTAGAAAATGGTGCTAAGAAGCCTAATTCTAAAGATCTTATTGATGGGTTTGAAAGAAATAATGGAGTTTTAAGGGAAGATAATTCTAGAAAGAGAAGAGTTATTAGGAAGAATGTTGATGGGGTTGATTCCGATGAAATTATAAGGAAAAAGAAAAAGAAGAAGTATGAGTGTAATGTGTGCAAAAGGACTTTTAAGTCACACCAAACTTTTGGGCTTCATAAATTAATACATAGTGAAGAAGATGGTGAAAAAGTGTCAGAAGATTCTAATAGTTTAGAAAATAAGCCTACTAACACATTAGGAATTAAGAGAATTAAAGTCATTAATTTTGGCATATCAGAGAAAGAAAAGGATTATAAATGTTCTTTATGCCCCAGAGTTTTTACGTCGGGTCAAGCATTAGGGGGTCATAAGAGATCACATTTGAGTGGAGGACGAATTAAGCTCAATCTAAAGACCGATCAGAGGTCTGAAATTGACAAGGAATAGGATTATTGTAATTCCTGATTATTTAAGTGGTATAAGGTATTTAGGGTGAACTTTCCGACGATTTCTTAGGGTTGATGAAATGTGTTCGTGAATCTAGAAAGGGTGGTTGAACATTGCGTTCATATTGAACATAGGAGGTTAACTTAAATTAATTAGCCAAATATGCAATTCATTTTGCTAGTGATTCATAATGGTTCACTTAGTAAAATTAGTCCATGATTTTACAGGCCATTTTTAAGAAAGAAAGGGAAAGATGCTGCAGCTAATGCAACATATTGCAATGCATGGAGGGCGTCAAGGATTTCATTTGCCTAACTAGCAAACCCCACAACCACAAGAACCTGAACTGCAGCCACCACAGCAACAGCACGCAGCAGCCGCCACAGGGCGTCAGCAATGGGGAAATAGGATTATTAGATTTTCCAGTTTGTGATGTTAGATTGGAATTTTTTAATTTTATTTTATTTTTTTGTAATGTAGTAATGTGGCAGCATAGAAAATTTAAGGTTTAGGGTATTTTCTAGAAGTTTTGGAGTGGTCTTGGAACTCGAAGTACACTATACGTATTATAGTATATCAATAACAATTTTTATTTACATTACGTTTCTAGATTAGATAAATAATTTTCTTTGGTGCTTTTTTATGGGATTAGTTTTTAACTTAATTGAGCTAATAAACTATTGTTTTGAATTATTATTTCTATTTTATATTTTAATTGATTGTTACATATTATGTATGAAAGTCTCATATTATTTGTAAAGGTTTTTAAATCACTACTTGACAGATAACTTGTTGAAGAACTAACTGAAATTACTTTAACAAACTTATTTTTTTATGAGATTTTGTAATTTTTTCAGTTTTACCTTTATCTTTGAGGTGTACACTTGATGATTGCTTGTGGACTGTTAATCATACTTCGTCCGTTTCATTATATTTGCTAGTACTACTAATCGTGACATCTTTATACACAATATATCACAATCGGAGGTGAATATTCAAAACGAAGGAAGTATAACATTTTTATCACGTAAAAAAGAGAATGACTAAAATATAAGTAAACACAAATGTGTGTTTGATCATAAAAAAGATGTGTCTCAAATGCAAACACTCTTGCTCAACATTCTATAGAAAAAGGCAGGTGTTTATATACATGATTATAGGCAAACATATGGCATATGTAGTCATACAGTCTACGTAGAGTTGGAGGGCTTTGACCCTTTTCTTCCCTCCAAAAACCTTATTTGTGGTCTTTTTAAGCAAGATATACTGAATATGATAATTATAAAATTACACTTACAAGATTACAATTTACATGTAAATATAGAGTCAAACAAGCTTTGAATATGACAATTGACAACAATCTAATTACTTTATATCATGGGATAATATTAACAATATATTAAGACTTAAAATAAAAGATATACAAAATACATCACCAAAATTACATCAACAATATATTAACAATATATTATTGTATTTCATTACATCACCAAAATCTATGTCTGTCAAATGGAAAGATTGTTGCTTAACATTCTATAGAAAAGGCTGATGTGACATAATTATGTATCTGCATGATTATATACGTAGACATATGCCATATATACTCATGCATGCAGACTACAGTTGAAGGATTACATGTAACTTTGTGGTATATTTGTAACTGATTGTGATATATTGTGTAAAAAAATAATACTAGCATTTGCAATTACAATGAAACGGAAGAAAAATAAAGAAAAATGGATTTATTTTAATATTTATAACCAAAATATTTATTTGTTTTGCTATCTATCTTTAAATTTATAATGAGTCAAACAAGTCTACAATATGACAATTGAACAATATAATTACAATATTTTATGGGATAGAAACAACATATTAAGATTCATTTACAAAGATTCTTAGAATAAACAACAATTTGATAACTGTGAGGAACATCAAGTATTCCAACTTGATTACGTGCTGCTTTTTTTACGTATAAAATGTATGTCCATTTCACATAAAAATTATCAATATAATTTTGCCTAATCATTTATCATTGCAATAAACAATTAAGAAATGATTGAATAATGAATCAGTCCACTACAAAAAAAATAATAAAATGGCGACAAACCATTTCATCGCCATTTGATAGCTAAACGGTCAAAAAGTAGGTCAGGCGACGGGCTGGCGACGAGATACGAGGTGGTCGCTATTCCTTTCGTCGCTAATCTCAAAATGGACGCCATTTCCTCGCCTTTTCTTAGCGACCCATTTGCGACCCAAATCCCGTCGCCAAACTGGCGACCACCATCTTCTAGCGATTTAGTCGCCACCGGGCGACCACCATGTCGTAGCTGTGTCGTCGCCTGCTTATCAGGCTGCTTAGCGACCCGCTTTCCGTCGCCAACTGTCACCTATTATATTTACTAGTTTATATATATTTATATATATATATATATATATATATATATATATATATATATAATATTTGTTGTAATATTAAAATAAATATATATATACACATAAAACAAGTAAATAAAAATAAAGAGCTGGAAATATATATATATATAATTAAAGTTTATGTACAAAGTCACAAAAAGTACATATATTTAATCATTCATTTGGAAGAGAAGATTGTTACAAATTGAGATGGGATTAAATGAATTTTAAAAAAGAGTTCTCGTTCTCTTTGAATTTGTTTCGTCAGCCTTTGGTGAGTCTCATAGTAGTCTGAACATTTCGCATTTGCACCGCTTTCCTTAATTGATTATTGAACTTCATTTACCATTTGCACCGCTTCCCATAATTGATTATTGAACTCCATAAGCTGTGGCTCTTTGACCTTTCGATTGTTCTTGAAATATTAAAAAAAAAAACGATTTAAAACTAAATATGAATATAAGAAAAAACTGGAAAATATTAGCACTAAACATGTTTCAAAAATGCCATTATTCGAAAATATTAAAAAAAACATAAAAATATGTCAAAAATAACATAAAACAAAATCTAGGAAAAAAAATATTAAACATGCTCAAGTTATACCAAAATTCGGAATTGATAAAAAAAAAATGCATCATGAAACAAAATATTATCATAATCATCAAGAACATTGAAAAAATACAAAAAAATATATAATAAATACTAACCTTTTAATAACAAGATGAGAATTTTAGAGTTGAAAATAAGTTGTAACCACAAGATGATGAAGATAAGATTAAGAAAGAAAAGAAAATAAATAGAGATTGAGAATAATGGATGAAAAGAAAAAATGGAGTTGGAAACTTCATAACGCGTATAAGGAATGAAGAAATATAAGGTAAGTGAAGACAGACTTGTAGCAAATGAGAAATGAGAGCAGAATACACGGCTTTTATAATCAATATTTAGCGACCGCCAGGATGGTCGCTGGTTGGTCGCTAAACCATTGACATGACAGGAGGTTTGACTCTCTGATCTTAGCGACCGGCTGGTTGGTCGCTAGGTGGTCGCTGTGCCTTGGAAATGAAAAAAGTTTGCGTGCTGCAGTAAGGAAAAAATCGGCTGGCAGTATTTTTTTTAAAATATTATTATTATTATTATTATTATTATTATTATTATTGTTATTTTCATTATTATTATTTTTATTATTATTGTTGTTATTATTATTATTATTATTATTATTATTATTATTATTATTATTATTATTATTATTATTGTTATTTTCATTATAATAATAATTATTATTGTTATTATTATTATTATTATTATTATTATTATTATTATTATTATTATTATATTACTTATTTTTATGTGTTATTATTATTATTGTTGTTGTTGTTATTATTATTATTACTGCAAAATATTAATAATTCGGAGGAATATAATAAAATTGTATTAAATATTACAAAATATTAAATAATTACATATAAATAATTACATATAAATAATTAAACTACTCTTCATCACTAAAATACTCGTTGTTCTCAACATCTTCATCTTCGGATTCTTCGTTTTCTCAGAGTACAAGATCCACATCTTTTAAATTTTGTCTTGTACTCGGATATGGGAGATAATATAATTGACGTGCTTGACTTGCCAACACAAATGGATCATATAAACAATATTATTGACATTTGAAAAACGTTACTCGTTTGATAGGTTACTCGTTTTTCGTTTCTACCCTTGATGTGATCCTTTGTTTTACTTGGCACACACAAGAAAGTGTTTGTTTTCCAATATGGCAAATCCCAAAATATGCTCCTCTTCTTCCATCCTGCAGAGTACTTACTAACCTCTTTATTATGTTCCGATGCATCTTCTTCAAGCAATTGATCAAGCAATTCATTTCCAGTTCGAATAATAGGTGGATCTCTTTTCTCAATATGGCCTGATCTGAAATTTATTCTATTTCTCCTATAGGGACGACTTCTATCTAAATTCCTTCTATGATAGTCAAACCAACACATCTTCAGGTTATGAGTAAGGTAAAAGGCTTGTGAATCATCCATGTAGTAAGGGCAAGCATATCGGCCCGCCGTACTCCACCCGGACAACATCGAATAAGCTGGAAAGTCATTGATTGTCCACATTAAAGCTCCTCGCAGTTGAAAATTCTCCTTTCTTGACACATCTAATGTACATATCCCCTCCTTTCACAACATATTCAGCTCTTGTATTAGTGGTTGAAGATATAAGTCAATGTTGTGCTTTGGATTACCGCGAAACCTTATTCCCCCAATATATCAAACATTCGTTAGGACAACAATCTATCTTCCCAACGGGTAATCCAAAGGCAGATATTTGTTTTTTCGTTTCGTAGAAGCTGTTTACCATCGTATTCTCTTCTGATAACACTTCGTTCACAATAGCACAAATATCATGCACCATCTGGAAACACACTAAAATTCATTTTTAACACCTAAATATAATATAATAATATAATTATTCAATTGATTAGTAAGTTAATGACAATAAAAATATATATAAAACAATTCATGAAAGTAACAATATATGATAATAATATAATTATTCTAATAACAATTATTAAGGAAAATTAATGACAATTAAAATAAAATATAAAACAATAAAAGAATATAAAAAACTGAAGTAAATAACAAACGAAATAAAATATGTACTAATTAAATAAAAAACCTCTACTAATTCTTTAGTTACCGAAATATACGATACACAATAATTCTGCGTGTTATTTATAGAAAATATGGCGACAACACGGCCATGAGAAACCCATCGCCATGTTTTCAAATTCAAATTGAAAAAGTGGCGGCGACCATATGGCTTCCAAACCACCGTCGCCTATGTTTATTAAAAAAAAAAAATTTATGGTCTACTTGGCGACTAAATCGCGACCACAACTTGAATGTCGCAAAGAATTATTTTTAAAAAAAAAAAAAAAATTGGCGATCATAGGGGGCGACCATATAGCTTGTCGCCAGATAATTAAAATAATAATAATAATGAAAATAATAATAATAATAATAATAATAATAATAATAATAATAATAATAATAATAATAATAATAATAATAATAATAATAACAACAACAACGTTGTAATAATACTAATACTAATAATAAAATAATATTAACAATAATAATAATAATAATAATAATTTTAAAAAAATATTGCAAGCCGATTTTTTTCATACTGCGCACGCAAACTTTTTTCATTTCCAAGGACCAGCGACCAGCTAGCGACCGGAATCCTCGTCGCTAACTATTTTTGGAAAAAATTAAAAAATTAAAAGCTTTTAGCGACGGATTGGCGACCAAAATGCCCGTCGCTATTTTGCTTTTCCATTTGGCGACGTCGGTTGCCCTCGCCTATCCGTCGCCACTGGCGACCAACCAACCCCGTCGCTATTTTTCCATCGCTATTTCGATAGTTATTTGTAGTGGTCTAAGTATATAAATTCATCATTTAAAATGAGAAGAAAAAGTATCAATTAATCAGCGATAAAATCAGTCTAATAAGCAGATTATATTACAATAATGATGCGTCACATACTAATAAGTATGTGAAATGACGACATTTCACAAAGTTCTAATAAGTTGCATTACAACTCTTTTATTAAATTGTATAATTATAAAATTAGATTAATTGGTAATTACAGTAGTATTGAGGCGGCACAAATAAATAAAGTATTAATAACATTAATTGATAATCAAAAAAGGTTTGTGATTAATTGGTATATTAGTATTTCTTGAATAGAAAGTATATGTATTAAAAGTATATGTAATAATCAATGATTTTAAAATGACTTTTAAATATAGTTGTTAATTACCTTAATTAATGTGACTAATATTTATTTATCAGGTAAATAAACATTCAATGTGCTTAAAAAGAAATGAAGTATAGAAATTGGAGAACTAAATGGTTGAAATGAAATAATTTGATTGAAAGCTCGAATAATTATTTTTTTAAAAACATTTGAGTATGACATAAATATCTATTTAAATATTTATATTGTATTAGTTATCATATGAAAAAATAAGATCAAATCACTATATTACAGCAATATTGTAAAATTTTAGAGTTTACCATGACCATAAATATAGAATGATTAAATCACAAAATTATCTAATAGCAAAATCGATTTCGTAATATTGAAACTATATCGATAACATATACTCATAACATTTTAATATTTTCTAGTTAAGCTCACATTAATTACGTTTTTAATTATAATAAAATATTAACTTGAACATACCATATTTTAGTCATTGTGATTTATAGAACACCATGTTTAAAATTTTATTTGTTTTTTTTGTTCCAAAATTTAACGAATAATTATAGGTAGATGTGTGACACTTTTTTTTTTGAATAATCTCCGGGGGACTCTTTTGGCCGCGCTCATTTTTATGGGTATGAGTTGCCGCCGTCTTTCCCTTCTTAGACTTTGTCCATAGTTTTTCTATTAGTAGGATGCACTGGGTAGGATGATGATGATGATTATATAGCAGGTAAAAGAAATCGGCTATGCAAAGGTTGGACTTTTGTAGCATAATTGAAAAAAAAGTTTGATCTTTAAAAATAACCAGCTAACAGTAGAATTTTAGAATTAATTTTTTCCTTTGTTATTTACTTGAGTTTTATATTTACTTGATTTAATTTTATTATTTAATTTCTATTGTTATTTACTTGAGTTTTTTATTTTTTTTATTATTTTATATTTTAATTTTATTGACATTAGTTTGCTTTAATAATTTTTATTAGAATAATTATATTATTATTATTATTATCATATATTGTTATTGTCATTAACTTACTTTATTGATCAGTTGAATAATTATGTTATTATATTATATTTAGGTGTTAAAAAAGAGTTCTAGGTAAGAAAGAAGTTGGATGTACAATCGACGAAAAAATGGAAAGTTTAGTTTAAGATTTATGAGAGGGTTGGAAGAGTTTTTAGAATTTGCTCGTACACAAAGCATGAGTTCTGAGATTAGATGTCATTGTAAAAAGTGTAAAAATTGTTGTTATAAGGAACCAGATGAAATAAGAGAACATCTAATAAGGAGGGGGTTTGTTGAAAATTACTATGAGTGGGAATATCATCAGAACACAGAGATAGGAACAACATCTGATATCGTAGCGGAAGTCGGAGAGCAATCATCAAACGATCCAAATCCATACTCACAGATGGTGCATGATGCAGTAGCTAGTGTGTTCCAAACAATTACCATCACTTTCTTCCCTCACAGTATAATGTAGCGTCAGTAAAAAATGAACCACCGGTACACGTTGACGAATATCCAAACCCACAGTGTCAACAGTTCTTTGAAATGTTAAATTCTGTAAATAGTCCTTTATATGAAGGTTGTAAAAATCACACAAAGATGTCTATTATTGGTCGACTTACAAACCTCAAGACAGACCATCGTCTCACTGAGAGGTGTTACGACGATATTTATGGTATTGTGAATGAAGTGTTACCAAAAGAGAATACGATGGTAAACAACTTCTACGAAACGAAAAAACAAATAGCTGCCCTTAGATTACCCGTTGAGAAGATAGATTGTTGTCCTAACGGATGTTTGATATATTGGGGGAATAATGCGAATGCAACTTTCTGTTATATTTGTGAGACTTCTAGATGGAGAAGAAACAGTAAGGGTGATAAGGTTTCGCGGAAACAATTTCATTATTTCCCCCTGGGCCCCAGATTACAAAGATTGTATGCTTCAGAGGCAACAGCTAGGCATATGAGGTGGCATGCAGAGCACCGCACCAAGGATGGAGAGATGATACATCCGTCCGATGCTGAAGCGTGGTTGACATTTAATGACATGCATCCAGACTTTGCATTGGAGACTCGAAACGTGTGGCTTGGTCTGTGTACAGATGGTTTTAACCCCTTTGGAAGTTCGGGTCAACAGTATTCATCGTGGCCTGTCATTGTCACACCATACAATCTTCCGCCATGGATGTGCATGAAAAAGCTGTATATGTTCTTGACCATGATTGTCCCTGGGCCGAGTAATCCGAAGCACAACATTGACTTATATCTTCAACCACTAATACAAGAGCTGAATACGTTGTGGGAGCAGGGTATCTGTACATTTGATGTGTCAAGAAAGGAGAATTTCCAACTGCGAGCAGCTTTAATGTGGACGATCAATGACTTTCCGGCTTATTCGATGTTGTCCGGGTGGAGTATTGCGGGCCGATATGCTTGCCCTTACTGCATGGATGATTCACAAGCCTTCTACCTTACGCATAGCAAAAACATGTGTTGGTTTTATTGTCATAGAAGGTTTTTAGATAGAAGTCATCCCTATAGGAGAAATAGAATAAATTTCAGATCAGGCGTTGTTGAGAAAAGGGATCCGCCTGTTATTCGGACTGGACATGAATTACTTGATGAGTTAGACCAGTTTGGTTTTTTGAGAGTCTATGAAGAAGATGCACCGGAACATAATAAAGAGGTTAGTAATTACTCTGCTGGATGGAAGAAGAAGAGCGTATTTTGGGATTTACCATATTGAAAAACTAACATGATTCGACATAATTTGGATGTTATGCAATAGAGAAGAATGTTTTTGATAACATTTTCAACACTTTGTTGTGTGTGCCAAGTAAAACAAAGGATCACATCAAGAGTAGACACGATTTGCGTGAACTTGTTATACGTTCAGAATTGCATCCTATAGGTACGTGTACACTCAAACCTTTATATAATTA
The DNA here is from genome assembly GCF_026212465.1 of Amaranthus tricolor. Taxonomy (NCBI): domain Eukaryota; kingdom Viridiplantae; phylum Streptophyta; class Magnoliopsida; order Caryophyllales; family Amaranthaceae; genus Amaranthus; species Amaranthus tricolor. The sequence goes on along the minus strand of NC_080054.1, from coordinate 23,984,085 downwards.
ATAATTAATAATAATTCGTATAACATCTTATTATGATTATATACAGGTACGTCTATTCCTAAAGCTTCCTATACATTAAATGAACAACAGATACGTGCCTTGCTTCAATGGTTGAAGAGTATTAGATTTCCCGATGGTTATGTCTCCAATATGGCAAGGAATATTGACATGGCCAAGCATCAATTGTTTGGCATGAAAAGTCACGACTGTCATGTTTTCATGCAACGCTTAATTCCAATTGCATTCAGAGAATTGCTACCGGTGAAGGTTTGGGAAGCTCTTACCGAGTTGAGCTTATATTTTAGAAGTTTGACAACCACAAAGCTATGTGTGGAGGATTTGAGGAAGATGGAAGCATATATTCCGGTTATCATCTGCAAACTAGAGACTATATTTCCATCTACATTCTTTGATAGTATGGAATACGTTTCTATCCATTTGGCATATGAGGCTAGGATTGCAGGACCGGTCCAATACAGATGGATGTATCCGTTTGAGAGGTAAATAAATCATATGTAATTAATTTTTTCATTATTCTTCTGGTGAATTAATTTTTCCATACAGGTACCTTAGACATTTGAAACTGAATGTGAAAAATAAAGCTCATGTTGAAGCGTCGATATGCAACGCATATTTAACCGAGTAAGCATCACATTTTGTTTCCCATTATTTTGAGCCACATGTGCGATGCAGGGTCAGAGACCTTCCCAGGAATGATGATGGAAGTTACAACAATATTGTCACTGGTGTATTCACAATCTTCAATCATCCAATAAGGTTTCATGGAAAAGGAAAAGCGTATGTTTTGGATGAAAGAGATTACGAGATTGCACATAGATACGTGCTAATGAACTGTCCAGAGGTCGATGTATTCGTATCTGAGTTCAAAACTTCAATTCAAAGACATCAATTGAATTGGTCAAGTCAGAGGATTGAAGTGTTTGTGCAAGAGAATTTTACAAATGCGTTTAGAACAACATTATGTTGTTCATCTTATATGTTAATTATTATGTTTGTCGGCATTACGTTAATTAAATTCATAGAGTTACTTTGATTAATCTGACAGGCAAGACAAGGATCATTCGATAGCCGAGTGAACAGTGACATTTTGAAGCAGATTGCTGAATGACCACTTAAACATGCTCGGAGCTACAATGTCTGTTACACAAACGGATATAGATTCCATACAGTACTTCATGCATCAAATAAATCTACAGACAATAGTGGAGTGTGCGTCAAAGCTGCTGACAACAGTCGGGACGAAGAAGATTTTTACGGGCAACTGCTTGAAATTGTTGAGGTTGAATACCCGGGGATACCTATCAAAAGAGTGACGTTGTTCAAATGTCATTGGTATGACCCAACTACTACTGGAAATAACCACTGAACAAAAATTCATAAACGATATAAGTTAGTTGACATACATTAGGGTCGCTCGTATCGTTTATATGATCCATTTGTGTTGGCAAGTCAAGTATATTATCTTCCATATCCGAGTACAAGAAAAAATTTAAAAGATTAGAGAGCGGTTTGCAAAGTCAAACAAAATAAATTTGACAAGGAAATAGAACAGGAATCCAAAGATGCTGATTTCCAAGAAGAAAATAGGGACCATATTGAAATTGAAGAAGATGTTTCCCAAACACTGCTTCTTGATCCATCTGACGAAATTGTTCAACAGGTGCATGATAATGATGAAGATACTGAAGAAGATGTAGATCTTGTACTGTCAGAAAACGAAGAATCCGAAACTGAAGATGTCGAGAACGACGACTATTTTAGTGATGAAGAATAATTTAATTATTTATATGTAATTATTTAATATTTTGTGAAATTTATTAAAATTTTATAATATTCCTCCGAATTATTAATATTTTATAGTAATAATAATAATAACAACAACAATAATATATATATATATATATATATATATATATATATATATATATATATATATGTATATATATATATATATATGTATATATATATATATATGTATATATATATATATATATGTATATATATATATATATATATATATGTATATATATATATATATATGTATATATATATATATGTATATATATATATATATGTATATATATATATATATATATATGTATATATATATATATATATATATATATATATATATATATATATATATATATAAATATATATATATATATATATATATATATATATATATATATATATATATATATATGTATATATATATCAACAATAATTATAATAACAACACTAATAATAAACAAAAAACAACAACAACAACAACAATAATAATAATAATAATAATAATAATAATAATAATAATAATAATAATAATAATAATAATGATTTCACTAATAATAATAATAATAATAATAATAATAATAATAATAATAATAATAATATTAATAATACTAACAATAATAATAACTGTAATGATATTAATTATAATAATAATATTGATATTGATAATAATAATAATAATAATATAAAATAATAATAACGTTAATAATAATAATAATAATTATTATTATTATTGATAGTAGAGTAGTAGTACATAGCTGATTTTTTCCCCACTGCAGCACGCATAGGTTTTCATTATCGAGGTAATGGCGAAGAACCAGCGTCCAAGGTGTCGGTCGCCATTCTGATAAAGTCATTATGCATTGTCATTTCAGTGCAGTTAACGACCAAACAACGACTAGCCTGATGGTCGCCAGTTCTCACTGAAAACTACAGCTCCAAAATTTCTCATCCATTAATATAATTCTTTATTCTTTATAATAATAATAATAATAATAATAATAATAATAATAATAATAATAATAATAATAATAATAATAATAAAATTAATAATAATAATACTAATAATAATGATAACTGTAATGATATTTATAATAATAATAATAATAATAATAATAATAATAATAATAATAATAATAATAATAATAATATTAATATTAATATTAATATTAATAAAACTAATAATAATAATAACTGTAATGATATTAATAATAATAATAATAATAATAATAATAATAATAATAATGATATTGATAATAATAATAATAATAATAATAATAATAATAATAATAATAATAATAATAATAATAATAATAATAATAATAATAATAATATAATATAATATAATATAATATAATAATAACGGTAATAATAATAATAATAATAATTATTATTATTGATAGTAGAGTAGTAGTACCTACGTATAGCCGATTTTTTCTCCTCTGCAGTACGCAAAGGTATTCATTACCGAGGGAATGGCGATGAACCAGCGTCCATGTTGCCGGTCGCCATTCTGAAAAAGTCAATGTATTGTCAATCAGTGCAGTCAGCGACTAAGCTGCGACTACATAGGTGGTCGCCAGTTCCCGATGAAAACATCAGTTATTATGCCCTAAGTTCTCATTTATCTTCTTTTTCTATACTTCTTCGTTTTTTTCTTTGACTACAGCTCGAAAATTTCTCCTCCATTAATTTAATTCTTTATTAATTCTCTTTTTCTCTCTTCATCTCATCCTCATAATTTCGTAGTTACTACTCATCTTCAACTCATCCTCTTATTTAAAGGTTAGTGTTTATTATTTATGTTTTTGAATTTTTTCAATGTTCTTGATGATTATGATGAAAATTTATGTTCGAATGTTTTTTTTTTCTTTTTTTATGTTTGATATCGAGCTGTGAAGTACATTGTCATATTCAACATGTTTTTTCATGTTATTTCATGATGTTTATGTTGAATCTTCATGAGCATGTTTAATTTGATAATTTTCAGATTTTTTTAATATTAAATGTAATTTTCGAATTATAGAGTAATTTAGTTTTTAATGTCAAGTATATTATTTTGATTCGTCATTTTTTGTATGTTTTTTTTAATATTTTTGAAATATGAAATAACTTGAGCAAGTCTAATGATATTTTTATGCATTTTTCGAGTTACGGAGTAATTTATTTTTTCGATTTATGGAATACGTTGAGCATGTTTTATGTTATATTTTTCCATTCGTTTTAATGTAAAATGTAACTGTGGAATTATAGAGTAATTGATTGTTACCTGATGTTGTTATGTAGTTTCGAATTATGGTATAACTTGAGATGATAAAATATGTGTGGATGTTTTTTTTTTAAATGTAATTTTCGAATTACTTTAATACTATACGTAGTTATGTTTAGTTTGGGACGATAAAATTCATTACGTAGGTAGAAATGTTCATTTTTCGAGTTACGGAGTAATTTTTATGCATTTTTCGAGTTACGGAGTAATTTATTTTTTCGATTTATGGAATACGTTGAGCATGTTTTATGTTATATTTTTCCATATTCGTTTTAATGTAAAATGTAACTGTGGAATTATAGAGTAATTGATTGTTACCTGATGTTGTTATGTAGTTTCGAATTATGGTATAACTTGAGATGATAAAATATGTGTGGATGTTTTTTTTTTAAATGTAATTTTCGAATTACTTTAATACTATACGTAGTTATGTTTAGTTTGGGACGATAAAATTCATTACGTAGGTAGAAATGTTCATTTAATTGAATATTAGTTGTACAATATGTCAACTGGGATATTTTATGGTATAGACAACAATAACCCAGTTCATGGGAGTAGTGAAAATACTCCAAATGATTCCATACATAATATGGAAGAGGACGATGGAGACGATCCTCGTCCGAATCTTCCATGGCTACCAACAATAAACAAGTAAATGTTTTTATCATCTTATTATCATTAATATTTTTTCAATATTAAAATTTCATTGTAAACTAATTTTGTTAATTATTGTAAGATTTAATCCGATATCCGGGAACACCATTGCATCCAAAATAAGGGCTACCTTTAATTATAGGCAAGATGTCGAAGGTAGTAGTTGGAAGGGTGTGACCAAACCCAATTTTTATTTTAATGAATTTAAGGTAAAATTATTATTTTGCTGTTTATTTTTAGACTTTTTTATATATAAATTATTTTAAGTTTTTTATTTGATGAAATATTTATGTATTTAAAAAAATACAAATGGGACCTTCACCTCCAACATTTCGTTCGAAGGTCATGGAAGGAAAAAGTCGCAAAGCGCTATGCGGATATGCTTTTCAAATGGTGCAGGACGTTGAAAAGCAAGCCTGAATTTAAACCTCCTTCCATCGATAATGAGACCTGGGCGCGATGGAAGGCTGATTGGGAACGCCCAGATAATAAAGCCGTTTCGGCTAAGAATTCCTCCAATAGACGTGAAGGAAAAGATAAAGCTGAACCCACCCATATAGATGGCTCAATCCCGCACGCCAGAACAATGCGGGATTTGGTGAGTATTTAATTAATTAAGTAGTACTATATTGAATTTTTTTATTATCTTTTGTTTAATTTTAAGTGGATTTTTATTTAATATTTCAGGAACAATCAAAAGGTCAAAGACCCACAACTTACGAAATATTTACACGAACACATGGGGTCTTTGACAATGAAACAGGGGATTATTCCCAATGGACGAATAGCAAGTCACAAAAAGTTAACGTAATAATCTATTAAACTTGTTTATTTATTTATTTTTAGTATCAATTAATACTTTGTTTATTGGTAATTGATTTCTTTGTTTTATTGAAGGATGAATATCGTTCTTTGATGGAGGAGAATCCAACTCGCGACCCAAGTCAAATTTGGTTGGATGCTATAAAAAACGTAGAAAGCAGTTCAAACAAAAAAAAAAAAAAAGCAAAGAGGTATTTGGGGTTGGGTCCGCCTCTCAAATTATTTATCCTTTTGAGCCAACGGATATTTTGTCTTCTCAGCCTGCACAACCTGATTATGATGTCATTATACAACAAAGGTTTGCGGATTTAGAAGCTCGGCAAATGGAGTTCAATAATCAATTATTGAAAGCGATACGAAGAGGAAATGCTCAGATTGCCTATGAGACTCATCGAAGGCTGACTGAACAAATAACAAGAGAACGAGAACACTTTTTGAAATTCATTGAATCGCATTTCAATTTGAATCAACCCCCTCCTCCACCTCCTCCAAATGAATGATAAAATCTATGTAATTTTTGTGACTTGGTAAATAAATTTTAGTTTTATATATAATATTTCCAGCTCTTTTATTTTAATTTATTAATTTGTTTTATGTGTATATATTTTTATCTTAGTATTATAACTAATACAAAATATATATAAATATAATTATATATATATATATATATATATATATATATATATATATATATATATATATATATATATATATATATATATATATATATATATATACACACGGCGACCAAAAAGCATAAAAATGTTGTCGCTAGCAGCAGGCGACGAAAGGGCTATAAGAAGGTGGTTGCCATATTGGCGACGAGGCATTTGGTCGCTGATTGGTTGCCAGGCCTGGCGAGAACGCTGGCGAGGAGTTTGTTGTCGCCATGTTAGACACATTCTTGGCGATGGAAATTGCGTCGCCTGTTGGTCGCCAGTTCTTGGCGATGGACAGCTCGTCGCCTCGTGGTCGCCAATTTTTCTTTAAAAGATGGCGAGGATATGGCGTCCATTTTGGTGTTAGTGACGAACGAAAAGGCGACCACCACGAACCCCGTCGCCCTCCCGTCGCCAAGGCAACTTTTTGACCATTTAGCTATGAAATGGCGAGGATAATGTGTGTCGCCAATTTAATAGTTTTTTGTAGTGATTCATCTTAAGTGTTCCAATTATTTTATACACTCTATCGAATGCACTTATTCACTCCTTAATATATCTAATTACGTATAATTAAAAATTATAAAGAGTTAATATTAATAAACTTTACATTAAAACGAATTAAATAAAATCCCACATAATAATATTTAACCTATAAATTAATAATAAAATATAATTTAAAAATAATAGATATATAATATCCCAAAAATTAATAGGACAATTAAGTCGATTTGGAGGAGTATTACTTAATATACCCCATTTATTTTTTGAAAAGGAAAAAACAAACCCTTACATAATTTCCTTTGAAACCAGAAATCAGAAATGAAAAAACTCTTCCCTTACACTAAACCCAACTCTCTCTCTCTCTCACTAGTCACCTCCCCTTCACTCTCCTATTTACCTTTTCACTTTGAAATCAGAAATTTCTTCTCTTACCTCTTTAAATACCCATTTTCGGAGTTCTTCAATGATTTATCAAGCTTCAACCATGGCTACCCAAAATACTCATTATCTCTCATCATGCAAGCAGCACGTCCCACTCTGCTCTATGTGCCGCTCCACACGCGCGGCTGTACGCCGCCCCTCCATGCGTGCGATTGTACGCCGCCCCTCTGCTGCCAACCACTAACTTCCACCGTTAACCTTAGGTGAATTCGAATGGTGATGTGAATTTCTTTCTTTCTTGTTATGTTATATAAATTGGGTATTTTATTATTGAAGTTTTTGAAAATGGGGTTAAGGTATGAAGATGAGGATATATTGGCGGCCATGGTGGTGGGGCTTTAAGATTTTATGGCAGCGTCTTTTTCAGATGTGGCTCTTCCCCTTCTATGATGGAAGTTGCAGGTAATTTTTAGTGTAGTTCTAGTTTCAGGACCACTTGAAAACTTCTGGAAAATACCCTAAACTTCATCTTCCAACCCTTTAAAACTTCCAATCTAACATCACAATTGCATAAATTAGGAGTTCCCACAATCTTATTCCTCCATTGTACATGGAAGGTTGAAATCAATCAAAAGAGGTTGCGGCTGCTGTTGCTGTGGCTGCTGCTGCAGTGGTGGTGGCTGCGGCTGAGGTTCCAGTGGTTGTGGGGTTTGCTCCCTCTCCTTGTCAATTGTCCCCAAACTGCCTCATCCCATCAAATGTGATCTCTTGTGACCCCTAATTAATGCTTGATCCGACCTAAAAACTCTAGTACAAAAAGGACATTTGTGACCCTTTACATTCTTTGATTTGCTATTAAAAATGATTTTAATTTTGGTATTTCCTGTTTTAGCCGTCTTATATTGTGAACCGTTAGACTCTGATGATTCACCTACAAGATTAAAACTGTTCCTAGAAAGCTCCACCAACCACTTAGCAACCTTTTTCATTTCCTTATCAATTTCAGGATGAACTGAGGAATACCCATCACCATTTTCAGTACCAGACTGAACTTCCATTGCTACGTTTAACTGTTCTTTGCTATCATTAAACAAAGAATAATCATCATCTTCTTCTTGCTGTTTTGGTGTTTCTCTAGAAAGTTCCACTCCATTATCATCTTGTTTTTCTTCATTATCATGTTTAACAACTTTTTTAGGTTTTCTTTTCTGGGCATTAGCCGCCATAACATGAGACCTCATATGTCCTCCTAAAGACTTCCCACAACGAAACTTCTTAGAGCAGAGTTCACACTCATGCTTTAAAGCTTCTTGATTTCCCAACTCCTCCATTAAAGAATCAATTGAGATTTAAAGAGTATGAAGTAGATTAAAGCAAATTAGAGATTAAAAGAATGTATGTTTATAAAGTAAAGGTTGAATCTTCAAATAGTTTTGTTTGTTGAGACGGGAGAGAAGAATAGGGCTATACGATCGGGTAAATGGGGGAGAAAAGCATGCAATAGGGGCCTAAACTTTTAATATTTCTTCCGTTCAAAATTACTTCCAACATTAAGCATACAACATAGCTGCTGTATGGCAAAATAGCAACAGCATGTAATAGGGGTCTAAACTTTTCCCTCTTAATTTGTATTATATTCTTAATTCATAAAATAAAACATAGTCATATGTGATCTTGTTTGATTTATCTCCTTACAAAAATTATTAATATTAATTTTTTACAATTTTAATTAATCAAAAAACAATTACAAATGATTAAAATATTATCTCGACAAATATAAAAAATTAAATGGGACTGATAGGTTAGATAGGGGTAGTATGAGTTCTTATGACATAGTGATCAAATATAAATAACATGTAGAGATCTAAATTAATCTTAATTAGTGAATTACATACATATATAATTAATAAAATAGTAGTATTTTGTTATAGAGCTTAATTAGTCTTATTCTTGTACATTCATGCATTTCGTATATTCACAATATTATTTGTGAATTGAGTTTGGAGCAACTTATATTTATTCATGTTACTTAATTGATTTTCAAATGGGATTTTCAAATGAATCATGATTCCAAATACTACATCTTAGGTTATGTATTTAAAAGATTTTATAACATGAATTCTTTATATACTTTATACCTAGATAAGAATTTAAGATTAATTAGTATTTATATACTTTTTTTAAATAAATAAATATATTTGTGTTTGGTTATATAAATGATAATTAAATTCATATTATTATAATTTATGCAATTAACTAATAAATATAAGTATTTTATGAGTACACATTATAATTTGATAGAATAGTATATTATTCTATTAAGTTATGCGTAATCAAATAACAGACACATAATAAGCTAAGGGATTTAGATGGTAAGTATATTGTAATGCATTCGAAACATGCACGTAATTATACGTATCATATATGTTGTATTTAGTTACAAAATAATATATATAGTGCAATTAATTTGATATTAGGTATTTATATATCTATTTATCAATTAAGTTTATTCAAGATTCATACATTTATTCGTCAATTACATTATCAATTTCTTTTTATTTTGCTAGTAGGAAAAAAAAAATAAAATTCAAATTTAAGTTATACAAATTGCCGAACTAACACAAATTATGCATTGGATTGACACCTATACTAGTTTATATTTTTGGGCTATTTAATCGATACATAAGTCGTGTGTCACGGTGAGATCGTCTCATATAAAAATTTTTGTTATTTTTATCAATTTTTGAAATTTTGAAGAGGTTTATTAAATTCCAATTTCCAAATTAATTCAAAACCATAAAAATGGATTTTTTACTACTTTTTCATGGGTCGGATCTTCTACTCCCTTTTATTCACTATTATTGTCCTATTTGGTCTTTGAGTACTACTCCCTTCGTTCTTTTTTAATCTTCCACTTTAGGTTTTTCACACATATTAAGGAAGATAAAATCTTTGGGTTGTAGTGGGTATTATTTTAATTAAATAGTAGTGTGAAGTAATGATTGTATTGGAAGTATGAAGTTGTAGTGGGTATTATTTTAATTAAATAGTAGTGTGAAGTAATATATAGTTGTATTGAAAGTATGAGAGAGAAAATAATTATAAATAAAAGAAAAGGGGTACATTAAAAGAAAAGGAGGGGGGTTTTAAGGGGTAAAAGTGGGATAAACAACTGGTTTGCCCGAGTGGAACTCCACATTATCCAGCATATTTCAATATAATTTTAATCGGTAAATATTTTTTTTAAAAAAAATTCCCAAAAATCTAACATTAATAAAAATTGTTTATTATTTCTTAATATTAAGTAGTTACACGTACATATTTTAAGTGCCATTTTAAATTGAATTATTTTTTACATTTTTAAAATGTCACAGTTATTTTACAAATACAATCATATTTGTTGTTTTTAAAATTTAATTTAGACTATAACAAAAACAGAAATGTATGTGGGCTTTCTTCTCTCCCCTCAACAAATTAAACTTTTAAAGATTCAACTTTTACATTATAAATATTCATTTATAATATATGCAATTAATTAATAAATATAAGAAAATTAATAATATTTTAAGATTACACAATATAATTTAACTAAATAATATATTATTGCAATTACTATTTTTATTAATTGGTTGGACCAGGTAATTTTAAACTTGTTGCTATGAAAACAATTTATTTATATCAATAAGCTATTTTAATCAACTAGTTTACTAAACATTAACTATTTGACTACTCAACCCTTTATTTATATCAAAATAAAATAAAATTATTCTAATGAATAATTTTGCCAAACACCAACTATGTGCTTAATGGTATCTCATTTGAGTATTCGACTTGTTAATTAAGTTAAGAAGACAACACACTTGAATTCTAGCACATTAAACAACTAATTGATCCGATTTTGCCGTTCAACCAAGAAAATACAACTCTTAACTTTGTTTGCACCCCATTTTAGGGTTTGTTATTTTACCATTTCTTCCTTTTTCTTCTCCCTCGTCTCAACAACCTTTACATTATAAATATATTTTTTTCATTTTGTTTTACTTCACACTGCTAATCTCTAATCTGCTATAATTTACATTATACTCTTTAAATCTGAATTGATTCTTTAATGGAGAAGGTGGGAAATCAAGAAGATTTAAAGCATGTGTGTAAGCTCTGCTCTAGGAAGTTTCGTTGTGGAAAATCTTTAGGAGGTCATATGAGATCTCATGTTATGGCGGCTAAAGCCCATATAAAAAAATCTAAAAAAGTTGTTAACTTTGTTGTTAAATATAACAATGAAGAAAATCAAGATGATAATGGTGTGGAACTTTATAGAGATACACCAAAACAACAAGAAGGAGATGATAGTTCTTTGCTAAATAATAGCAAAGAACTGTTAAATATAGCAATGGAAGTTCAGTCTGATACTGATTACATTAATTCGGAACCACAAACAAGCTCTTCTTTGTTAAGTCATAGGCCTATTTTTAATGGTGATTCTTTATCTGCTACTGAAAATGGTGATGGGTCTTCCTCAGTTCATCCTGAAATTGATAAGGAAATGAAAAAGGTTGCTAAGTGGTTAGTGGAGCTTTCTAGGGACTCTTTTAATCTTGTTGCTGAATCATCAGATTCCAACGGTTCACAAAATAAGACGGCTACAACAGCAAGTAACAAAACTAAAATTTTTAATAGCAAATCAAGGAAAGCAAAGGGTCATAAATGTCCTTTTTGTAATAGAGTTTTTAGGTCGGGTCAAGCATTAGGGGGTCACAAGAGATCACATTTAATGAGAGGAGGCAGAGTGGGGACAATTGACAAAGAGAGGGAGCAAACCCCACAACCACTGGAACCTCAACCGCAGCCGCAACCATCACCGCTGCAGCAGCAGCCACAGCAACAGCAGCGGCAGCCTCTTTTGATTGATCTCAACCTTCCATGTACAATGGAGGAATAAGATTGTAGGAACTCTTTATGCAATTGTGATGTTAGATTGGAAGTTTTAAAGGGTTGGAAGTAGGGATGGGCATGAGTTTTGGACTCTAAGGGTCTAGACTTGACCTGATCCTAATTTTAAGGGTCTTACATTTTTTTTAACCCTATGGATCCGGGTCGGATCTAGTCCATGACCATAGGGTTTGGGATTGGGTCTACACGTTTGTGACCCAGATCTAAACCTATGGACCCATTTGCACATTTTTTAAATTATATTTTAACTATCATGTGTATTTAATTGTTTGATTTGGAATTTCGTTATATTTCTGAACATTAAGTGAATTTAAATTTTGTCGATTCATGTAATTTGAAATATGGTTGTTGTATCTATATGTTTAAAAAAAATTAGAAAAAGAAATAAAATCGTTTTGGAATCAGATTCAGACCCTATATCCTTCAGACCCTAAGGGTTTGGGTTCGGATTCAAAATTTTCAGACCCTATGGATCTGGGTCCGAGTCTTGATCCAATAAAAAAATTAGGGTCTGAAACTGGGTCTAGTTAGACTCGACTTAGATTCGACCTATGCCCATCACTAGTTGAAAGATGAGGTTTAGGGTACTTTCCAGAAGTTTAAGTAAATTTTAGGGAAACTCTACATGGTAACTTTGAGGTTTTAGATTTTCCATGTGGTAACCAAAATTTTTAAAAATCCACATGGTAACCCTGAGGTTTACTAAATTGTTCCACCGTAACCTTTTTTGCACATAAAACGTTAGCCAACATTAATTTCAAAGCTTAAAGGCTATTGCACGCCTATTTATACGACTCACCGTTTCAAATTCCATCAGTTTCAACCTTTTGCTCCAAAACATAAACCCTAACTTTACCATCTTTCATCCAAATCACAATTGAATTTGGGGAAAAAATGTGATTTGGATGAAAGATGGTAAGAGTTAGGGTTTATGATTTGGGGGAAAAAGGTTAAACAGATGGAATTTGAAATGGTGAGTTGCATAAATAGGCGTACAATAGCATTATAGCTTTGAAATTAACGTTTGTTAACGTTTTATATGCAAAAAGGTCACGGTAAAACAATTTGATAAACCTCAGGGTTACCGCATGGATTTTTTAAAAATTTTGGTTATCACGTGGAAAACTTAAAACCTCAGAATTAGCACGTGGAATTTTATAAAAAGTTTGCATTATTTCTTGAATAGAAAGTAAATGTATAAATAAATGATTTTAGAGTGACTTTTAAATTATTGTTAATTGTCTTAATAAGTTTAACTAATATTTTATTTATCATGCAAATAAACACTCAATGTACTTAAAAAGCAATGAAGTATTTTTTAAAGAAATTGGAGAAGTAAATGGTTGAAATGAAATACTAGATTTTTGGTAAATTAATGAATGTCAATATGAAATTTCAATGCTACAGTTGTACAAGTAATGACCAATTGATGGGACTAGACATCATCTATCATCCTACCCAGTATATCTCGCTCTTAGAAAATTAAGGTCAGGGTTTGAGGAGGGAAAGACGACAGCAATTCATACCCATAAAGGAGAGCACGGTCAAAGAAATCCCCCGCCACGAGAAAGATAAAGAGACGTAAAAAACACGTGCAAGACAACTGATGGGACTAGACGAAAACATATATTTTCACTTCAATTTATCCATATAACAATTTCTATTTTCTAATAGTAATTTTATTTCGCTCTTTCACTATCTAGTTTATCAAAATTAATAAGACAATAAGTAATAGAAATTATTATACAAATAGAAATAACATAAAAATATTGATTGCATATATAATTGTTGGATTGATAATAGTACTACTCTTGAAATGTATTAAAGTAGCTAAAATTTATGAAAGTATATATGAAATTAAATCATTGAAATGCATTTTTATTTAGTTTTTTAATGTACAAAATATTATTATTGTGTGCAAATAAATGTAACAAAATTTAAAAAAAGATCACAATATTATTAGCTGTATCTTTATGTGGGGCACTAGATATGTTTACTCCTATTTAGACTTGGCTTAAGTTTTTTGACTTGTGAATTATAATTTATAGATTCTGACTTGAGATTAATATCCTCATAAAATCCACCTCCACCATATAATTAGCCATAATAATTTAGAGATTTAATAATCTAATTACGACTTAATTTAATCATTATAATAAGTAGGAGATTATGACTAACATTTAGTATAATTACTCGCATGATTCTAGACTAATATAGATCAGATTTGAACAAACAAAATGATCTCCCACATTAATACAATGTCACTTAAGATGAATCAATTGGCATCTGTTAGAGTATATAATATTTCATGGGGTATCAACCATCATCATAAACTAATAATTAAAGTCCATAAATATGTTATATAATCTAAGAGTTATATTTTCTAATTGAGTATTTCTTAGGGTTATTACGGTTAATGTATCCTTATTTTTGTCCAAAGCTGATAGAAACAACATCAAATTTATGCTAATTATATTATATATAAACCCAATAACAAATTTATTAGAAACAACGTCAAAATCTTATTTTTGGGAAATAGCATTGTTCTATATTAATGCTTCTATATGTAAAAACACATCACAATACTCTCTACGAACTGCATCGTGCACATCTAATGTAATTTTTGTAATTTAAATGAAGAACAATGAAATGGAAGAAATATTGAATTTTGCGTTTAAATTTGGTTGAATTGAATAAAGGCTACTTTAATTATGAAAAAAAGGAGGGAAAGATTAATTAATTTAATCTCTTAAAATACCCTGGTCTATCTCCTACTCTTAAAATGCGTGTCCAATTCAAATGGGATAAGTAAAGAGAATAGAAGGGAGTATTATAAATTTATAGTAATGTACTATAATTCAAGCAACACTGTTCTTTATTGAGGCCGTCTCACCATGAAAGGGTAATTTAAGCTATTTTAAAAAACTGCTTTCTATATAAGTGTGAATTCAGATTTTATTATTTTTTTTTTGTACTAATGGGTTGCTTGTATGAGCTCGACTCACGGTGAGACGGTCTCGTACAAGATTTTTTGTTCAAGCAAACAAAAACCCAATTATGACCCATATAGAGCCCGCTTAAAGCCCACATGTTTAAGGGGACCTCAGCCCGTTGCACAACTTTAGTCATGACTAGAGGTGTTCAACGGGGCGGGTTGACCCAATGAGTGAAAGGTCGGGTCACATTTTTATGGGTCATTAGCGGGTTGGATCATTAACGGGCCTTTGTCTAAAAGGACGGGTCGGGCCGGATAATTATACGAATTGGCTGTAAATACCACTTTTTTATATTTTTATATGATGTTATTATATACATAGTAATGAGACTGTTTAACATTTGACATGACCCGCTCCGAGCTGATCCATTTTAATTTTAACCCGACCCGCCCTAACCTGGCCTGTTGAACACCTTTAGTCACGACCTAGGAAGGCAGGCAACCGGTAGACTCAAGCCTAGATTCTTTCCGGCTCCCTTTGATTATGCATGCAGATAAACAATATGAGAGTCAATGTATATGAAATCCTATGGTTGTCCCAGAATACTAAGAAAACCAAGATAAAAGGAAATGTACTTTCCTGCATCAAAATCTTTCTAAGAAACAATAAAAGTTGATCTTGCACCAAAGAATATTCCATCTTTACTTGCCCAAATCACGACCCTCTCTATAAGGTTATTATCAATAACCTTCCAAGCTTTCCCAAGTAACCTACCTTTCATTATAAAGACCCTTAATTTACACTACATTTCTCACAATTATTTGTCCGTCCCTCTTATTTAAAGTCATCAAGTTATACAGCTGAAAGGTATCCTACAATTGATGGAAGATCTGCTCAAGCAAGTGAGGTACCTCTACAATTACTCACAATAATACAATATTCACATTACCAAGGGTAAACGCTCACGTTTGTTTTTTTTTTTTTTTTTTTTTTTTTTTTTTTTTTTTTGCGCCTAATAACATAGATCGGAGAACATAATATTTTACTTATTAGAAAGACTCGGTTTTTGTTAGGTCCAAGTTAACCGGGAAAGAAGAATTTGGTGGCTCAAGGGAACGAAAGAAGTCATCGTTCAAAGGAGGTAAAGATTCTTTTGTTCTATATTTTTTCCTTAAGGACATAACATTGTTTTAGTGGTCGAAATTTTGTGATTTGGCTTGAATGCTGTAGACTTCGATATTATGGCGGCTGTAATTCATAAAAGTTATAAACTTTAAAGCTGTAATTCGTAAATTATTCAAAATTCAATATTATGGTAAACTTATGCAGAAAGGAGACCTCCAAATTGGATTAGAAGACAGTTCTCTCGCCAAATGAGTTACAAAGAGCCAAGTGATGAAGCTGAGTATGCTGCAGCAGTTGCAGCAGCAGCATTTGCCATAACATCTCTTGATTCGCACAACATTGATCAAACAAAACCCGAATTAGGGACACATTTTTCCCTGCCGCGAATTTATAGCAGAATTATCGACAGGGCAACAGACGAACCTAGCTCTGCAGCAACAGGTACGTAACAAGGCTCACATTAGAAAGTTACGAACACACATGTATCTTTTACTCGATTACTGATGATTAGGTGAATCATTACTTGTTCGTGACAGATGAATACGAACCAGAGGCCAGAAATATGATGCCGGAGAAAACTATACATCCGGTACCATCACCAAAACAAACGCCAACTCAACCGAAAAAGAGACCGACTTTTGCTGATGATATAGAAGCGGATCCTGGTATGTCATACGATTATAGGGAAAACGATGAATTGGAGAATGCTAAGAGGTCGAAACCAACCAATTCCTTTACCGGAAGGAGTCCAAGTATGAGAAGAAATTCATCATTTGGTGAAGCACATATGCAGAATGCTAAAACAAAACAAGAAATTTCAGCAGCAGAACCCATTTTACCTTCCCCAATCCCTCCTCCACCTGCAGTTCCACCGCTCAATATACAGCCCATAGCTCCATCTGAACGCCCATCACGACCCAGAGATGGGAAATCAGATGTAGAATCAGATGCAGATGCTTGGGAAAGAGAACAATTGGAAAAAATTAAAGCAAGGTACATGTGGGAGTATATAACAACTAATGTTCAACATATTTAATTGACAATTTTGATACAACTTTTAACAGCTCCAAACGCTATAAAATGGCTCCCATGTAGGAGTTGTTATGGGTCTAAGATTCTATAAAATCCGCCCCAATTTTGAGGGTTTGGGTCAAATTTTTTGAGATCTATTTATTTCGATTTGGAAGATAAATAGGTTGGGGTTTGGGTTTAGGGTCTTCAGACCCATACCCGACGCAGACCTCTCTTTGAATCCATTTAAGACCAATCTTAGACACGCCAGACCCGCTTTAGACCCAAACTATTATATAATCCAAAATCATTTTTAAATCCGTATAGTACTAAACTTATTTTATTTATATGCGCTCAATTTAGACTTGCATTTGCCCAAAGAGCCATTTTAGTACTAAAGCATTTAAAAATGTAAAAAAGATTAATTATGATCTGAATAATTAAATAAAGATCAATTTAGGACCTTAGATCTATCAGACCGACGGGGTTGAATCTTAGTCTAATATTTTCAGACTCTAAAGATCAGAGTCCAGGTATGAATCAACCAAATTTTAACGGCTTTGGATTTGGGTCCAATA
Source organism: Amaranthus tricolor (assembly GCF_026212465.1). Classification (NCBI taxonomy): domain Eukaryota; kingdom Viridiplantae; phylum Streptophyta; class Magnoliopsida; order Caryophyllales; family Amaranthaceae; genus Amaranthus; species Amaranthus tricolor. The sequence goes on along the minus strand of NC_080054.1, from coordinate 23,966,384 downwards.
AATAGATTTGGGAGAATTAGATGTATGCAACCATACATCACTAAAAAGTTGTTTATGATTGATCTTTAATAGCAAATATAATCTGCACCTTCACATAAATAGAAATCATACATTAATTTCTATATATTTACAGGTATGCGAGACTAAACAACACAATTCAGGAATGGGAGGACAAGAAGAAAAAGAAAGCGAAACGAAAATTAGAGACAACAGAGCAGGTTGGCTTTAAAACAAAGCAAGAATCAATTTGCTATGAAGTTGAGAAAGCTATTTTAACAACAATTTGTTTGCAAAAACAACAGACTGATCATGAGAAACGTAGAGCCAGAGCCATGCAAAATTATCATATAGAAATGAGACGTATAAAACAAATAGCTGATGGAGCAAGAGCACAAGCAATAGATAAAAGAAGGAATGAAGAATTAAAGGTGAACGCTAAGGCTATGAGATACCGAGCAACGGGAGAACCACCTTTGCCTCCATCATGCCTTTGTTTGTGAACACATAAGATCAGTATTACATCAGATCACCGGGGCGGATCAAAAGTAAAATTAAATGACGTTAATGTATTAAGTATTGTTTTTAAAAATTGTTGACAGTAAAACTTAATTAATATTGGGATAAATTTGTCATATATTTATATTTTAACTAACTTAATCAGTATACTTATATATTAACATATTTAGACATACAACTTGTTAAATGTTGTCAGTTAATATCATTAAATAAGACTACATTCACCCTGGGCATCATCAACTTTTCCATCAAACAAATTTGTAAAAGAAAATTTAAGTGGTTGACTAGAATATTTTGTCGGTAGATATTAAGGATTTTGAGAGAGTTGGGGCAAAAATAAAGATACAATAACCCTAATAACTCTATGAAATATAAGAAACATAACTCTATACTTAGAGTATATAATATATTATAGGCCTCAATCATTAGCTTAAGCTGACGTTAAGTTGATGGTTGAGGTCCTATAATTGATAAATTTTATAGTCTAACATATAACAATTGATTTATTTGAGTCACATTGTATCAATGTGGGAGATAATTTTATTTGTTTCAATTCATAGTAGTCTAGGTTTATGAGACTAACGGCTCGTTTGGTAGGTGGTAATAAAACCATGGTAATGGGAATGAAAATTAGTGTAATTTTTGTTGAAAAATCACTTGGCTACCTTGATGGCCATGCTTGTCCAACTTCAATCATCTCATTTTATTCATAAAATTTATTCCAATGCTTTACTATTGGGAGAGGTAGTATTAGGTGGTAATGGAAATTTGTAAACAAAAAAAACTTTTTTGTGATCAAAGTTTCATTACCATGGGAATGACATGAAACTTTTGAATAAATTTTACACTATAAATCATTTCCATTACCACCATTTAGTACCAATAACCAAACGAACCATAATCATACTGAATATTAGTCATAATCTTTCACTTAATATAATGATTAAATTAAATTGTAATTAGATTATGAAATCTATAAATTAGTATGGCTAATTATATGGTGGATTTTATGCGGATACTAATCCTTATTTTGTAGCATACTAAGAAGAGGTAAAGAATTGTTTAATTGCATTTACACCTTTTGTTAATGGCTCTCTAACCACTCCTGGTGTAGAAATTTTGTTTGAGTGGAAAATATTTTATAAAGTTTTTACTTTCTTTAAAAGAAGCTCACAAAAAAAAAAAATTGCAAATATTTTCAAAACAACTCTAAAAAATTACCAAATGTTATAACTATTTTTGACATGATTCTATCTATAATATTTTCTAGTTTGAAAATCTAAGTTTTCTGAATTTTTTCTATAAGAGTTTTGAGTGTTAAGTTAAGTACTTCTTTCCTTTTAACTTCGTAATTTTAATCTCCTTAATTAAGTGTAGCAACCAATAAGTAAGCGGGTACATATATATAGGCTATTGTGACCAACTAACAATTTAGAGTCGAGAAATCAACATTGGATTTATGACCTAAAAAGAAAGTTTAAGTGATACAAAGAAAAAAAATAAATTCTAAACATCCTACTGTTATGTGCATGGTTATTCTTAAAGATCAAAATTTTTTCATTTATGCTACAAAAATCCAACCTCTGTGTAACTGATTTCTTCCACCTGCTATATATAGCAGGTTATTCAATAAAAAAAAAAGTGTCACACATCTACATATATTGTTCATTAATTTTTGGAATAAAAAAACATATATAATTTAAAACAAAAAACTATTAAGACTATATATAAAAATGAATTTTTTTGATTAAAATAAGAAAATAAATAAAAATAAACCCTCCCTGCTTCACTATACGAAAAGTACCACTACACCAGCACCCCATCATCCCCCCCACTGCACCCACCGTATTGTCACCACCTTCCACAACCATTCCTCTTCCTAGCGTAACTCTACTTTTTATCCTTTTCTTGCAAAATCAAACATGAAAAATTAATGTTGACTTCCTCTTTTCCTTCATTCTTAATCAATTGAACAAACTCTAATTTCGATTTATTAAATTTCGGACCACATTAAATATAATTTGATTGAATTTTGCTTTAAATTTGATTGAAATATAACCTAAGTTAACAATGTGGTAATTAAGTTATCAAATAAAAGTGACTAATAAGCAACATGTGTAGGGCCGTTTCGGACTATAGGCAAAGTAAGTATTTGATTGCCTAGGGTTCAGAGTTGGGATGGGCCGTAAAATTAGAAAATCTTGTTAATGGAAGTACACACTTAAAAATTAACAATTTATGAGTAGTTCATTTATCATTTAAGAATTATATAATACATTTACATTTTTAATGCTAATTATAATACATAGAGTCTATTTTTATTATTTTTCCAAACATCCATTTAAGTTTAGAATCAACCCTCTGTAGAGAATATCTACTTCTTTCAGTTTGCTTAGAGCCTATAAAATGACAAGAATGACACTGAACATGTGATATTTTTGTCTTATTGACTAGAATATGGTGTCATGGTGTGTTCAATTACAAGTCAAATAACCTAAACTAAGTCCAAATTAGTCACATTAGTTAAGGTAATTAACAATAATATATAAAAGTCATTTTAAATTATTGATTGATATATATACTTTTTATTCAAGAAATACTAATATCAATTAAACACAAACCTTTTTTAATTATCAATTAATGTACTTAGTAGTACTTTATTTATTTGTGCCGCCTCGATACTGTAATTATCAATCAATCAATCTAATTTATAATCAAACAATTTAATAAAAGAGCTGTAATGACATACAACTTATTAGAACTTTGTGAAATATCGTCATTTCACATACTTCTTATTATTAGTATGTGGTGTCTCATTATTGTAATATAATCTGATTATTAGACTGATTTTATCGCTGATTAATTGATATTTTTTTTTCTTATTTTAAATGATGAATTATAAAATTAGATTGATTCATTATTCAATCATTTGCTAATTATTTATTACAATGATAAATGATTAGGCAAAATTATATTGATAATTTTTAAGTGAAATGGACATATATTTTGTACGTGAAAAAAGCAGCACGTGTTCAAATTGGAATACTTTATTCCTTACAATTTATCAAATTGTTGTTTATTCTAAGAATCTTTGTAAATCTCTTATTTCACGAATCTTAATATATTGTTAATATCCCATAAAATATTGTACTTATATCGTTCAATTGTCATATCGTTGACTTTTGTTTGACTCTTTATATTTAAAGATAAATAGCAAAACAATTATTTCAGTTATAAATATTAAAATAAATTTTTTTTCTTCATTTTTCTTCTGTTTTATCATATTTGCAACTAATAGTGTTATTTTTTCACATAATATATCACAGTTAGTTACAGATATATCAAAAGTTTACATGTAATCCTTCAACTGGTCTGCATGCATGACTATGTATGGCATATGTTTACGTATATAATCATACAAATACACAGTATGTCACACCAGCCTTTTCTATAGAATGTTAAGCAACAATCTCTCCATTTGACATACATCTTTTTGTGATCAAACACCCATATGTATTTGCTTATATTTTAGTTTTTTCTTTTTAAGTTCATAGCAGAGAAATATAATTTTAAGTTTATAGAGAAATATGATTTTCAGTAACAAATTTAATGTAACAAATTCAATAATTTTCAGTAACAAATTCAATGTAACAAATATCTTTAAACATTTCCAAACAATCATCAAATGTACACCCCAAATATAAAGAAGTGATTGGTTTATGACTTTTTGGTTGACTTTTGGCTTTTAATTTGTTATTTGGTTAAACAGTTAAAAAAATATTTGATAAATAGCATGACAACTGAAATTGCCTCAAAAGCTTCTCTGAGTCATTCTCAACGTTCAGCAACCCCAGTACCTTCCACTTCAATTTTGGTAATGTAATGAAATACAATAAAATTATTTTATTCCAAGTATTTTGTAAATCTCTTATTTTAAGAATCTATGTATATTGTTAATATCCCATGATATTAAGTAATTACATTGTTGTCAATTGTCACATTCTAAGCTTGTTTGACTCTATATTCAAAGAAGAATAGCAATCTAAGACGAATTATTCTTTGCTTATGAATATAAAATACTTTCTCCTATTCATTTGAGTTTTCCCATTTAGGTTTTTGACACTATTCATCGATCATTCTTAATTTGTATTTTATTCTTAATTTAGATGTCAAAATATAGTTATGTGAGATCTTGTTTGATTCATCTCAATGTAAATTTTATTAATATCAAATTTTTATAATTTATAATTATGCACAATTAAAAATATTTAGAAATGAATTAGTGTATTACATATATAGTGTGCTAAAACTAAATGGGACAACTCAAATGAATTGAAGGGAGTAATATTTATCTTCCATTGCATGTAAATTATGAGCAGGACGGTTTGGGGAGAAAAGAAAAACGTAAAACCCGTCCAACTATAGGCTGTACGACTATATATGCCATAAGTTTGCATATAACCATTTAGATATACACCTGCCATTTTTTATAGAATGTTGAGCAACAGTCTTTCCATTTGACATACATCTTTTTATGATCAAACACCCATATGTATTTACTTATAATTTAGTCTTCCCTTTTTTTACTTTGCTATTAAGCTAAAAATGTTATACTTTCTCTAATCTGAAATATTCAACTCTAAATGTAATATATTTTATAAAAAGATTTCACTATCAGTAGCATTAGCAAATACAACGAAATGAAGGCAGTAAGATGAACAATCCACAAGCAATTATCAAGTGTACACCCCAAACATAAATATAAAAGTAAAAATATTACATATTATCGTAAAAAGCAAGTTTATTAAAGTAATATCAGTTACTTCTTTAACAAGTAATCTTTCAAGTAGTGATTTAAAAACTTGTAAAACAAGTAATTCTTCTTAAGTCAAAGCTATTCAGTTTTTCGCACTAAAAACACTAAATCTAAGGAATTCACCTAGATGTCAAAACTCAATCAGTAGCCAACTTGTATACTCTCTCTTAATAGCGATAATACTTATTAACACATACACATATAGTAGGTTACAAACAGTTGCAAGTATTTCATAATATAAATTATAATTCAAAACATTAGTTATTACCTCAATTGAATTAAAAACTAATCCTAAAAAAAAGCACCAATGAAAATTATTGATCTAATCTAAAATGTAAATAAAAATTGTTATTGGTATACTATAGTACATGTAGTGGACTTCTAGTACCAAGACCACTTGAAAACTTCTAGAAAGTACCCTAAACCTTAAATTTCTTATGCCGCCACATTAGCACAAAAGAAAACTTCCAATCTAACATCACAATTGCACAAACTGGGAGTTCCCAAAATTAATCCTATTTCTCCATTGTATATGGAAGGTTGAGATCAATCTTTAAAGGCGGCGACTGCAGCAGCTCAGGTTTCTGTTGTTGTGGCAGCTGCTGAATCTTTTCCGTTCAAAGATACTTTCTTTCAAAAGGTCTGCTCCAAGGCTTTGATAAAATCATTGTACGTACGGAAACGGAAATAAAACTCAAAGCATATCAACCCTGAAGAAATCGTAGGATTATCCATATGAGATTTTAGACCTCCGATGTTCAACACACAATATAATGTTATGTGTAAATTTTATTTAACCGCAAGCGCATGGTTTACGTATAGTCGCGGGTCGAACACAAGGAAGTTAGGATAAGAAACTTGGTAATCTCTACTAAACATATTGCTTGAAGAGAAAAAAGATTGATTGGTTGTTTCACTATTAAACTAAAAATGTATTGAAAATGTGGATTAAAACTATATGATAAAAGATCTAGGATATTGAGAATCCCCTAAATTCCTGTATGATCAAACTCTTATTAGTGTCTATGAGATGTCGGATTAATTATGTGATTAAATATGATCTTGTTAATCTCAAATCTCACTCTATTGATTAACTATTAGATTTAGAACCTATTAATTAAATTCTCACATGCTAGTTTTATTGAACGAATTAATAATAATTAAACTAAAATTTACCCTAAAACAAAGTTGATCCTAATCTCACATACTAGTTCTATTGACTAGTTCAACAAAGCATATTAAATTTAGGGTTATTATCACAAGTTAACCACTTTAATCCTAATTTCATAGACACTTTCAATCATCAAATCATACTTGAATTATAGGTTCAAACCCTAACCCTAGAAAATAAATCTACTCACTATTCATGGTGGAAACAATTAACACAAACCCTATAATAAAACTAAGCATGATAAAAGATGAAAATAGTGAAATTTGCAAGGAAAAAACAATAATTAAACAATGAGGCAAACAATCAAAGATCCAAGAAACAAAAATAGGAAGAACAATGCTACTTCTATTAAATGACAATTTCTAGGAAAAACAATTGAAGTTTGACAAGAAAATATTAAACTAATACAAATTTGATAAAGAAAGATTAAACTATATGATGAGAAAGTAAATCAAAGACAAAAAATTAAAATGACAAGAAATTAAAATCTTATAAGACTTAAAAATGGTGTTCAATGAAGAGGAAGATGAAGGAGGAACGAGGAAGAATAAGAGGTTTTCAATCTCCCCCTTATGCTCCCCAAAGGAGGCTTAACCTAAATCCCCCCTTATTAACCACCAAATAAACCCTAAGAAGTTAATTAAAAAAGTAAAATAAAATATTACAAATTAAAGTGATGAAAAAAAGGTTGCACAAAATCCAGAAGAAAAAGCCTAGTCGGCGTCCACTTCCACGGCAATGAACTTGAGTCGGCTTTTTTGACCGACAATTTTAGCAAACTTTAAATGATTGTTATTTCTTGCTCGATTGTTGGAATTGGGCGTATATACCGTTGGAAAGCTCTTGAAGTCTAGTTTCCAATGCCATAGGCCTTGTATTAATATGATCTTAGTATAAATAGTTACAATCAAAAGAGTAGACATGTATCAAATTTCACTCAAAAGTCTTCCATTTTAAACATTCTTTTACTCTTTTACTTATTTTCTTTGTAGAACATCTTCACTTGAGCTAAAATCTCCTTAGTGAACTCCGTCATCATTAAAATCATAAAAACTATACTTAAAACAATCAAAACCACTCAAAATCAACATGAATAAATAAAACGAGTAAAGTAGCATAAATCTTTAAAATAAGCACAAAATTAGTAACAACGACCATCATTAAGGAGTATAAAATGATATAAATAAATGCAAATATTTGCTCTTATCATAATGTTCAACTTATCCTATACTAGCATCTTTCTCGACCATAATCCTATTCCTTGTCAATTTCAGACCTCTGATCAGTCTTTAGATTGAGCTTAATTCGTCCTCCTCTCAAATGTGATCTCTTATGACCCCCTAATGCTTGACCCGACGTAAAAACTCTCGGCAAAAAAAGCATTAATAATCCTTTTCTTTCTTTGATTTGCCAAAATTAATGACTTTAATTTTCTTAATTCCTATTGTATTAGTAGGTTTATTTTCTAAACTATTAGAATCTTCTAACTCTTTTTCACCATCTTCTTCCCTATGTATTAATTTATGAATCCCAAAACATATTTTGTAAATTGAAATTTTATATTTTATATTTTGACATGAGCAGTTTTTGGGTATTTTGATTAGCTGACCGCCTAAGGCCACTCGAAATAAAAGACCTCAAATATTAAATGGTGTTATTCAGGTCCAGTTTTGAACAATATTTTTTTAAGTGATTTATTTGTAAACCTTTTTTATATTTAAAGTTATATAATAATGCAATATATTTTGTCTTGAATTATTTTTCTTAAAATGGAAAAATCTTTATCTTTTAATATAATAAAGGTCTCCATTTTAAAAGATTTCGCAAAAATAAATAAAATCTCTAAAATCTTTGTTCCGCCTCTATATTTTGATTTAAATTGAATTGAAATGTTTACTTGGATGAAAATGAAGTCTATGATGATTGAATTAAATCTTATTTAATACAATTAACTAATTAGAGGAGTTGATGGTTTAATATAAACATCTTTATACTACATTACAATTATTTACAAACCAATAATTCAAATAGCAGTCTATTATAAAGGATAAACAGCTAACTTAATTAGTGGTGCATTGTAACGGTATTAATACCGGAACCGGACCAACTTTTTTCTTTCACAAATTCTTTATTAAGACAGTTTCATCCTTAAATAATTTAATATTAGCTGGCTTAATTTATTATTTCTTAAAATTTACTATAAAAACAGTTTTTATTTAATTAACTATTATGTAAGTTTAACTTTAAATTGCTTGTATGGACATATCTCACAATCAGACGATCTCATACAAAAGTTGTTGTTTTTCTTTTACTTATTAATTGTTTTTGATTGCTTTAGACGTGAAGTCAAATTGTTATTTATGGGCACCAGAAGTTTGTTGGCAATATGAGTATTACTTAATCATACATACTCTCTCAATATCTCTTTTGTACCAATTTTTATTTTAATTTATTTTATTGATTTACATTTTTTATTTTTTAGTAATGATTTCATTTTCATTCATTTAATCTCATTCATAAATTATACTTTTTCTCCGTCTTAACAACTTAATTCTATCATTTACTTGTTTTTTATTTTATTCTCCAATTCAATTTTTTTCTACTTAAATTTCACCATTCAAAACAAAAGAGAAAGAAAAGAAAAATACTCTTTCTGTTTGTTTTTGTTTTTCTCGTTAACTTTTTATACAGTTTTCAAAACAAATTTTAAACTTTAATATCTCTAAATATATTTACTAAAAAATATAGAAAATAAATAATAAAAAATTATATATTAAGATGAATCTAGCGAGATCTCACGTAGATATATTTTATCTCTAAATATATTTTGGAAACATTAATCAAATTTCTCTTACTAAGGTGAAAATGGAGTTGTATTAAATACTACTCCTATAATTATTTGATTGGATTATTTATTTTCAACCAACGACCTTACTTAAAATTTTCATAAAGTGGACGTTAAATGGTGTGCAACAAAACGTGTGAAATAAATAGGACCCTTTGCTTTTGATAGCAAAAAACATTAGAAAAATAACTCAAATTTTAGACACCTATATAAATACACGCTGCACCTGTCGCTACTCTCCTCATTCGTCGGCACAAGAAGAAAGAGAGTCAGACATCCCTCTTTCTAATTTCTTCCCCTTTTTCACCTCTGCTTCTTCTCCAGTTTAGATCTATTCTTTTCCTCCTATGGCAACGTATTTTCTATCGGATTTCTCGTAGAAAAAGGTATTTTTTGTTATGATTCTTTTTTGTAATGATTCTTTATCTCTTTTGGTTGATCTGTTTCACTTTTTTTTAATACTATGTTTTTGTTTGATTTGCTTGATTTACGCTTTTAGTGATCGATTAATATGAGTATCGTTGTGTTTATTAGTTATTATCTATGATGAAGGCTTAAAAGGTAGTAAATGATGTATAATTTTCCTTGCATTGTTGAATATTTGATGATTGATCTAAATTTTGTTAGTGAAAACGATGTGTTTTGCTGTGTTTACATGTTTGAGTTTTCTGGATCTGGTAGTTGATACTTGAGATTGTGTTGTTGTTTGTTTTGTGTTAATTTGGTATCTCCGATTTGAATTTCGTTGATTTTGCTCACAATTGCACCCGTCATGACAATTTTTTTATAGTTTTTTCTTTTTGTTTCACATTCGGATCCTTGAATCTGCAGTTGTGATGAATCTTGAAGTTTCTACACTTAGATCTGATGCTTTTTATTGTTAACTTTGCTTTAATGATGCTTTTAATTGTTAACTTTAACCATTTGTTTGGTTATCGGTAAGAATAATGCAAATTTTTGAGGGAGTTTTGCAAGTAAATCTTTGACAAAGGCTAGCAATGGTGTAGTAGAAAAAATGTTAGTCTTATTTTGAGTCTTGAATGATAAAGACTCATACTGTTGTGGTGGTGACAATGTCATGATTTTTTTTTTCATGCTGACTCATCATTCAAAACTTCAAATATACTCCAAATGTTAATTTTAGAGGGAGTATATTTTATTTCTTGGTGCAACGAAATTGAATTTGAGTTGAATTTAGGGATAAAATGTAAATTTAGGACAGGGTTTTATGAGTCTTGGATAAAAGTTAAGTTTGAAAACTAGGATTTGAATTTGGGATATTCACGCCCTAAATGGTGGTAATTGAAATGATCTATAATGTAAATTTTCTTGAATTTCTATTATAATTGAAACTTTAATCATAAAAAAATGTTTTTATACAAAAATATGCATTACCACATAATCCAACATCTCCAAATGTTAATCATTCTAATATTATATCTTTAAATAATAATGTCTTATTGAATTTTGCTAAGAAAATGAGGTGATTAAAATAGAATAAACATACCTATTAAACTCGTGTAATTTTCTTACCAAAATTTACTCTAATTTCCAATTCTATTGCAAAATTTTATCTGATTTGTTAATCTCATATTTATTGTGAAAAAGGTTTTAGGAATAAGGAAAAGTACTTTTCATACTTGTACACTCTCGCAGTCTCGCTTAAAAAGTGTCCCACCTTGTTTATGATATTAATCTTTACTTTTAGCATATAGTGAGATAGGTTATTAAAAAAAATTGATATTTGTACTTTTTCTTTTCCTGCCTTTTCTAATGATGTTTTGCTAAAATAAACAGTCAAACTCAGACACCATTTGGGTCTGACATGAATTATTAACAATATATGTAATCATAGTTATTGTGCGAGCTGGTCATGTCAATGCTCATTTGGTGTGATTTGCTTAGTTTGAAATTGGATGATGTATGCTCATTTGGGCGTAAAATTTGTTTTTTTTTTCTTGTCTTGTTTCTTGTTCGCTATTGTATTTTTCCTCCCGTAGTAACATGCTGCTTAAGTTTGACACACTTCAATTATTTTGTCATGATCAGAATTTGTATATCAATAGAGATGGTGAAGATTTGCTGCATTGGTGCTGGCTATGTTGGTGGTCCAACTATGGCTGTCATTGCACTCAAGTGCCCTGAAATCGAAGTTGCTGTTGTGGACATTGCTGCCCCTCGGATCAATGCTTGGAACAGCGACCAGCTTCCCATATACGAACCTGGTTTGGATGATGTCGTGAAGCAATGCAGAGGCAAAAACTTGTTTTTTTCCACTGATGTGGAAAAGCATGTTTCTGAAGCTGATATTGTCTTTGTTTCTGTGAATACACCTACTAAAACGCAAGGCCTTGGGGCTGGTAAAGCTGCAGACTTGACCTATTGGGAGAGTGCTGCCCGGATGATTGCTGATGTTTCCAAATCAAGCAAAATTGTGGTTGAAAAATCAACTGTGCCCGTTAAAACAGCTGAGGCTATTGAGAAGATCCTAACCCACAATAGCAAAGGCATCAATTTCCAGATCCTTTCCAATCCTGAATTTCTTGCTGAAGGAACTGCAATTGAGGATCTTTTCAAACCTGACAGAGTTCTTATTGGTGGGCGGGAAACTCCTGATGGTGCTAAGGCAGTCAAAGCACTGAAAGATGTTTATGCTCATTGGGTTCCTGAAGACAGGATAATTTGCACCAATCTTTGGTCAGCTGAGCTCTCCAAGCTTGCTGCTAACGCCTTCTTGGCTCAGAGGATATCCTCTGTAAATGCTATGTCTGCACTTTGTGAGGCTACTGGAGCAGATGTGAGCGAAGTTTCTCATGCTGTCGGTAAGGACACTAGAATTGGACCCAAGTTCCTGAATGCCAGTGTGGGGTTCGGTGGGTCTTGCTTTCAGAAGGATATTCTGAACTTGGTTTACATCTGTGAGTGCAATGGACTTCCTGAAGTGGCTCATTACTGGAAGCAGGTTATATTGATGAATGACTATCAGAAGACGCGTTTTGTTAACCGAGTTGTTGCTTCGATGTTCAACACTGTATCCAATAAGAAGATTGCAATCCTTGGGTTTGCATTCAAGAAAGATACGGGTGATACAAGAGAAACTCCTGCTATCGATGTTTGCAAAGGGCTAATGGGGGACAAAGCTTATTTGAGTGTATATGATCCTCAGGTTTCAGAAGACCAGATTACAAAGGATCTTTCGATGAACAAGTTTGATTGGGATCATCCGGCTCCCCTTCAATCTTCAAGCCCTACCGACATCAAACAGCTTAGCTTTGCAGGGGATGCTTATGAAGCCACTAAGGATGCTCATGGTATTTGCATTCTCACAGAATGGGATGAATTTAGAAACCTGGACTTCCAGAGAATCTATGACAACATGCAGAAGCCTGCATTCGTGTTTGATGGGAGGAATATCGTGGATGTCGAGAAGCTCAGGAACATCGGTTTCATTGTATACTCCATCGGTAAGCCCCTTGATGCATGGCTTAAGGATATGCCAGCTGTAGCATAAAACAAAATAAGCAAGATACTATACTTTGTTGTCCTTACTTTGATAAAGTTTTTTACTTTGGGTAGTAGAATGCAAAAAGATTTTGATTTCTGGGAATTTGACTGTTATATTTAGGTTTTCTATCATGCTGGCATATAACCCTTGCATTTACAAATTGGTAATCGGATCACAATATTGTATTTAGTTAAGAACCTGAAATTTGTTATTTGGTTCTCCTAGTGATAATATTAATAAACTTTAGTTCTAGTGATTATATATTTATTATTGTTTTGCTTACTTATCATTTGGTGTTAAGTAGACGTATCAAGAGCTAAGCCGCTATTTTGATGACCAATACAAAAATCTGCACTTCTGCAGGCTTCATTCCTCCTTGATCTCTATTATAATATTCCTAATCTGCTAGTCTTACTTGAATAAGAGGGAGTAATAGAAATATACTTTTGATGTTATTGGAGTTAAAAGATCAATGAGGTGTACATCTTGACTATAACGAATTTTATAGCTGGGGACATTATTATTCGTTTACTAATGGGTTGAATTTGGATGACTTAGCTGTTGAACAATTTAAACGAAACTTGTATATTAGAGAAAATATTTGGTGATATATTTTGATATCAATCTCGATAGGAAAGGAAGTTGGAATACAGAGCTTTAAAAGGATTAACTCCTTCGATTTTGTTAATAATTAAATATACTCTGTCGTATAACTTTTGTTAGAATTAAGTATAATTTGTGAGGAATCTAAGATAAGAGTGGAAAATTAATGATAATATATAGGAGAGTGGAGAAATGTGTGGATAAGATGAGTTAAATATGTGAATGTAAATTATTAAAAGTGTATGGATTATGATAAATATATATATATATATATATATAGAAAAATTTATTGGACAAACTAAAAATGAAAATATAGCAAAACCCATAAAACAGATATCGTATTTCCAATGATGAAAAGATTTTTAAAAACTTAAATTCATCATTAAATCTCTTCCTTCCTCTTCTCTTCCCTTTGAAACAAGCAATAGACTTATCGATTTTCTCTTCCTAAGTCCTTTTCTTTTTTTTTTGTCTAAAATATTATTCAAACATAGGATGAGGAAACACACAATTTAAACTAATAAAATAAGTTAATTTTATATTTATTTAAGTTATACTACTCTGTTCCACTAATTATGCATTATTTCTATCTATAAATAAATTTTTTTTATCTAAATGTTACAAATGAATGAGACAAAAAAATAATAAAAAGTGTGACAAAAAAATAATAAAAAGTGATTTTTCTCCAAGTTGATTTTAGGACATGATTAACTTTTTAATTGGTAGATGAACCTAACATATTTCACCTTATTAACTTCATTCACTTTTTATTAAAATTATTTTACCGTGAGATGATTTTGATTGTATCAACTGTTTTCAAAAAATAAACATTTTCTATATAAGTAAGAATTTACTTTTTATTGTTTATTTTTATATTTTTTTACTTATAAACTTTTTAAATAAACCTGTCTCACCGCCACGATATCATAACTTACTTCAACAAATACATTTTCCGCCACAGCAATGTCCTTTCCCCACACAAAAAGAAGTGGAATCGTTCTCGGCTTTGCAACTCGGCATAGCATCTATTGATAATAGTAAGCCTACATTGATACCAATTAAAAAAAAAGTTTATTTTTTAAGAAAAAAAAAATAGGTATTTTTTTTGAGTCGTTTTAAATTTACTACTAAAAAAGATATTTTTTATCGCAATATATTATTTTCAGTAATAAAATGAAAAGACCAGAAAATAATAAGCATGTACTTTTTGAGTCCCTTTGAATTAAGTAGCAAAAAATTATATTTTTCATCATAATATATTACTTTTAGTAGTAAATTAAAAGTATCACAAAATTACTAAAAGCTAATGAAACAATAGACTAACTGGATGCAATAAGAAGGCCAAAAAGATAGCAAACTTGAATGAAGCTCTCTCCATTTTCTTTTGATGAATGCTTCCAAAATATGGACAATTTAAGGGTGTTAAAATTTATAAAGATGAGTACTTTAATCCCTTGAGTACACATATTTATAGAGGGTAAACAACATTGATGAAATAGAGAAGTGACATAATTGAGGAGATTAATCCTTAAATCATTTGCTTCCTTTCTAGTATATCCTCTTTTCTTATAAATATCTTCACATTTCATGTATCCTATCTTCTATAGGAAGCTCATCTCTTTGTATATCTTTATTTTCATTGGTAGTCTATAAAATCTAATCGAATTTAATCTGATCTGGTAGGAGCATATCTATTTAGATATTAGTTTTTATCATAATTAATTTTTAAATAATTTTTCTCTACTAACCCTTACTAACAAAACTCTATTATTCTTTCGCATTTGTACAATTATTAAACCAAATAAATATTCGTATTTAGGGATGACAATGAGTCAGATCTACAGCAGGTCTAAGTAGATTCGGACCATGATCCATTTTCTGTGGGAGGACCTAGTTAGATTCGAATTTAGATCCGCGAGTCCAAATTTCCTAGATTTAGATTCGAATTGATTCGAATTCTAGTCCAAAATGGGTCTAAGCTCCTTTTTGAGCATTTACTTTTGCTTTGTATCGTGATCCGATAAAATTACAGACCGATAATAAAAATATATATGAAACTATTAATTAAAATCAAACATACATCCAACAATATATATTATACTTGGTGCATTGTCTTAGTAAAACATTTTATTATTAATAATTTCCTCACTGATAAAAGTAATTTTATGATAAGAGTATCTACAATAGCTAAACGAATTAATATTATCATTCTATTTTTAAAATATATCTATCTAATTAATTTCTAAATACATTGTCTACATGAGTGTAAATAGTTTAATGATATTATTAATTGCTATCGTACACTTCTTTTAAAAATATATCTAACTAATTTCAAATTAAAAAAACATTGTTTGCTCGAGTGTAAAATATATCTTGGACCAAATACACCTTAAAATCACAAAAAATAGCTTAGTTGCTAAAAAAAACTAAGAAAATTTCACATGGAGTCATCTAGTTTTCATGAAACGTCAAGAGTAGCACTTTTGTAAGATTTTTCTAATACATGGTAACATCCAGTTTATGTGTAACATATAGAATTTTATTTGGGTCAAAGTTAGAAGAAAATAGAGAATAGACGACTAAGCCTTAGTGACTCTATGATTCAATTCAAAAAATAAATAAATAAATAATAAAAATCAAAATCAGATTTTCAATACTACTATCACTACTCATCATCTTTCACATTTTGTTCCGAAACCCTAACTTAATCACGCTCACACCCTTCCCCTTGTTTTTGAAAAACTTCAATCAAGAATGGCACCACACTTTTTCAAGATTTTCTTCTTCCCTGTGCCAATTCAATCTCACCATTTTTGTTGGTCAAGTACAACAACACCATTTTTTTTACCATCTTCTTTCTTCTTCGTGTTCTTTGAATCCAAGGAGGTATAACGCAGCCTTATCAATTGATTTATGAAGAACTTCGAAGCAATCCTCGGTTCAACGTACAAAAACCCCTTTCGGTTGGTTTTTGAAGCAACAGGTATATCTTTCTCTCCTCCTTTCCTTGATTTTCGAATTAAACAACTCTCTTCCTCTGAATTTTCGCACAATCAACTCTTCCCCATTACTTTTCTGTGTTCGAAAAATGCATATACCCTAAATGCCATTGTTGCTTGCTTGTTTGTCGAATACAACAATATGTTTTCTTTCCCTTGTCATTTCATTATTTTACCTTGTCTTTCACTAAGAATTATTGCAAATATGAGACTATTTGATTGAATCAAGATTTGTTGTATATACTTGTTAATTAAATTAGATGAGTCTTATGAGGATTGTAATTGGATTAAAGGAATGTTGTGATTAGGGATTTTATTGAAGAATATTTGTAAAGATTAAATGTTGGATAATTAAATATTTTTGGATGAAGTATTAGATTCTTTTGAGACTTGTTGATTGTAGGAAGAACAATGACCTTTGTGTTTAATCAAATACATTCTAATAGATTAAGGGTCTTGGTGTAACCTTAAATCCTTGTGAATCTTGATATGCAAATATGAGATGGATGGACATTGAATTTACGAAATTTGGTGGAATATGGTTATTAATAAGAAAGTATCAGATAATTGATATTCTTGAATTGATTGTGAGATTTTTTTATGGTGCTTTAATGATTGTGGGTTAGAATCTAGAATGTGTATTCTTGTTGTGTAATTAGGTAATCGCTAAGAGAATGTAAACTAGTTTAGTTCACGATTATTATATTGGATGACATATTGGGAGTTTGAGTTAGAACACGCACAGTTCTTTAAAGGTTAGAAATGCTAGCATAACTCTTGGTTAAGCTGCGGCCTTAGGAGGAGATGTAATAAGTTATATGTTGATATAGTATATTGAACGCTCTCTAGTGGTGTTGTGATCTTGTTATGCTCCAGGAGACGATATCATTGAAGAACCCTTCTAGTTGTTAGCTGGATTCGCTACCTTGAAGCGACATTATCGGTGAGTAGTAGCAGTCCCTTAAAGGGTCTGATCAGACTACATTCTTGAAAATAAACTTTTTACTAAAGCTCTTTTGAAATTGAAAATTGTTGAGATAAATGTTGTTGTGACTGCTTATGTTGATATTATGATATGGTCAATGGATCGGGCTTGCGAGCTGGTCATTGACGGAGTTGAGGAGCATTGTTCCCTACTCCCTGTTTTTGAGGTGAGTTGTCATTCAAATATTGACTAGCTTCACCCGAGAGCGACATAGCCTTAGAGCTATGGGGCACCTCTCAAACTAGACTCCTTGTGCGCACATAGATCTAAGAAACAAATGTTTCTTTTAAACTTATGATTCGAATTACTGTGTTTTGTTGTTTTGGATTGTTATTTTTCATTCAGTTTAATCTGACCCTCTGTTGTTTTCAATTTTTAGTTTGTTTACAGATAGGAACCAGTCGGAAACGATGGGTTAGCGGAGTTGATTAGAGTTCCAAGGATGTTATATTGAGCTGAACACGTTAGAATTTTGTAGTTTTGTAATGGGCTTTGGTAATTGTATATTAGTCTAGACTGTATTGGTTACGTTGGACTTTTATAGAGACTTTTATGATCACTTTATGAATTATATGGATGTTTGGATTGAGAATTAGCTGATTCGGTTCTAATTTAGAACTAAAGACTCATTTGCGCAAGTTTTGGGATTGAGATTTGAGGTTCTTGGGAAGTAAACCCCATGATGACCCTACTTACTCAGTCAACGGTAAGCCGAGTTATTACATTATGCACTATCTAACTACCGTAGCATTTCCGTTAAATTCTTGTTAATTTCAGTTTAATTCATTATTTTGAAAGATTTTTCCACATGGTAGCATTCAGTTTTTGCTCTCAAATATTTAATTCACCATTTTAAAGTTTAATTCACCGATTAATTTATCAACGCCTTTAAATGTTGTAACAATTAAGTAGATATGTATTAGTGCTTAGAATGCACCTTTTGAACTTATGAATGCACCATTTGAGCTTACAAAATGCGTCTTTTTAATTATTTATTAGTATTTGTAATGCACCTTTTGAACTTATGAAATACATCTTTTGAGCTTATAAAATGCGCCTTTTGAATCATGTATTAGTATTTGTAATGCACCTTTTGAACTTTATAATGTCAATAATTTGAATGAAAATAAAATTGTTACAACATTTAAGGGCGTTGTTAAATTAATCAGTGAATTAAACGTTAAAATGGTGAATTAAACATTTGAGAGCAAAAATTGGATACTACCATGTGGAAAAATCTTACAAAATGATGAATTTAACAAAAATTAACAAGAATTTAACGGAATATGCTATGACAATTAAATAGTACATAAATTGGATGCTAACATGTGGAAAAATCTTACAAGAGTGCTACCACTTGTATTTCATGAAAACTAGAAAATATCATGTGGAATTTCCAAAAAAAATTTTAAACTAGAGCAAACAAAGCTATAATTGGCGAATGGCAATATCTCTTGTCAAAGACTTTTAAAGTTAAATGACATGATCAAACTAAACTTGATGTATCCAAGAATTTTGCGTCGCTGTTAAGCTTGGCTGCTTGGTTGTTGACTTCATCTATTAGAATTTACTATTTAGAGTCCATAGCATTAGCATTGTTCCTCAATCCTCATGGAACTTGTTTTTCATTTGCATTGTGGGGACAATTTTGATGCGTTTCAAATTCGAGTTTCAAAATGAATTAGAAATTCATAAATTCACAATTGAGTAGGTTTATTTTTATTAAACGAATCCAATGACTTATTATTTTAAAGTGATCAGTTACAGTTTGCAGGTGATCACTTGTTATAATTTAAAAGTGATAAATCAAAACTTTAAAGTGATCACTTACGATATTAAAGTAATCAAGTTATAGTGAAATAGTCTCATACAAGATCGGAGTCGTTCCTGACCCTAAGCAATATAGACATTTGCCTAGGGCCCAAAGTTTAAAAAGAGCCTAAAACCTTGATTCATTAATGTATGTTGTCATGTAGGACGTAAAACGCCGTTTATAAAATTGTGACTTTACTTTTGTCAAATATCCATTAAAAACCGAAATCGATAACTATAGAAAGGGTTCATTTCTTTACTTTTCCTAAGATCCATAAAAAATCAGAATCCAGATTAGGGATGGTCATGGGGCGGGTCTGGAGCGGGTCTGGCCAGACTCGGACCCGGATCCGAACCTTAAGGGTCCAAAATTTTCAGACACAGACCCAGACCCTACGGATTTGACGGGTTTAGGGTCCTTAATGGGTCTTATACAAAGCCTCTTTGATTTTTCAAAATTGAATCTTTTGCGAGTCTTTTTGTATTTTTGTAAGCAACTTATTATCGTATTACAAACACTTGTTCGAGTCCATAAAATTCAAATACAAAATAATTACTAAAACGTAAAAACACTTTTTTAAATACATAAATCAAATATAAAAGACTAAATGAGATACATAGTTTATATTAGAAGAGAAAGAAAAAGTTAGGGTTAATGGACACTGCAACTGCGGTAGTGCCTTACTAGTTACTGTGTTGAGATTAATGAGAAGGCAAATCAGGCAATCAATATTCAAGGCATTATATATTAATAATAAAAAAAATTAATTTTAGAATTTAGAAATCAGAAATTCTTAATATAAAATTTAAAAGTTTAGGGTCCGAGTCCGGGTCCGGATCTTCACCTTAGGACCCGGACCCGTCAAATATTTTTTGGATCCAAATCCGACCCGGATTCGATGGGTCTCAAAAATTAAGACCCAGACCCTTAAAAAGGGGCGGGTCCAACAGGGTCCTGGACCCATGACCATCCCTAATCCAGATTAGATTATGCTTGGGACCTTAATGATGTAAGGTCAAGTTAAGCAACTCAACTGTTTGGTTGGTGTGTGGGAATTGGAGTACGATTGAAAACTTGTCTTACTATTTTTGTTTACTTTTTTATGGGTTTGGACTTGGAAGTCTGAGGTAGACCTTAAAAGATAACGACCCGAGTTGGATCAAGCTATGTAAGTTATTATCAGGGACTGGAGTTGGATCAAGCTACTTGAAAAACTTTATTTAAAAGCGATTGGAATTGAATCAAGCTCATCATAAACTCGAAATAGTTTAGTAAATATGATTATATGCCTAATGTATTTAATAGTCTTTAGTTTTGACAAGGAGAGACACTTTGAAAGTTGCTTAAGTGTGTAACTCGGTAAAAGCCCTAACTCAATTGATTTTAATGAAATCAACTTGGTGTTAACATATTGAGCTATTTTAGAAAGGTAAAATTATGCAAATTTCGCAATGCTATTGAGGATGATATGGATATAAATTTAGTGAATAGTGGGTGGATATGAGTATGAAAAGTCCTACTCGCTATAGATAGTAGGTAGGTAATAGGTATGAGTTCTTACCTGCCTCATATCCACCTGCTCCACTCCTTATGTACACATCCCAACCTATATCCACAAAGTACTAATTTATATCGATTTTTTATATTTTTATTAAAAACTATTGTCAAAAATTAAGGATATTAATTTTATTATATTATATTTGTAAAATTTATGTAGCCTATTAAATTTGTAAAGAATATTGCTTTCCTCATGTAATGTCCTAAGTGTGATTCTCAACTAATAGTTTTTTTTTTCTCAGTCTATTCTATAATTTAAAATATGTCTGAGTTTAATTCTAAGCTTACTTAAAATAATGAAACAGTGATATATTTAGTTGGACAAGATACAAATCCAACCTGTTTTACTGTGACTCTGATATAAACCTAATTCACAAAATTAATGTGTATGACTCTAAAATTGGATAACTTTCTCTTACAAAAAGGATAATTTTGAATCACAATCAAGTCAACTTGATTTAAAATTAGATAATAATGGTGAAGATAAATGAGATTTATAGAAGTAACTTGAGTAAGAGGTCTTAAAAATTACAATTAAATAATTATATTCTACATCTATATTTAATAAGAGTCAAAGGTAACTTTGAATCACTATCACCTAAATTATAATTTTAATGACAATTAGGCAAAAAAAAAAAAGAAATTTTGATGTATGTTTTTGATAAAAGAAAATCAGTTACTTAATGAAAAATTAAATTTAAATGAAAAATAATGGCGAATTTTAAGTGAATATATGAGGAATGTTAAGATCGATCGGCTGCACAAAGTTTATACATGACGTGGTCTCAACTAGAAGTACGACTATTTATTATATACGAATTTTTTATTAAGGTCTTCTAATTATGAGACAGTTTAATATAAATCGTCTTAATATTAAATTTTTAAAATTTTATTAAAAAAACTGTTTTAATCTAGTTAACTTTATATAAGTTTAATTTTGGACTGTTTGTATGAGCCATTCTCACGGTGAGATGGTCTTATACAAAACTTGTTGATTCTTATATTATTCCTATTAATTTATTATTTCTAGTTTATTAGAGTATTAAACTGTCATAAGTATAATCCTAGTACAACTGTAAGTTTAATACAAACAGAAACAGTAATATATATGAGCCAAAAGAAGCAAAATGGGTACATATCCTATCCTTCCAAGGATGAAGCGAGTTTAAAACTGACCAACAACTCAATATTTACTCGACCATATAATCGAATTTAAATTTAATTTAATTTTAAATTGAATTTAAAGGGTATTGCTAAACATCACTACCCTTCTTATTTTATCGCTACCCCTATATTAATGATATAACGAAAATGCCCCTGGACTTAATATAACAATAATCATAATAATAATAATAATCATATTTTAAAAAAATAATAGCAATAATAATAATAATAATAATAATAATATTTTAAAAAAATTAAAAAAAATTAAAGGGGTGAGTCGCGCGCGACTCAGTCGTACAAAATCCGCGATTCGGCTGCGGCTCAGTCACGCGTTATGACAGTTGTATATTATATTTTTAAATTTTTTTAAAATAATATTATTATTATTATTATTGTTGTTGTTGTTGTTGTTATTATTATTGTTATTTTTTAAAAAAATATCATTTTTATTTTTATTATCATTATTATTATTATTATTATTATTGTTGTTGTTGTTGTTGTTGTTGTTGTTGTTATTATTATTATTGTTATTTTTTTAAAAATATCATTTTTATTTTTATTATCATTTTTATTATTATTTTTATTATTATTATTATTATAGTGCAGGATTATTATTATTATTATTATTATTATTATAGTACAGTGATAATATCATCAATTCATTAAAATAAGAGCGGCGATAAAATAAAAAGGATGATGATATTTAAGAATTGTAAACTTAAAATTACATAAAAATCAAAATAAACACAATAATTAATTTTAAGGCTATTCAAAACGCCTAATAAAAAATCAATCAGAATGTAAGAATGAAGTGGACCAATGCCAAATTGCCATTCTATTCTATTCTACATACACTAATACACAGTCATTCACCATCAACTAGGATTCTGGATTGTGGATTATGTTTTGATTTGATAACATCCACCCCTGACTATCCATATCCTCTCACATCTTTTCTTTCCTTAATTACAATATTTGAACAATCAAATTTCTAAATCTGTCACCAATTTCTCAAGAAAATAATTAGGTATTCACATTTCACTACCAAATTATCTCAACTATATAAACCAACTTCCATTGTTCTACTGCTCAGTACAAAAATGGCTTGCACTAGTTGTACTATCAATCTGGGAATTTGGGTTCAAACATCTTCAATTTACAAGGCTAATTCTAGATCTAGATCTTCCATTTCAAAGATTATTAACCATGGCAGCAATACTTTTTCTTTATCCCCTTTACTCACAAGAAAATCACCTAAAAAGTTATCTACAATTTCTGCAATCCTTACAAGAAATGAAACCGCAATTGACCCATCTGAGAACAAAAAACCCCAAGAAATCCCATCAACAGTACCGTTTGATTTCAAGTTATACATGGTGGAAAAGGCAAAATCGGTGAATAAAGCTTTAGATATGGCGGTAACTCTTAAACATCCGGAAAAAATCCATGAAGCTATGAGATATTCATTGCTTGCAGGGGGGAAGAGGGTTAGGCCAATGCTTTGTATCGCCGCTTGCGAACTTGTAGGCGGTGATGAAGCGGCTGCTATGGCTGCCGCTTGTGCTGTAGAGATGATCCACACCATGTCATTAATTCATGATGATCTCCCTTGCATGGATAACGACGATCTCCGTAGAGGAAAACCCACCAACCACAAAGTGTTTGGTGAAGACGTTGCTGTCCTCGCAGGGGATTCACTTCTGTCCTTCGCTTTCGAGCACATGGCTACGGCCACTCCATTAAACCAGGTCTCCCCCGGCCAGGTTGTTCGGGCTGTTGGAGAACTTGCTCGTGTTATCGGAGCGGAAGGGCTCGTAGCAGGTCAGGTAGTCGACATCGATTCTGAAGGTGCCGTCGACGTCGGACTCGAGCAGCTTGAGTTCATCCATATCCATAAAACTGCCAAGCTTCTTGAAGGGTCGGTTGTTCTGGGTGCTATAATTGGTGGTGGGAGTGATGAAGAAGTGGAAAGGCTCAGAAAGTTTGCCATTGGAATTGGGTTATTGTTTCAGGTTGTAGATGATATATTGGATGTGACGAAATCATCCGAGGAATTGGGGAAAACTGCTGGAAAGGATTTAGTGGCAGATAAGGTAACATTCCCTAAATTAATGGGGATTGAGAAATCAAGGGAGTATGCTGAGAAATTGGTTAAAGAGGCTAAAGAACAGCTTGTTGGATTTGATCAAGAAAAGGCTAAACCCTTAATTGCTCTTGCTGATTATATTGCTTACAGACAGAATTGATTGAACATAATGGTGGTGGAGTATGTCATTCTTGTTAGATTATATGGGAAAAGTTGATTGTTGTTGTCATTATAACAGTTTCATAGCTGTAGTAATTTTTATTTAGAGCAGGAGGAACATATAAAGATCCTCATTATAGGGTACATCTGCAATGAAAATTCTCCACAATGTATAAGCATGTGGAATTTCTTAATGATTTTCATACATGGGTTCATCTTATTTTTGATTCTGGATGCTGTTTTTCTCTGCTTGTCTGCCCTGCATTGTACTGCACTATGCAGAAATGAAGGGAGTTTTGTGCAATTTTGCTCTTTATGTTCAGTTTGTTGATTTCTCAAAGATTAGAAAATTGGTAAAATTTTGAGGTATAAGCCATAGTGCAAAAACAAAACAAGGTTGTATCTTGACCGTGTTGTAAAGATTTTTGAGTTTACCTTGACCTAAATAAAAGCCACATTGACGGCAACATCATTCGTATTGCCCGTGAAATTCGTTTTGCAGCTGTTTGCGCAACCGTGACCATAACTGTATTTTTGCACTATGGTTTAAGCACACAACGGAGATGCTTTGAACTAATCTTTTCGACTAGTTATTGTTCTGATTATGTAATTTATTGTGGCAATGATGTCAGATCTTATCATTTTGGATTGGGAATTTTGATGGACGATCAATATTTTTTGGTCATTTCTAATTTGGGTTCTGGATGCAGGATCAAGCTTTATTGTTTGGGTGAATTTCAGAGCTTCCATTCAATATTTCAGTAAACTAGAAGGTCCTTACTTATCGCTGATTGTAGGTAAGTTTGCGTACATCCGATCTCCTAAACCCACCTACTTGGCAGCCACTTAATGGCAATGGTGTGGGTTTTGAGCGATCATTCTTAATTAAAGTTATCATCTTTTTGTAATTCTGAACATTTAGAAGGTGTCAACCCTTGAATTACAAGTCTCGAATACGCAAGTTATGCTGATGCTCCTGTATTATGCAATTGTGGAAGTTTACTAGCAAAGTCCTTTGTCATCAAGCTATAATCTGATAATGTGCATTGTGATTCATTGACATAGCTTATATTATCATATGCGCTTTGCGGTAAATCAGATTTTTCCTTAATCCTATCCAATCACCCTATCATTTCCATCCATCTCTTTCTTTTAGTTTCTTTATTTCTTTTTCTGCTGGTTGTGAGAGGCAATCCAAAATCGAAACGGTTCTTATGCTCTTACCGTGGGAATCTTTATATTGATTGTTAGAGATTTATGAATCAGAATTACACGAGGAGTCGTTGGACGATCAAACTGATTGTTTATTTGAAATCTGTGGTTACTAGGTGCAACAGCTACAACGTATGGAAAATAACATCCCTGACTAAATATTCAAAAAATTTGTGAGTTTTTTATATACAGCATTTGTCTTGTTTGTGGTTGTACCGATTGAACTAGTGTATTGCAGGGTGATGGGAAGTTCTTGTAATTGTATAATTTGGAAGAGGTTTTCTTGATAAGTAGATAATGAAGAGGCGCTTGTAATTTGTATGATTGGAAGTATTACATTTAATAGAGGAGAAAGCATTGAGATCCATAGCATAGTACAAAATGCAGTTTTAATTGCAGTCCAGGTCATGATCGGCTTTCGTTTAATGATTTCATGATTTTGGCCCATGTTTCAGTCGCGGCAAGCTAAAGACCTTTACAATAGAATCTTGATGTGGTGGTGCGCGCAATATTTTGCGTTATGTTCCAAAGTTCAAGGGGAAGGGGTGCAAAAGAAGATATACAGTTCTCACTCTAAAAGAGTGGGAAAAGAGTAAAGCTGGAGAAATCCAGCAGGTAAGGAAAGATCATATGGTCTCGACCATACACTCTTCACCCTCCACTCCACTAACTCACACTTCCTAATTCGTACTCCCTAAGAAAAGAGTGGTCTAAATTCTCGTGTATATATAGTGCCGGAAGTAAATTCTGTAGATCATATCTCTTCTGTTATGTGTGTTTACTCTGTATAGTTTTCTTCCTCACATATGTTATCTCCGGACTTGTTCTACCTGTTTTACCTCTATGCTTGATGGCTGGATTCCCCCTCCAACGCTCCAATACGGAGATCGTTTTACGTGTTTCACTTACTACTTGCAACGCAACTGATCCAATAAGAAGTCATCACAATTCATTGGAAGTGCCAGCGGTTGCTGCTGTCAACTTCACAGTCCTGGTTTCTGTGTTACTGTTCGTTTGCTGTTGCGAATAACCATTTGAGAGAGCTAAAAAGCTTACATGGTGATATGAAAGCTGACAGCTTCTAAAGTTCTGATGATTGGAATTCTGTAGTGG
Organism: Amaranthus tricolor; assembly: GCF_026212465.1. Lineage (NCBI taxonomy): Eukaryota > Viridiplantae > Streptophyta > Magnoliopsida > Caryophyllales > Amaranthaceae > Amaranthus > Amaranthus tricolor. Next base: position 23,939,840 of record NC_080054.1, on the reverse strand, counting down.
CAAATGGGAGTGTTTCAGATCCGCTGACTCGCTGAGAGGTTGGTATTAGTTTTCATGCACTATCTCCTTTGATCTTTGATCAGTTTCCTTCCAGTTGTGCAGAGCTCTGTATGGGGTAGATCAACCCGATGATTTGAATGAACACCTCTAATTGCACTTTTATTCGCGGGACTATCAGTCATATGGCCCCTCACGTGTCTTTCATCTTGACATTCTTCGGAGAACAGGTGACATTAGACAGTAGATGCTGGTAAAGGTCAGCCACAGAAGAGAATAAAGCTTGAATGTATGATGATTTAGTTGCCTTTTCACATCTCTATTTGCAAGTAATAAATAAGAATTGGGTCTAAAAGGGCTCTAGTGATTCCCTCCATGTGAAAGTGCTGTTAGCTTTGGTTTGGAAATTGGAATGACATATTTGTAATCATGGGGTACGGATTTTCCAAAAAAATCTTCAATCAATAAGTTAACCGTGTTTCTTATGGATCAAGTCAGTAATATAATCATGTATCCAACACTGCAGTAGAACAACCACATCAAATTCAATACCCTCTATTAATATAACTATTAGAAAAAAAAAAAAAAGAAAAAAAAAAGCAGGCATCTTTTACATGGTAATGGCGACGCATAAAGAATGAGAAAAAAAAATTAAAATCGCCGTTGCCGGGGATCGAACCCGGGTCACCCGCGTGACAGGCGGGAATACTTACCACTATACTACAACGACTTAATTGATGTTAAATTCTGAGGAATGTTATAAATTAATTAAGAAAATATTTATTTATCCTTAATGTAAAAATAACCCTTTTAGTTGGATTTGATTAAGGAAATCTCCTAAAATGATTCAACTTTTTCTTAATTTTTCTATAATAATCTCACATTAATTAATTATGAATAATCTCAACTTTTAAAAATATTTAATTCGAATAATTAGATAATTTGCTGTATTTGAGTTTAAACTTTAAAGTTTGGCAAGTAACGGTAAATGAATAACTAAAGTAGGTGTAGTAAGGATAAAGTGACGAAATTTACGTGCTTAACTTAGGTAAAAATTTAGAAAAGTGTTCAAAAGGATATCTCCTTTGTTCCAAAGAAATAACATCAATTACAAATAAGTTGAAAATCAAAAAAAAAAGAATTAGTAGTAAAAAATTATTTTATTATTTGACGAGAATTAAAAAAACAAATGTGATCACGACCAAACATAAAAATAAGGCAAATTTACTGGCACGAACTAAAAAAAATAAAATAAAGTTAATTCTTTTGAACAAAAGACTACATTTTAGAGAAAGGTGATTGAAATGCTTAAACAAGATGAAACAATACATTAAATAATTGGAAGAATTAAAAAAAAAGTGTCTTATTCTTCATAAGCTCTGTTTGAGACGATTTCATCGTAAACATGCCTCATACTTGAATTAAATAACCCCATAATAAAAACAATAAACTTCTTATTTTAATGTCGTATCACCGTGAGACAATCTCATAAAAGATGAACCGATTATTCTTTGGGAGTAACAAAGCTTGTAGTAAAGTACTTCTATATATATAATTTGAAAGGTGCATTCGAATTTGTTTCAACACTGTTTAGCCTCTTTCTCACTTTCCCTTAACTTGCTCAACAACATTTTCCTGAGTCCCCAACTCATTCCTTTTTCAGCAATTCACACCTATTTGAAGCTTACAACACATGATTCCCCAATACTCTTTACATTATCATATTATGATTCAACTCCTAATCCTCTTTTGATTCTTCCCTATACTATAAGTACCAATCATTTTTAGGGTTCATTTACTTGCACTTTCTCTGCGCTAACTCCAAAAATGGGTGCTAAATCAAGCAAAATACCGTCAAATGATGCAAACCCACCTGTAAATGATGAAAATACAAACACCCAGATGAACAATAATGAATTAAGCTCTTATTTACAGGCTTGTCAACTCGACCCAGATGTTCAAGTCTTCGATTCTCACCTCCATGAACGCACTACTCACATCATTAATTCCCTTACTAATGTTGGGGATGAAGGTTTTGAGGTTCATTCTTTATCCCTTGATTCTCTTAGACAAGTTGCTGGTTGTTTAATTGATATGAATCAGGAAGTTGTTAGAGTAATTTTAGAATGCAAAAAAGATATTTGGAATAATCAGGATTTATTCGCTTTAGTACAAGATTATTTTGAGTATAGTGTACAAACCCTAGATTTTTTTACCGCCCTTGATAGATGTCTCAAAAGGGTTCGTGATCGTCACATAATTATTCAAGTTGCTTTACATCAATTTGAAGATAATTTCGGAAATGGTGAGAATTTTTTGCAGGAATTAAGGAAATTTAAGGAAGCTGGTGACCCTTTTACTGAGGAATTTTTCAGTATTTTTAAATCTGTTTATAAACAACAAGTACAGATGTTTGAGAAATTGCAACTTAGAAAACATAAGCTTGATAAGAAATTGAAATCATTGAACATATATAGGAAGGTTTCAAACATAATATTTGCAGCCACATTTGTGGCAGTGATTATATGTTCTGTGGTTGCTGCCGCCATTTCGGCCCCACCGTTGGTGACGGCTCTGGCTGCTGCCGCCTCTGCTCCGATGGGGGGAATCGGTAGGTGGATGAATTCATTGTGGAAGAAGTATGAGAAGGAGTTTAAGATTCAGAGGGAGTTAATTAACTCGATGCAAGTCGGGACTTACATTGTAATCAAAGACTTAGATAGCATTCGTGTTCTTGTCGATAAGTTAGAGATTCAAGTCGAATCAATGTTAGCAAATGCTGAAATCGTGCTTACCCAAGAGGGGGAAGTTACGAAGGTGATAGAGGCGATCAAGGTTAAGCAAACGGAGTTTTTGGAGGCTATTGAGGAGCTTGCGGAGTATGGGAACAAGTACAGCCGAGATATAAGAAGGGCTAGGACAGTGATCCTGCAACGGATCATCAAGCATCCGAATGATGATTGAACCGGTTATTCTATCTAATGTTTGTTGCTGTATAATACTTGTTAGATTCCATGTTTGTGTGACTTTGAAGAATGTAGCATCATTAACAGGTTAAACATTGTTGGGGTTGATTTGGATGTAGGGTTCCTAGGCTATTGCTAGATTTGTTGATCTGTTTGAGAGTTATGTACACTACATTTTCACTTAATGGCTATGATTTAAGATATCCTTTGTTTCTATACTTCGTATTATGTGATCAATACCGAAATAGGATTTGATTTGTTAGATTTTTTTTAAAAGACTGACTTAAGTCGCAGGATAATCTAAGCGATCATGGCCTGTTCAGAGAAGGTCTTATAAACGCAAGTGACCATGGCTCATGAGCTCAATAACAGTCTATTGGGAGGTTGTTTTACATGTTAGTTTATACGTTTTTCCCTTACGAGGCCCAAATTTTATACAGTCAATTTTTGCCTTGTGCTTTCCTATGCCTCCACCTTTAAGTGCATCTCACCCATTTAAGAAATCACCCAAGAGTTATTCTTTGCTATTCAATTCAAGTGCAACTATGTTTCTCTTAAACTTTATGTCTAACTCAATTTAAAGTTTAATTTGATGGTGAAGGACTTAACTTATGTTATAGGGGTATTTGACAAATGACTGTGTTCTTTTTAATAGAATTGTTTGACCAACTAAAAGTATTGATTATTTTATTGCCTTTTAATTAACTGGAAAAGCTAGTTGTTTGAAGAATATTTGATAAAATTACGTATTAACTGTTGGACATTTATTAGTGTGCCAACAAGTCAATGAGTAAATAAGATTTGCACTTGTAACTTGAATCTTTTATACTATATAAAAAAATCAATTTAACAAAAATTGAAACTCAATTTATATATACTGAGATTGACTATTATTTTTGTCAAAAACACTATGGTACCAATACCATTACTATTTGCCATGTTCTTACCAACTCTTAGCTCTCATGTATTTTTTACAAAGCGTTTAGATCTAATAATTAATTTATAAATATTTGGATGAAATTGTCTATTTATGATCTTAATGCTCCACATTGAGAAAATATTGGTTAATTATGAGTAATGGCTTACTATGTATAGTTTGGCGTTTCTGATTATATATATATATATATATATATATATATATATATATATATATATATATATATATATATATATATATATATATATATATATGGGAGAGATTCAATGAGAAGGGGTTGAAAATGAGAAGGGTAAAAAGGACTCTACACCCTTGATTTTACTAAAATAAAAAAAATCTATGGTCACGATTGAGCCAAAAACACATAATTGTAAAAGTAAATATGTTACACAGAAAAGTAACTATGAAATAAATTTTAAAATGTTCTTAATTTATAACATAATATCTTTTTCTATATATAATAACAAAACAAAATCAAACAAAAATCCTTCTCATCCTTCTCATTTTAAAATCCTTCTTATTTGATCATATATATATATATATATATATATATATATATATATATATATATATATATATATATATATATATATATATATATATATATATATATATATAATACTTTATAGGAATTTCCCTACCTCCATTATCCCATACATTTTTGGATTGATATGGTATTTTTACTGCTAATATTAACGTAAGTATACTTAATTAATAGAAAACCGCATATATAAAATAAGTATATTAAAAATTGATCCATTATGAGTATCACATTGTAATAGTTTACAAATGTAAGTAGTTGAAATAGAGACATCAAATTTGTTAAAATTAGATAAAAAATTTTACTATCATTTTGTATGTTTAAAATTTCTTTGATGATTGTTTTAACAAATATGCTTAATTTGGGAGTAAATATTTGTAGAAAGGGTAAAAGTTAAACTTTTTTTTTTTGTTTTTAGAAATGAATACTACAAGAGGAGTGGATGCCTGGATCTTAGTGTAGGGGTTGAAAAAACTTGTGCAAGATACGAAAACAAATGTAAATACAAAGATAAAATACATAAGATTTTTACATAAGATTTTTACTTAAGAAAGTTTTTAAGGCCTAACTAAAAATAAAACAACTAGATTTTCGACCTTCATGCTCCTGTTTTGGACTTTTGGATTGAAAAGTCATGAATTCATCTATGTTTGAAGAGTCTTGATGTTATCATCTAACGGGTTATGGTGCATGATTAAGGTTTAAGTTGAGTGAGAAGATGGGCTTATGGCCTAGAGATTTAATTGGGTGATATTTTTTAAATTGTAATTCAGCGACTCTATGTTAATAACTCTTATTTGCCAAGTTGATAAATCACACCCATGTGAAAAGCTTTAATAGGGTGATATTTTTTAAATTGTAATTTATTTTTTTGTGTATTACTTATTTTATTAGTATGTTTTTTTTATGATGATTTACAAATCACAGTGATTGATTAGGATTTTTCTAAGTCTCAAGCTAGTCATGTTATTATCCATGAGTAATCCCAAACTTGAGCTTAGGACATTGTTTGATTTACCTGTTACTCTAGAGGTGGAGAGACTTGGAAGTAAACACCACTAAGACCTCTTGTCATCTTAGAGGGTTCTTTGAGGGTCTAACTTTAGAAGTTGGTTGATTACAAGTTGGATTCATTGAAGTTTGTGGTTTTTGGAAGGAGTTAAAGGCTTAGGTAGCTACATTTCTTCCTAACCCAATGACTATTCATTCCCAAAAAAAATCATTTTTTTTTTTTTTGATATATGAGTCATTACAAGATGTTTGACATTCAGGCTTTTTTATTAATTTTAGTTAGTTTTTAATTTTTGGCTTTTTAAATGATGAAATAGCTAAAAAGAAATTTAATAAATGATTTTTAAGTCAACTGAAAACTGAGTTTAAAACCAAAATTATAAAATTACTCAGAATAGCTTTCTATTAGCTTTATACTTTTTAGCTTATATTTTCTCTAATAAACAATCACTAAGCATCTTCAAAACAATTGGCTTAACGACTAAGTTATAGTGGATCCTAGACCCGGCCCGGATTTATTTTGCGGATCTTGGGTCCTATATTTTTGGACCTGTCAAATTCAGATTAGATTCAGATCCATATAAAATTGACAAATTCTAATCCGGGTCTCAAACAAATATTTGGATCCATAACGTGGATCCAAGAGACGCGTTTTATTTTTAAAAAATATCAATTAGAATGTTAAAAGCCAATAAAAAATTATTTAACAAGTGACCTCTAAACATTGTATCAATATTGTAAAATAATGTAATTTGTTGAGCAGACTGTAAATCTAAAATTCCATCTCAAGCCTTTACAGCCTAACACTTGCATTATGGACATACTGCCGAAGTATGTTACAAAATTCCATACAAACCTTCCATGTAGAATCTATAGGATTTATTTAATATAGTACTAAAATTTAAAAAATATTAATGATCTACTAATTTACTTTGTTGATAAATGTTATATTATGTTATGAAGAAACTTTTACATGAACAAAATTTTAAAGATATTTATAATTTATAAAATATTATTAGATGTATTTTAAATTTTAATTGATAATTTATAAATTATAACCATTAATTTAAATTTAGAACTCTATCGCTATCGCAATATGTAGCAAAATACAATTAAATACGCAAAAATAAGCTTGGACTTGTTTTGGGCCTAGACTCAATACTGAATCCCTGGGATTCATGGATCCCATGGATCCAGATTTTAAATCCTGAAAAATTAGAACTGCAAATCAACATTCAAATATGGATCCTCCTTTAAAAACTTATTTGAGCCTGATCGAGATCCATCCCATTACTATCCCTACTTAAAAGGAAGCTAGCTCTTCAACCAATAATTTCAGCTAGTCAACTTAACCAACTTCAACTAACAACAATTTGTCAAATAAAGGATGCTATTTCAAATGTGTTTAGAACTTCTTTGACAACAAGTCTTGAAAATTAGATTAGGTGTTACCATTCCATTGACCAATAATACTTTTATACATGGATTAAATAATTTAACTAATACAAACTATAAATGTATAAGCTTTTTGTTTTAAAGCTGACACGCGGAGAGATGATTTCCTATATCTAATATTTAAGACTTTACCTTTTATAGGTTATTAAAATTTCATTTTCCAAACTTCGTAGATATTGAGTATTAAAATTTGAAATTATAATGTTTCTCTGAAATTTACAATTGTTAATTAAAAATACAAATATTTTTCAAACAATAAACTTGAATGCGACATTCAAAAATCACAATTTACAGTTCAAAATTCAAATAAAAAATTTGCAAGTGAAATTTAGGAATCCAACACTACCTTATATTAATTCAAATCTAAACAGTAAGAGCATTGAATTATGTCTCTGCAAATATCAACTTGTTCGGAAAGAAGTTTTTCAAAGTCTCTACGCCGTCAGAGGTAGAATTCAACAACTACGAAATCACTTCTTAAGACACAATGTCTTCAAAAATACATGAAACTTGCATCAACAAAAGACGCCATGAACATTGATGGTCTCATCACAAGCAATAGAAAATAAAAACCAAATCATGCGTCATAAAAGAAGATAACAAAAAAAAGTGAGAATTGAAAGGTACATACCTAAATAACAATACCATACCTCTAAACTCTGGGTTCCTGAAACAAAAAGTACCTACTCCACCAAAACGAATCAAAACTAGGATGAAATCTTAACCTTTAATTAAAAGAAAAACAAAATAGGAATTGAAAACCCACAACTTTCTTTTTAATTCAAGAGCTCTCTTCAGTTCTTCAGGCATCCCGCTCATAATTGTGGTTGTCTTCTTCCATATGGCCACTCTCACTAGCATAATGATTATAACGATCATCATCGTTTATAACGGCTTTGTCATCATAGGGTCCTCGGCTCCGGTGATGTCCATAATGGTCATCATGCTCGGTTTCATGCTTGTTCCCAAGATCAGCCTCATAATACCTTTGATCTTCGTCAGTGGGACCATGATCATAACCTCGTTCTCTTTCACCATGTCTTCCACGATCATGTTTTGCTTCCCCGTGATCAAGATCATAATCTCCATCACGGGAATGCCCACGATCATGGTCTGCCTCAACAGAATCATAGTCACGGTCCCTGTCTCGATGCCTATCATGAGAACGTCCATGATCCTTATCTCTATCATGACCACGGGCACGGTCCTTACCTCTTTCACGATCACGTGTACGATCAAGGCCACGATCGCGGCCACGTTCTCTTTCCCTCTCTTTATCTCTGGTTCTGTCACGGTCTCTGTGGTGCCTATCCTCTTTGTGATCCCGATCTCTTGTCCTTCCATGGGACCGCTCATGAGATTTTTCTCGCTCCCTATCTCTCTCTCTATCCCTATCTCGAGATTTTTCTCTATCTCTGACAAACGTATATCAAATCAATGAAGAGTATTAGTAGAAATTACCACAACCTCCTTGCATTTCTAAACAAAAGAATGAAACATACAAGCATGTTTGCACAGTAACTATAGCAGCACTATTGAAGACATTATTAATTAAAGCATACCTATCCTCTCGTATTCTGGGCTCCTCCGATCGAGATGGACCTCCAGATTGAAGTTCCCTAATACAAAAGAACAAGGTTTCAGTCACTGAACTAATAGTAAGCCCATTCCCCACGTGAAATAATTGCACTTCTCTATGAGGTAATTGCCACAAGAGACAACACTCTATACAATGAAAATGAAAACACAATTCAAAGGTAATTGACCCAAGATTTCCTCTAAAGAGTCTGCAACTAAGAACAAAAATTTTTTCCGCCTCTTCAAATCTACAAAATAAAACCTTTTCCAATACAGCAAATGGATCTAAGCAAAAATATAGGGTTAAACACACTCATAACTCAACAAGGTCTCACAAAAGGTTATTTACCTTGTAGAAAGCCTTTGATTGACGTCTTCATTACCAACTCTAGTTGTTCCTAATCCACCACCCAGTCTACGAGGCCGCCAGTTTGGGACAGTTCTTCCACGTTCCACATCTACAAGAACCCTTCTTCCGTCAATTTTTCTTCCATCAGCTTGTTTATATGCAGCTGCACAGAGATTTAAAAGACACAAAAATAAGCGAAACTTATACGAAAAATTATAAAATCCATTAGACATAAAGAATTGCAGTTGCAGCCAGCAACCTTTCATGTCCCTTGTATGAGCATATTCTATGAAAGCATAACCTTTTGGTTTGTTCGTCTCCTTGTCATAGATCATTTTTACCTGAAAGACAAATGAGGACAAAATTATAGGGACGAGATAACAGACAAATAAACAATCTAGAGAAACTTAAGATTATTTGCGGAGCATCTAAAGCAGCATAGCTAAAAACGACTAGAAGTAAAGTCCTAAGAGGCACGGCAGACTAGCACTACCCTTGCTAGCCGCGCTCACCTTTGATCCACAAAGCTCCACAAGTGAGATGAAATTCCATTGCCAAAGTTGTAGGCATACTGCTGTAAGTGGCCAAAGTCCTTGAACAAACTTATTTCTTTACCAAAGTCAAAAAACCAATTCCCTTACCAGGGAAATATAAAAACTAATCCACTTACCAGAGAAACTTTCAAAAAGAAGGAAATTTTTGGAACTACAAATACCAGGATTCTTTCTCGACAGCTGATAAGTTTTCAAGTGGCCTTTGGATGAACAAATGAGCTCATCAAAGCATTATATTGTAGTGAATTCAAAATGAAAGGAGAGAGTAACTAATACTGCGGAAAATTTTACCAAGTGCAGCAAAATCTGTTGGAGTTGTCTCTTTTGGATTTGGTAGCTTGAAAAAGGGAAGTCATAAAAGGCACAACGCACAGCTGCTCTGAACTTACTTTTTCAGCTTACCCGTGGAGGATGACGTAAAGTGAACATTAATGGAATAACGAATACCACATAAGTAGTATTTCATACCATCTCTTTATGTACTTTACTTTAAAACACCACAGACCAGTTCTACTCCAGCACCGTCTCATACCTAGGTGCTATAACTAATGGTAAATCACAAACTTCAAGAAAACTCCAAATCTAAAGTTAACAGAATACCGCCAAAGCATATGCAATGCAGGCCCATTATTATTCAAGGTTCACAACAAATGTTACTTGTGTTATATAACATCTGACATGAATGATGTTTTCGAAGCACACAGCTTACTAGTTTAGCTTAGCCATCTAGGAAAAGTTATCGACATTTATTTGCAATGCAGGTAGAAACGGCAACTTAAATTTTCAACTAGATACAAATAGGAAATCATTGAGATTGACCCTCCAGTCCCTTTCTCTAAGTTTCATCAAACAAATGAGATTTGAATGTGACGCAAATTAATATTACCAAAAAGAAATTCCCTATTGATACACATTTCAGATGTAATAAATGCATTTTTATGAAACTAATACAGGAAAACATGATCCAACCCAACAATGCACTTAATGCAGGATACCAAATGATTGATTCTAAACAATAAATTTGTAAGTTACAAAAGTATAATTAAAAACATAAATTAAAATAACATTGGGTAAAAATTTAATCCAGACAAGCTACTCATTAGTTCAACTCCTTTGCTCATTAGCACATCAAGAAGTTTTCTGAAAAAACATTGTCCAAAATGTTTCAAAACAAAGAAGTGTTCTAGATACTTTCACTTCATTAGTTGATATCACATGGATAAAACTAATAAAGCGAAAGCTATACAGCACAAAAAATACACTATTGCTAGTTGTTACTCCACTCAACTTATTTTTTTTCTTTGATTTTATATTTCAAGACTGAACAGAAAAGAGAAATCATTACCTTTTAAGTCCCTGTACCCAAGCTGTCTTCAAACCAAAAAAAGGGTAGAAAATGAGGTTATACCCTCTTCCACCACAGCCCCACCCAATCATAACAATCTCACACAGTATTCCCTCTAAAACCTCCTATCTTAAATCAAAGCTCCACAAATACAGTGCACAAAGCAAATATGTTAGGATCATTTCACAAAAAATATCTGATTGAAAATAAAATATAAAAAAATTCCAGCTTCACCACATAGTCCGAGATAGAATTCTTAAAGATATACCCTTTTTTAGAAATAAAGTAAATGAAATAAAATCAAGCAGAAATAATGGCAAAACTTCATTTCACAAAAAAACATCGTGTCAAATTTTTAAAAAAATTGAAAAATATTCAAGAAAGATGATAGAAGAAGTTTTCAAAGAAAACAAAAGCGTAAGTATAGGGTCAAACAAAACAAAAGCATAAAGACAGTGTTGGTGGTGGTGAACCAGTCATAAAAGTGTAACCTCTTAGTCTCTTACCAAAGTTACAACGCAACAACCTGATCCCCATAGGGAATGGTTATGAATTATGATTACCTACCCGCTTTATGGCCCCATAGGTTTCAAACTCCCTTTTCAACCTGCTCTCTGAGGTCTCGTAACTCTGCAAGAAAGTACACAAAATGTTTGTAGATCCATCACATATTAGATGTAGTAAAATAAACAATTTCAAAAATTAATTGCAAGAAAAGTCATTAGAATCAATAGGTTATAAACCCCAATTGCTCAATCTAGCTATATGTTACTCAGAAACAACAAACAGGTAACTAAAGACATGAGATTAAATGTAGTAAAATCACAATTTCTTCATACAGGTAAAATAAACCTTCATAATACGAAAAAATTTCCTAGTATAATATTTATGATCAGCACTAGAAAATATAAAAGTACCAAATAAGAAGTCCATCTAGGGAAAAGATTAAACTCCAATTACTCCACACACTCCATCCATCCGGAGAAGCTGTCAACTTTATACTTTAAGAATTGCATTAAATCAATCTTTATAGGATTAGTAACAGAATAAGAAATACTGGACATAAAAAAACAATTGATTAAAAGAATTAGTTTCCATGACTGAAGGTGTTTTGTGAGAGTAGTAAGCCTGTAATCTATAAGTATGCTGCATTTTTGGCTTTCAATAAAAAGTCAATAACTGAAACACAGAGATGAGCAATATCCAAAAGAGATTAACTCAAGGCTGGTTGGAAAACATGTCATTCTGTATTCCTTTTTGGTGCAAGAAACTCCCAAAGAGCACATTATGTATTCCTTGGTGCAAGAAACTAGCAAAGATCTGGTCTTGATTTTGGGATGTCAAAAGCGTATTCCCAAAAAAACGTGCCCAGTATAATAGAAAATAAAATTAGACATATCTAAAAAATTGTGAGTAGATAGATGGCGTAAGAAGACCAAAAAATTTATTTAAAACTGGATTTCAACATCGGATGAAAATGGCTAGTGCAACAAATTGGAAACACTAACAAAAAAACGAACGAATAAAGAAACAAACCTAAACGAAAAAACAAATAATGGACATGTCCTATTTAAGATCGGGCGTCTAAATCTAATAACTAGTTGATGTATATGGCCCAAAAAATTTCTCGTGAACTCGCTCAACGACGTAAGTTCATGTCTCCTGGACCCTAGGGGAATTTACCTATCTTTGTAGGATTACAATCATTGTTTTAACAAGGGCGCCCAGGCGTGAGGCACACCAAGGCAAGCAATCCGTTCCACCATTTTCTATTAGAATCTGTTTAATCACCGCCCATCCCACCGTCGACCTCCAGACACGTCCTCTACTGCTTCGCTTCTCTTTTCTTCTCCTTTCTTCTTCTCTGTCTCATACTCTAATGTCGATCAGCATATTTATTTTCTTCTTTTTCTTCTTTGCTTATTTGTCGAATGTTTTCTTCTATTTAATGCTTTTTTTCTTCTTTCTTGTCGAATATTGTTTTTTTTCATGTTCTCTTTTCTTCTCCAAAAAATTGAAAGTAATTTTCTTATGTCCTTTCTCATGTTTTTGTAAGTTTTCTATTTTACTACTTTTAATCTTATTTTTGCCATATAAGTGGGAATGAGAGTATGAGTAATTTGTTATTTGATAGTGAAATTAATGAGCCAAATTCGATAGTATTAATTACTTACTTCGTTCCTTAATTAATGAGCTTAATTAACTTGTTACTTTCTAGTGATGTAAATGTTTAATTGATGAGCTCAATTTTGATATTAATGGTATGAATTGATGTGCTCAATTAAATTTGATTACTTTTTAAATTTTATATGTTTGTGCTATCGTTTAATTATGATTGTGGCTTTGAACACTTGTCTTAACATCAATACATTTTTATAGCTTGAACATTTTTTAGAGCTTTTGGTGCTAATGATCCGAATTATGTTAATAGAGCTTCAAGGATTAGAGAAATTACGGAACCTTCCTCTAGAAAAGATAAGGAAAAAGAAATTGCTTATGAGGATGATATTCTTGATGTTGTTTTAGTTGATAAGGAAGAGGAGAAGGAGGAAGAAGAGGAGGAGGAAGAGGAGGATATAGTGATGATGAGAACTATACATGAGATGAAGATGCTTGTGAGGAAGATGATTCTAATTTTTAGAGTTTTAACAGAAGTGTGTCACAAAACATTTCAACCATCAAGAGCCACTATTTGCTTTCTTACTTCTATCTTTGTTTCATTTTTATTTCTTTTGTTAACTCAAGACTATATTATCGACTTATCAAGTTATCGTATGGAATTTTGTGCTAAATTAGAGTATATCTTATTTATATGTTATTTTAATATCAAAATTCATGTTGTTTTAGGATTAAATATGTTACAAAATTAAATTTGAAGCTTTTTAGCAAAATTGTGTGCCTCTCATGCAAAAAGCTCACCCCTTCGCCTTAAAACTAAGATCACAATACGGCTAACACCTCAAAACACAACGTATATTTTTGGACGCCCTCATCGCTTAGCCCAATCCTGAAACTCATTTGACGTTGTCATATCTCGCATCTCATTCCTTATAATACTTAAAAAGGACAAGTTATTTTTTCATAAAGACTATGTTTTTATTATTTAACTCATCACCTAGATCTTTGTATATAAAGTAAAAGAAAAAGAACAAAGCTAGATAGCCAAGGAGACCTTATGCACACACAACCCACAACATGCTAGATACATGATTGCATCTAAGTATTCTACTTCTAAGAAGAACTCTAATTCTAGACAAGTCAACTACACATATAATAGTCCTAGTTAGACTCAAATATCATATAATATTAAGACTCAAATAATATGGTTGTCGTGAATTAAAATTCACTCAAAGGAAAAAGGGCAATATTTGCAATTGGGATGAAGTCTCTAGAGCAAATATTTCAGTTTTGTTATTTTAATTTTATTTACTCTATTATGTCTTGCAAAGGAAACCAGCCATTTCATGTTATTAAAAGAATGAAAAGCGGAAAAACAAATTATGTTTTTATGTTCACAAATAATCACTTGAGAGCTTCAACATGCTCAAAAGGCACACTAATCATTTTAGCTAAATCATTTCTTTTCCACTACTTTACATTTATGTTTCACCATGCACACTAGCAATGTTGACTTAAACCCATCCGTAACCTTTACAAACACGCATACATTACCATCGTGATCAAGGACTCCTAGATTATGTGATGATTTTTTTAATCATGAGTGGGAACTGGTGGTTTTTTATAACGTATGACAATCCAAAAAGTCATGAAAAGTAAACTTAATGGTTAAAGAGATCACTATTGGCTAAATATGCATAGACATTTATTTCCTCTAATTGAAGATAAAAGAAATGAAAATGAGGGAAAATTAAAAATACCAAATGATTATGTGAATAATGTCCTAGATATTGACATAATTGGCCTATATAACCAATCAAACGGAACCCATCAAAAAGCTTCTATCGCAGTCGCTTCTATTACTAGTACACACATATTCCTCAATTTTATCGAAGTTTAGAAATAAAGGTTTGTGGAATTAGGGTTTTATATTTAAATAAAGGTCAAAATCAAATCGATTTCTTGAAATTGATTTAGGGGTTTTTTTAGTAGTCTTCATTTTTAAAGCTTCGGTAAGGTTCTCTAACGAATATTTTAATGTTTTCAAGTTTGATTGTCTCTCTTCGACTATTTTCTCCATCTTCTCTCTCATCTTGGTTTCACGTAAACCTTTTCCTTTCACATTCTCATTTTTCTTTTTTTAATAATTCACTATTTTATACTATAACTTCACAACAAAAAGTGCATAAGGTGTTGGGCCCGCTCTCAACACAAACACGCACCTAAGCACACGCTCTTTGGTTCCCTATAGAATGAGGAGATTTCTGGGCCATCCTATTCATTGCACCGAGGTGCGCCCGGGGTGCGCTATTAAAACTAAGCCCACACAAAAACGTGTAATTAGATTCTCCATGATTGTCGCCAAATTCAAAGATCAATATTGTGTTACACGAATTGCGTGAAAAAAGGACAAGGTTGTTGCTTGCAATCTCAAGATAATGATTCAAGGATACAATTGCACCCAAACACACGAAGGATAGAGTTTCAGGTGAACTAAAATTTCACGCGAATGGTGAGCAGAAAAGATAGAATTTAAGGATCCGAAATTGACAACAAGTACAATTGGACTTGGACTCCTAGTCCATACATGATCTCCTAAGATTTGGGTCAAAGTCACACATGCAAGATCTTAGTCTTTAGCGAAGAAGTTTATCTTTTCAACTACTTAAGACTAAATCATAAAATTTACTTTTTTTTTCAACTAATTAGGCAATATCATTTTATTATTTTCTTTTTCTTTTTGCATTTATTTTATTCACAAAATAAACAGAAGATGTACTATAAATATTCATGAAGTATAATAAAAATGTTAGAGAGAATTAATGTTCAAAAGCTTTGAAAGGTTTTGGTTCTTGTATTGGATTGTAACTCTATTCAAAACTAGAAAGTGACAAGTAACCCATGCTAATCAAACCCTAAGAAAGTTTGATTATGCTCTTAAAAAAAACCTTTAGTTTGATTCCATGGTGTATATGTATGACTCTAAGTTTGTTGTTCTATCCTAATGCTAACTCCACAAAATTGCCATCCACCTATTTTCCTTCTTCCACACACCAAGTCATAATCATCAATCACCCACTCCATATTCATCCTTTGCCATCATCAAATATCCACCATATTTCTCCACCAAATTCCCATTGGATTCACGGATCATCTTTTGATCCTAACCCAATTTTCACTAACCCAAACTCCTTTAAACCCTCCATAATTTGTGCATCACAAATAACAATCTATAAAGATATAATCTTTGAATCCTAGCCAATTGTAAAACTCATAAACAATAATAATCTTTTTTTTGAAAGAAATAAACAATAATAATCTTAGTTCAACATCATCAAAGCCGAATAGATTCTTCCTCCTGCATCAAACATAAAAAGTTTTTTCATTTCTTTCTAAAATGCCAAGTTTCAAAATTTGCAAACCATTCATCTTCCAATCCTGCTCTTAACAGGATTTGGCTAAATCTTCATAGATCACTTGATTTGCACAAGTGTTGCTCTATTAGTAGGATTAGGTAAGTTGGATAAGCCATACCAAATTGCCAAAGTTTGGATCCACTAACGGTTAACAAAGGGAAAATTACAAGTAGATGGCGAAAATCTTACCAGCCTCGAAACAAATAAAGTCTTGTATGGGTCTTCAGTCGCATTTATGTTACTTGATGGATCATCTAAGAAGAAAAAACATGTCAAACATCAATTTAGTGAAAAGATGGATTGAGAACTGGAAGGCAAAAACAATAAAGGATATTACATTTCTCAAGCTCTTCCGCAACCTTTGCAGCACCCCTCTCTAGTCGTAATTGATGTATTCTGGCCTTCTTTTGTATCTGCTCATACATAGATAAGATAGATACAATAAAAATTAACAAACACCAATTGATCACAGAAATATGAAATCATAAGTCCCAACCATTAATGATTCTTGATTAATCACACAAGTCTTGTCGACAAACACCAATTGATCACACAAATATGAAACCATAAGAATATAATGTTGTTGCCTTATTCTAGAGTCTTGTTATGATGAAATCTTGTGCTTGTTTATTCTGTCAACTACATGAAAGTGCCAATATGAAAGACTACATGAAACAAAACAAATCAACATGAAAAAAATTTCCATTGACAGAGATTATACATAGTTCAATCTAATCTAATACTAATTAAGAGTTAAGAAAATCAATTTCAATTATCATCGACACATATACTCTTCTCTTTCAAACGTTCTTATCACTTTACAAAGTATATTCCAGAACTTACATGCCATTCTTCCCATCTTCAGCCTACCTCTTCATCTTCTAAGACGCTCAAAATTTCAACCTTAACCCGAAGCTTTTTAAGTTGTTTTAAACTCTGACAATTTTCAAACTTTTTTGCACATGAACAAAACAACAAAAATTATATTTTCAATGTCTTTAATATCTGCAACTCCAAGACTCTTTTTTGTGTTTCATTTAAAGGGGCTCGTGACAAAAGACTAAAGGAGAGTCGTATCTGCCTAATTTGTCTCATGCCCTATAAACATAATCAAGTGGGATATGCTCTATAAACTATTTATAATTATAACTTACTCAAAATATTGTGTTTGCGAGTAGATAGGTAAGAAGGAGATTTAGCAGGGGCTATTTAACAACCGAACAACAACCCACCAGCATAATCAATCAATAAACGGAAAACATGGAAAAATCAACGTATTTGTAGTGTCATGAAAGGCAAATAACCAAATTGAACTACATTTATTAAAACCTTCTAACACAATTCAAACACAATGCCCAAGAGATACTAGAACATACCCTAGTTTCAGCTTCTTTAACAGGCAGGGCATACTCAGGGTGACCAGGTTCAGCAAAAAGATTTACATATTGGGCCATTCCTTCATTGGAAAAGCAAACACAAGTCATGTTATCATCTCGAAACAAAACAAGAGTATTTAACAGGCATCCATATGCTACTATTTGTTGATCATACCCATATAAGGAGGACATTTCCTCTTCTCCAGCGGCGGCTTATATTCCAAAGGAGGTCGGGGCTCGAAAAGCTTCAACAAGTTTGGCGTCAAACCAGTCGGATGAGACTGTCCCATCTGTGAGCAAAATTACATACAGCTCAATCAATTAATTAAAGCATAACCTAAATCACTATATAATGAAGCGCCAATCGATTGATTTAGAAATCGAATATTTTCAACTCTCCGCATCACATCTACATATTCACCTTAATCCCAACAAGAAATTCATAACCATAATCTAAACACCATCGCAGTTACAAATTAATCTAATTTCATACAGATACAAAATCACAAGGATGAGCAAATGAATAACCCTAGATAAATATACACAATCTTCGTAATGAAATCGAAATAAATTAATTAATCAAATAAAATTGAACGAACCATTTTAAGCTGAAGAACATTAGCACGATTCTGGGCTTTGGTGCGACCTTGAACAGCAGCATTTTGGTTTCGCAAGAAAGCATCGTTGTTACTACTGTCATTGAAGTCTCCCATGTGGTCACCAATCTTCTAAGGGTAGGGTTAGGGTTAGGGTTTATAGTTTGGAGCTAGATTTGGGGAAGATTAGGTTGGAGAAAAGTATTAGAATCGGATTTTTTTATAAAATGAAAAGTTTTAGAATGAGAATTAGAAGAAGACTAGAAGAGTTTACTAACGAATGATGATCGAACATTTGATTGAAAAATACGGGATTTAGGCCGCCATACCTTTTTTTTTCTAATTGTGAAATTAAAAAAGCAATTAGACCGTTTTATAATAATATAGGTTAATATAAAAGGCTTTAATTTTAAAATAATTAATGCTGAACAATTAAAAGTGAGTTTTTTTAATTTAAAATGCTCCTAAAAGGAGATTTGTAAAAATAAAACTCTTTAATATTCTCTGTCCAAAACGAAGGCGCATACATTTTATTATTATTCTTTATTTTTTGCATTTCTAATTCTCAAGATAATTTATCAACCTTAATATTTGATTGTGAACTTTAAATCATTTTACATAAAATCTAGTATTAGTTTATGTTCACTTATTGCAAGTTTATCTGTTGGTCTTATTGTTGATAAGATTTGTCTGTAAATTGGAATTTTATCGTAGTATTTACACCAATACACGTTTGATTGATGATATTAAATAGTGTTAATGAGAATGTTCAAAGACTCTAGAACTAAACACAAACTTAATTATTGACCTGAATTTGGACACAGACCTATTCGGTCTAAAAAAAGTTAGACATAAATCCTAAAATTAGGTTTGTACTGAGATGAATCCAAAAAATACTTATAAATTAGACTCGTGATGATCTGAACTATTTAACATCATATTTTATATCACTTTTCTCCCTTTTGTATCCATGATTTATGTCTCATCTGTGTTATTCTATGTTGCTTTTCACTTGGTTTTTGGTCCATTATAAGGGTGCATTTATAATCAAGTGTTGTTTAGTCAAGGTATCAAAACGTCCACAATGAATATGCATAGAATGGTTGAACTTAAATTAAACAATTTAACAAAGGTTGGGATAAATATATTATATAAACATAGCTTGTGTTTGTTTTCTACTTTTCTTGACCCTAAAGCTCAAGTATTGAATATTTTGAGATCCTTTTATGTAGAATACAAGATTTAAAGTGCAAATTCATCTAATATTATTCCCCTTTTGCATTATCATTTAGATGACTATCGTATATATTATGATTATAAATAAATTAACGACACAAAAAATTCTAGCATGCACCGCAACTAAAAAGTCATAATCAGAGTTGTATATAGTCGAGCTTTGTCTTGATTTCAACTTCAACCTAGATGTGTTGGACATTTATCATTTAAGTGCATGAGATCTCCATAATAGTATGAGATATAGTTAATATACCAATCAATAGTGTTGCTTTAGAGTCGGACTGTTAATATGGATTAGAAGAGTTTCAGCTTTGATATGACTTTAAGATCGACTACATGAAGAGTATGATTTGTCGTTAGGGTTAGAGCATGGTGTTTGTACTCGTGAAGAAGTCAATCCAAGAAACAATCCAATATTTGGTTTAACATTAGTAAATATTCAAAATAAAACTAATGTTCTTGAATTGGAAAAAATCCAAGAAAAAGAAAGATAGGTAATAAATAACTTTTTTATTTATACTCCTAAAAATAATGCACTAAAACTAACTAACTAATAAAAAATAATCTAAAAAATATTCAATAAATCCAGGTGAATATAAGAAAAAGAAATGTGCTCACAACTATAGGACATATAACAATTTATTGTTCCCCAAACTTTTGGGTGTATATAGTAGGAAATTTAAATTTTGTCGTCCAAGTCCTTGTTTTGTCACCCATGCACAATGTTTGGTCAAATTCACAAATATCCTCTTATTCGAAAGTCATTGTTGTTATTAATTTACATAGTGATAAAGAAAAAACAATATCTTTTAAAAAACGATGTCATAATCCGACTCTGTCAGAGTCCAAGAATCCGAGTTTCAGTTGGAGGTCAAAAAAATTCAACTTTTTATTCAGAAGATGTATAATTCAGTCGGAGTTTGAATCATTGTCATTCCATTCCTAATTGTTTATCTAGAATGTATATTCTACAAAATTATTAAGAAATTTAGTTACTCTTTTAAATGTAAACATCCTTAACTTAGTTTTTGTTGCCTAGCTAGTAGACCTTTCCATAAAATATGTAAGTACAATATAACATGTCCACTTGCAAGTGTATACAATTGAAAGTACTATTTATCTCTTATACTCCAATGTAAAGTACATGCATCTTATGCCTTAAAAGAGAATTTCCATAAAACTTACATGCATGAACTAAAACACATAATTCTTTTCCTAGTAATTAGAATTCGATCAAAACATTTGAAAATTTTTCTTTGGGATTTGATAGAGTATAAGGTAGCCTCTCTTTCATGCCATGTTTTTTTATACGAAATTTCTTTCGTCCTTTTGAGTTTACACCATATAACCCAAAAAACTCTCACATATTTGAGTCATATGATGCACATATTTTAAATCATATGGTGCAAGTTTAAAGGATTTGAATTGTATGATGCAAATTCAGAATGACAGAACACAGCATAAGCAATCAAAAAACTGACTATCGTAGGTTAAAATTTAGTAATCCATGTTCATCATCTCCTTTGAACTCTCACTTTGGGCCATTAGATGGGTTAATCCTTATTATTACTCGCTAGTGGTTGCAAAATCTTGTGTTGAAAATGCCATTTGCCTGAATTTCTTTAAATCTGCACTATACGCTCGACTATCATAGTCAGATCCGCCTTCGGATGAGATAAATATGGAACCGTGCCCTTGCTTTCCACCTTCATAATTTAAGTCTTCTAGTGAGGAATCTCCTTCCAAAGCTCGGACAATCTGAAGTTAAGTATTAGTAAAAATCAACATAATATAAGTTAAATTAGACCAAACTTATTATGAATGCTAACATATTATCGGGGAAACACAAAGTGCACGCACTTCATAAGCCAATGAGATATCATCCCAAAACTACATGGCAATGGGAGGAAGGACTATAGTGATATCTAAAACGTGCATACCATCTTTAATTCATCGATGTTGGATAAACCATCTCAACACTCTCCCTCATATGTGAACCCCCGTCAAACTCGTATGTGGGAATAATCAATTAGGTAGAAACATCATTCTTTTCGAATCTACCATTTTAATTTTTGATCGAACCATCGGTTCTGATATAAAATTAAATTAGGTTAGACTTATTACAAATCTCAGCATATAATCAGGAAAATGTGAAATGTACACACTCCATAAGCTAAGGAGCTACCATCCCAAAACCATATAGCAATAAGAAGAAGGGCTACAGTGATAAAGTGTCCACGCCATTTATTGATATCGGAAAAATCATCCCAACATATAATACTTTTGACAGAAAAATGATTAAAGGAATAATTACGATTTAAGTCCTAATGGATGATACATAAAGAAATCAATGGGCCGATCGAGTTATAAGTTTACAAACCTGGCTCATTTTGGGACGCCTTTTACCGGAATGACGAATGGATGCAGCAGCACAAGCCACCATACGTTTCATCAAATGGGGGTCATAATTTCCTTCTAAGCGCGGATCAACAAATTCATGGTAGTTTCCGGTTTCAAGCGATTTTGCCAAGAGTGGCCTCAACTGACAAACACATTATTATCAGTAGTCATCATGATAAAAAAAGTGCTTGAATTTATTATAAAGTACGAGGAATGTTACATCACTTTAATGCCATTAGGTGGCTTTTAAAGTGGGACCTGAGGGTCAGATGTATGTAATCTTACCCTTGTTAGTGATAACACTAATAAAAAAATTATTTACGATCGACCCTTGGTGACAAACATCATGTGCAACATCAAATAAATAGGAAATGTATCTATTTTAATCTGAAACCAACAAACCATATATCTGGGCTAAGGAATGTTAACATAATTATTGCAATAAAAGTATTATTACCCAATCGACTAAGCTATCTTCCATGTATGTCATATTGGGATCAACAGGTCGACGTCCAGTTATAACTTCTAGCAACATGACTCCAAATGAAAAAACGTCAGACTTTTCAGTAAGTTTTCCACTTGAAGCATATTCTGGAGCTAAATACCTGTATTTTTATAGCAATAATGTTCTCTAGATGATTAGATGACAATAAATTTACCAACAATTACTGTGT
This sequence comes from Amaranthus tricolor, assembly GCF_026212465.1. Classification (NCBI taxonomy): domain Eukaryota; kingdom Viridiplantae; phylum Streptophyta; class Magnoliopsida; order Caryophyllales; family Amaranthaceae; genus Amaranthus; species Amaranthus tricolor. The sequence goes on along the minus strand of NC_080054.1, from coordinate 23,917,291 downwards.
CTAAAAATTAATTTTAAATGTTTTATCTTTCAATTTTCCATTTTTAAAAGTTCGATCTTTGAGTTTTCTTCTAAAAACTCCACCCTTGTCTTGTCTCACTCACTTTTAAAGCGAAAGAGTGAAAGATAGAAACTTTTAAAATCTAGTTTTCTTAAACTTTACCATGTGGAGCACCACTTACCCAAAAGTACCCATTACACGAGTGGAGACGTGAGTATTTGTGTCAGTAGTGAGCTTTGCTAGTCCAAAATCAGCAACCTGAGTTATAACAAAATGTTCAATTTGATAAAACTTCTGGAATCTAATTTGAATGATTTACATTAAACAATATAATAAAAAGAATTAAAATTATAATCATGTTCTTCATATTTTTATTTTATAAAAATTTGGGACCTGAAATAAGTAATTGAAGAACATTTTGTTTTGAGTCATTCAACTCCATATCGAGCTTTGGTATTCTCATGTCTTTCAAACTCTTATAATTCGACTTTTAGTCACATTTTTCATAAAATACTTTGAGAAAAAAAATTCAATAGAATAGAGAAAAAAACTTGCGTTTTAAGATTCCATTTTTTTTTCTAAATTACATTTTCAAAAATTATCTATTTTTCTTAATTAATACAAGGTACCTAGAACTAATAATTATTATCCAAAGAAAAAAGATTTATAGTACTTTTCAATTTTATCATGGTGGAAGATTGTGAAAAATTTTCTTAACACATAAAAGTAAAAAAATATAGAACAAAGAATGTACCATAGCCTCGTAATTTTCATCCAATAAAATGTTAGAAGCTTTAATATCACGATGGATGATTCTTGGATGACCTGCTTAATATTTCATTGTTAATATGACATGCATATAAATAATTTTCTTAACTGTTTAAATGCTCGGTTTTTTTAGACACTTTTTTATGCGTCTAAATACAAAGGTCTAAAATATTTGTATTTTATTGTTGTTTAATTTGAGTGTATATATATAGAGAGACAGGTGGAAATAAAGACAATTAAAGTGAACTTACAATCTTCATGAAGATAAGCAAGTCCTTTAGCTGATCCAAGTGCAATTCGAAGTCTAGTTGGGAAATCCAATTCACCCTTTTCTGTTTTTTAACAAAATAATACAAAAAATGGCATCAAAATCAATCCACCTAAGCTTATTGATTTCTAAGCTTATTTTATTGTTGTTTAATACTAAAATATTGGATTTTGGACTTGCATATAATACATGGTGAGTAATCCTGCTAAAACCATATGGTTTTGGGAAATAGTGAAACTCATCAAGCGTTGTATGCAAGTCAATGCTCATTACGCAAGTCCACACAAGTGGCCTATGGGATGATCATGTGATGAATTGTCACGGCTTAACAAACATATCCTGAAACTTCAATCATCAGTTTAAGCTTTTGGCTGAACTAGTTCCTTAACAGATAGAAAGCAAAAGAAAAGGGCATACTATGGAGATGGTATTCCAAAGTGTCATTAGGAACAAAGTCATAAACCAACATCCGTTGACCACCAGAAATACAATAACCAACCAAAGACACAAGATGACGATGATGAACACGACTAATAATCTCAACTTCAGCTTGAAATTCTCTTTCGCCCTGTCCACTACCAGTTTTAAGGCTTTTAACAGCAATTTCTTTTCCATTTGGTAAAATACCCTTGTAAACATACCCAAAACCACCTTGCCCCAACATATATGATTTATCGAACCCATTTGTCGCGGCAGCTAATTCATCGTACGTGAATGTGCTCTTATTGAAACCTAAGCTTAGACTAGGAGATGATGCTGCCATTGACATTGTATTTTGAGTCGAATATTGCTCGCTGTCTCCGTTACTACCTATTGCTTGTCCCCAAGTACCTCCGGATGGTGGTGGCATCCCGATCTTCACTACATGATCTTGGCTTGATGATTGCCAATTTTGTTGCTTGCCTGTTTTTATCAGATCAAAAAAACAACTAAATTAAATTAACATTAAGGGCTTGATTGGTTGTTAGTTCTAGAAGATGGTACTAGGATTGACTTGTAAGGTAAATTTTCATGAAATGCATATCACGTCATTGTCATGGTAATAAAATTTTAATCATAAAAAAAAAGTTTCGCAGTTTTCATGAAACACCGGTAGTTTTAGCTATTTAGTTTCATTTGTAATTGATGTTGAAAGTACTTCACATATGAGAAAGATCTCACATCACTAAAATAATAGGTAGTGGATTTGCGTATAATGCTTGGTCGGTAATTAGCATAATACCATATGATTTTGGAAAAAAAAAAGTCAACATCATCAAGTGTGTATGTAAGTCAATGCTCATTACTCATAGGTTTGTGAGCCAGAGCATATGAGTACCCCGTGGGGATGTCCACATGAGTGGGCCAACGGGTGATTATGTGACGAATTGACACAACCTAATATGATATCAGAGCCGAAGGTGGTTCTTGGATATGATGTGGTTCACATGTAAGAGAAAGTGTTGAAAATACATGTATGCAAGTCAATGCTCATTACCCGTGAGTTGTGGGCTCAAGCCACCCGTGAGTTGTGGGCTCAAGCCACCCATAAGTGCGTCCACACGAGTGGCCAACAAGGTGTTTATGTGACGAATTGTCACAGCATAATATTTGACATGGATCGGAGACTAATAAATTGAATATAATTGAATATAATGAGCTAAAATAACAGGTAATTAAAAACAAGAGAAAAAGCATAGAAAAAAAAGATGGTTTCATATCCAAAAATAAAACTGGAGAAAATTTATTAATACCCACTAAAATGAAAATTTTGACCAATTAAAATGTTACAAAGGATTATTTTGCAAAAGAAAAGAAGATACCTTGGGGTTTGGGAGGAGCATCCCAACCATAAGGAGGCGTAGCTCCATATTTTCTCTTCTTCTTTCTAAGGCAAAATATACAAATAAGCAATACCATGAGAATAATACCACCGGCTGCCGCAACTCCGGCAATGATAGCAGAATTTGTGGATTTTGAACTATTATGACTATATGTGTTTAAAGTGGGAGGAGAAGGTTGTTGAGTAGACAAACCCGGCGGTGCCGGTGGGGCTACCGGATTTTGAGGTGGCAAAGGTGTTGACTCACCGCCACCACCAGTAGCTCCTCCAATGGGTGGAGATAGATTCGGTGACGGTGGGGGTTGGTTGTTATTCACTCCACCCTCGCTAGGAGGCGGGGGTGAGGGTGATGCTGGTGGTGTTGCAGGTGGAGTATCGCTTTCGGGTGGCGATGGAGGTGGTGATGAAGGGGGAGTCTCTGAAGGAGGTGGTGGTGATGGAGGTGATTCTTTAGATGGAGATTGATCAGGAGATGGAGATGATTCACCATCTGACATTTTAGTTTAGGATGATCACCTTAAATATGAAAATCCTAATAATGAAGATAATTTTATATTATCTTTTATCGGTGGTGAAGAAGAAATTATTTATATTCTTCCCGTTATGAAATTAGTAATTGATGTTTGAAAAGAAATAAATTAATCACATGATTTTGTTTTTAATCTTAATTTTTAAGAAAACAAATACGCTTTTAAGATAAATTAAAAAGCTTCATCTGGGAAAAAAGCTTTAACCTTGGCCTCCCTCTTCTAATTAATCTCCTCTAATTGTGTTAACAAGGAATAATGGTGATAATTTTGTTTGCCTCTCTTCTTCCTACTTTCATTTTCTTTTTCTGACAAATGTCTTAATGATAACCCACAAATTTAGGGTTATGAGAACATTTTATTAGGAAGTTGGATATTTTAAGTATAATTAACCATCATTTTTTATATATAAAAGCACCAAAACCAACCATATCTATTTTAAGAAAATAAATCATAATTTTAAAAGTAGAATGTAAGTGTAATTTGAAAATTAATGCCATGCAAAATATCACAATATTCATGAATCACGTCAACGTTGGTAGAGCGTTAATAACATTTATAAGTTATAACCCATCAAAGATAAATTAAGAAAAAAATCATTAGCATCCACTTTTTGTTTATTTTTTTCTTTTCCACATCTTATAAATTTCATAAAATTTCACTTCTTAATAATGTTTCTTTTACTTTTTCATTACTTCTAAAATTAGTGTATAGATTTTATATATATCTCTAAATTGAATCCAAATAAATATAAAAATAGGTTTTAAATAAATTTAAAAGTGATTTTAGATTGTGTAATAGATCTCGTCTAGAAGAGGTTAAGCGAATTTGGGACGAGCCTAACGGATAATTTTCAATAGGGATGGTTTCGAGTTGGGTCATTTTTGCCGAATCAATTTCGGACTGGATCATTTTCATGTTAAGCCAATTTATGGTCGAGCGAAGTCAGATTCGATTCGACTTGCATTTAAAAAAATTTTCTTGACTAAGATATTTTTGAAAAAAAATCGGGACCAGGCTGTTTAGATCGAAGCCTAGATCAAATATTATAATCACGGTTTGATCCGATTTGGTTTGCGATTTAGACCAAACTTTGTTCAGCTTTAAAAATGCCAATTCATTACTCCCTCCGTTCTTTTTTAATCTTCCACATTACTATAACGGGTAGTTTCAAAAGTTCTTCCACTTTAGAATACTTTCTATTTTTAGAAAGTTTTTATCTCACTTTTACCCCTTAAAACCCCCATTTTCTTTTAATGTACCCCTTTTCTTTTATTTATAATTGTTTTCTCTCACATACTTTTAATACAATTATTACTTCACACTACTTTTTAATTAAAATAATACCCTCTACAACCTCATACTTCCAATACAATCATTACTTCACACTACTATTTAATTAAAATAATACCCACTACAACCCAAAGATTCTATCTTCTTTAATATGTGTGAAAAACCCAAAGTGGAAGATCAAAAAAGAACGGAGGGAGTAAAAGTTAATGAATAGCAAAATTGCAAATAATTTGTAAAATAATTAGTATCAATTTTAGCAAAAAAAATAAGTGATATGCAACTCTGAATTATTACAAAATAAACAATGTTACCTCCATTTAATAGATCAACAATTATGACTTCTTCTATTTGCTAATATTCTTTTCATTTAGAATATTCAATTTTGAAAAGAAAAAATATTAACTAAAATTTTTGTAAAATATATAGATAAGAAAAATAATATAAGATCTTATTAAATTCATCTTAATATATAATTTTTTATAATGCATATAAGATATTGAAAATTAAAAATTATTTTAAAAACTGTAAAAAAGTATAAGAAAAGAAATGGAAGAAATAACAAATTGTATGGAAAGATATTTATCTCAATTTTTTAACTTTTAGTCTATTTATTAATTATTACTATCTTTTATTTAGTCCCCACTCCCACCAATATTAGTACAGGGATTGCATGTACTTTGATAGACACTATGCCATTTTAGAATGGTGCTGATAGTAATATTTAACTTCAGTGTCCTTATTAATAGGAATGGAGTAAAGATCTGTGAGCTAATCGATCGTGTAGAACTCTTTCTTTCTCTCGTATATGAAAATTTATTAATAAGTTAAATATATTTATTATAAAAAAGGCACAAAATAAAAATTTTGCACAGACAGGTAGTATGTTAGAGCCATTTCCTAAAGAAATATATGTCACCAAATTGATTTTGTCTATCAACCAATCAGGTTTCACAAGCTCTATTATCTTTGCCACTGCATTTAAACCCCACAAACATAACTTGCTATTGTGAAGCTCTGATACACAGTGAAACCTTCAAATGAAACAACCAAAACCATAACTTATTCGTTATCATCATCATCATACCCATAGTATAAGCTATAATCGGATCTAGAGAGGAATAAAAGACGACAAACTGTGCCCTTATCGAATGAGATAAGGAGCTTCCCAAAAGCCCCGCGATTTGAGAAAGAAACACAAAGCAAGACAAGACAATACAAGAATTTTAGCTTGATTCATGAATTTACTAATTCCTGATTTTTACATACTTAAAGATAAGGGGAAAGGGATTGATTCAAGTATGTGGTATTAGTACACCATAGTTTATAGGATAGGATTACATTTTGCAAACATAGTTACACCACCTACTTTTGTATCTGGTTTTAATTTCTCTGAAAACATCAAAGAGATGCCCTGTACAATCTAGATCATGAGCTCCTTCCAATGTCTTTACTGGTAAACTCGGTTCCTCCAAATGAAGCTGCTGCGGCTACAGCTGCCATGTCAACACCATTTCCCATCGATGTGATTAATGATGTAAGACCGTTGTTCGAGCTCCCCCCTGCGGCCATTCCCAATCCAAGGAAGTCCAGAGTGGGCTGTTTTGGCCCAAACATTGACGAACTTCCAATCATTAGCTCCTTCAATCCAGATCCTTCGTCACAAGGCAAGCCTAGCCCAAGGCCTGACGGGACGGGGCTAGTCTCAGGCTCAACTTGACGTGAACTCCATTGTAGATTTTCTGAGGAAACAGAAGACAAAGTCGATGTAACAAGCCCAAGTCCACGAAGCAATGAACCGCCATTGGCACTGCCAATTTGAGCAGCCTTCTGAAGTAGTGCTGTGGCTGACATAGCAGGTTGCGGAGGTGGTGCATACTGCCTCCGTTCGTGTCCAGCATGACCAAAAATCGATGACCCGTGATTAGTAGCAAGACAAAGCGAAACGGGTTCTGTCGAAGCCGACAGGGAAAATTCGGGTGGCTGACATTCAGGCCGAGCCATGGTTTGATTTAAGTCCGAGAAACCCGGATTGGGATGGGATGGTAAACTAGGTGGTGCAGTTGAGGAAGATGCAAATAAGGTAGCAAATACACTACTGCTAGCGTTGGCCCCAGGAACACCACTAGAACTGCAACTACTGCTACTGCTACAGCTACCATTTAAACCAGTTGTGGGTATAGCAACAGGAAGAACTGGATCGTCCAGGACGGGAGAAGGATTCTCTGGCACTGCTTGCAATGAATAAAAATAACAACAAATTGAAAAGAAAGATTGTATCTTTAGTAAACAGCAATGTCTTTTTCTTCACTAAACGATACTTTAGAATAAAGAAGCAAAATTCAATCATGGTTTCCTTTCTCATCTCCATCATCTTCCCAACACTTTTGAATCAATGGAATCTTCCCTTTAATGGAACTTTTAAAAAAAGATATTAAATCATTGAATCTTTTATCACAGGGAAGAGCACTCTGCTGTCATCTTTTTAGCTATAAGCTTTAATAAACTCTTTTAAGTCAGCATGATAAATATGCAATCTAAATCAAACCCAGTAAAAATAAAAAAAAAATAAATAGTAACAGACAAAACAATCTAAATCCTCATCAGAAGATCAACAACAAACAAAATGGACAAGACAACAAAATTCATGATCCAATTGAACAAAAATACCAATAAGAAACATACAAGGCATATTGGATGACACCATAGTAGTTGATTGAGTCACCGGAATTGGTGGCAGTGGCGGGGTTGCTGGTGGTGGTGACTGTTTGGGTGAAGGCAATGGCACTAATGGAGGTGATGATGGTCTTGTTGATGGCGACGAAGCGATTGCAATTGAAGCTTTTGACTCCAATTCCATCTTATTATTATTGTTGTTGTTACTAACATTGTTAGGATTAGGATTAGGATGATTTCTTGCGCTTTCTTCTGCTAAAGCATCACAAAATGCTCTGTGTGTAATAAAACTATCCCTCCTACATCAACAAACAAACAAATCCCCAGAAAAATTAAGTATTAAAACAATTTCACCTAAATTGAAAATTCCAAAAAAGAAGAGATTTTAAAAAGCTCAAAAACCTTGAAAAAAGAGTACCACAATCACATTTATACTCCTTAGTACCACAAATCTTACTATGAGCTTTCCAATCAGACTGAACAGCATATTTTTTTGAACATTTCTCACATTTCCATTTCTTTTCACCATGTTTCCTACAAAAATGTTTCTTGATTCCAGTCAAATCACCCAAAGCTCTTGAAGGATCATGATGAACACAACTAGGTTCTGGACAAACATAAACCCTTTTCTTAATCTCTTTACTAGATCTTTGTCTTAACTTCCATGGTAAATTATGGCCTCTTCTATGTAGCTGAAGATTCTGATCTCTTTGAAACCCTTTATTGCATATTTCACAGACAAATCTGTTTGTAGCCATTAATGTTTTAGGCGATAAAGCTATCACTTCCGCATCTGGATCTGTTCATTCAACAACAACCAAAAAATTAAAAACTTCCTTCAATGAAAAACCCAAAAAAATGTTAGGAAATTAATTAGATACCAGGCATTCCAGGTTGATTACGCTTCTTTTTAGGGGGAGGTTTTAATGGTTCAAATTGGTCGCCATTAGAAGAGACACTAGCATCACCAGTTTGCCCTGTACTATTTGACATAGTTTTAGGTGAAGAATCATCAATATCTGCCGGCATAATCAATTTTTTTGGGGTAATCAAACTGGGATTTTTTAGGGTTTTTAGGAGAGAGAAAAAAACACACTTATTTTTCTTCAAAAGCTCTCCTACCATTCAATTTTCAATCTACTTTTATCACTTTTTTTTGTTGGGTTTCTCTCTCTTTGCATACTTCGTCTCTATCTACTCCAATCAATCTTACTCTCAACTACCAGCTGGTCCCTGCAGTGATGATTCTCTGACTAACGAACATGACACTACTCACAAATGGCAGCGAAAACTATTCACTGTTAACCACGCTGCTAGCTAAAATTATGGGATTTCGCACCAGAAAATCAATGGATCTTAGAAAACACATTATGTTGATGAATATACAGAGGTTTAGTTAGATTAAAAGGGCTTTTAATTATGTTGAAATTTGTAGATGTGTGAATATTGAGTGAAAGATACAAGAACAGGTTGAGAACAAATTACTGGAAGTGAAGGGATTTAGTAAAGGTTAAGACGAAGAAGAAGGAAGAGAAAGGTGATGATGAAGAGAGGACAATATTATTAAGAGTCTTCTGCAAATTGTCAACAGTTTGAGCTGCTAATAAACCATTTAGTCTTACCTTTTATACTCCCTCCCATTATAACATTGTTGAGATCTTTTTATAATTTTTATTCAACACATAATTAGAGATATTTAATATTAAAATTGGACATTTAGCGAGAATATGAGTGAATTTGGTTTTTAATACTCCTTCCTTTCTCTATTTATTTCTTACAATGTTCTTTGGAAGCAAATTTTAATCTTCTAATAGAGTTTAAAATGTTAAATTTTGATTATAATTTTTAATTAATAAATATCAAAAAAACATATTTATGTGGGATTTGATAAATTCATTCAAATATATATATTTTTTAAATATTAATATTTTATAATTTTTTAAAACTCACAATTAAAATTATTTGACTTTTATATTTGCATTGGGCACTGCACAGAAATTGAATGAAAAAACAAAAAACGGAAGGAATATTTTTTTAAAATAATTGAAATGAGTGTTTTATAATGTTTAAAATGTCATTTAAAATTTTTAGAATATTGAGTTAAACATTTAAAAAAATTTAAATACTTTTTATCCCAATAACTATTTGTAATGACAATTAAGAAAAAAAGAGTAAAGTGGTATTTTATGTTGGAGTAGAAGAAATATATTGATAAAATAAAAAAAAAATTAAATATGTAGATGGAATTTCTCATCTTCCTTTCCCTCGAATTTCCTGATCCAAACAAGGGTTAAGGATATGAGACACCAAATGCAAGCAAGGGACAAAGTATAAAAATTCCATTAAGAGCTTTTGCAAGAAAAAGAAGTTGGAAACATGTAAGTTATGGTCAGATTCACTTCAAATAAGAGAAAACCAGGAGGAGGTTCGAAAATTAAGAATCTTAATATTAAATTACGTAATATATATATTTATTGTCTATTGATATATTCAAAAAATGTCATAATTATTTAAATTGCACGGAGACTTTAAAAATTTTGCTCTGCCTATGAAAACTTGGAGCTGTCAATGTGAAAGCTAACAATTTTGCCTAAGTTCAACCAGCCCTAATGCTTATTCTTATGCTATGAACTCTCCAATGCCAAATTGTTTCAAAAGAAATCAATTTCAATTTGACAATTAGTACTAGATTTAACCAAAATACATAGATGTCCCTAAATTGCTAAACATTGGCTGAAGAAAAACATACTAAAAACCCTAATTGTTCATTTCGCGCTTGTTCGAATAAATATGGATTCAATGTAATGGGTCATCGTAAATGAAACCCGATTACAACATTATCAGGACTCAAGAACAGCAAATAATAATACAAATAAAAAATTAAGAAGTAGAGATTTGAGAGTGAGAACAAAACCTATTACAGGCATGGGGAGATCATTCAGGATCAAACCCCATAAATCCAAAATCAGGACCGGGTAATTGATTGACAATTTTCCATTAAATGCTTATGCTTCAAATATCAGCCATAGAAAAACGGAAACTAAGATGAAAAAAGTGTTTGAAATTGAGTATAATCGTAATGACTTATCGCACAACTTCTGCAATGGCTTAACATTTTAATGATGCAAACAAAGGGTGATTGAGAATAATACATCATCCCCTCCAAAATATTTGCACCAAACACATTTTTACCAATCCAATGTGTTTGTCAGATCGTGTATATGTAGAGTTATACATAACTGAAAATTATAAATTTTGATATTATGAAAACATGCGACGAGACGAATAAAACAAGATTTCATGTGACTGTTTTTTCTCGTATAATAGTTGAAATATATAAATTACCATAGAATAATAAATACTAAATAGTACAAAAGTTAATCTGGTGCAAGTAATATGAAATTGATAAAATAGTTTGTTTTAATTTGGTGTAACATGGATAACCTTATTCAATTTGCACACACCACAGCCCATAGGGCCACATGAATGATAGGTAGATAGAACCGTGGAATTGTAGAAGAGCAAAGAACGAGTGTTGGCCCAAAGCTCAACAAGGAGTCCGGCCCTTGTTTGTATAAATACTACTGAATAAACTAATTTTCTACTAGACCATCTTATTATGAGACAAGCTCATACAATGATATAATTCATTTATTTTTTTAATTTAAAATTATAAATAATTACTTTAAGGATATGTATAATTCACTTAAAAATTATTAAAAATAATCACTTTAAGATTATTAAAAACAATCACTTTAAAATCTTTAAGATTATACATTAAACAGACATTATAGAGATAAAATCAGTGAAACCTTATAATTTGAGAATTTGTATTAATAATTATTATTACACTGATAATTTACAAGTTAAACTTGAAAAGTGGAGTACAAAAATTGACCAAATGAAAACTCCATGTGCACATGCACGTGATTGAAAGGGGCGTTTGGATGAATGGAGATGCAATAAATCCACAATAAGTATGGACAAGGCAATATATATAGTAGTAATTAAACTAAACAAGCTTTAAATAAAAAGTCCAAAATACCCTTAAATAAGAATCGCAATGGCACTATCACTAACAAAGAGAGAAAGAAAGGAAAGCATCTTTAAAAAAGCCTTCATAATAATAATAATAATAATAATAATAATTTTCACCAATTCAAAAACTGCTTAAACAAGCAATGAGCGGGCAGTAACAAGACTGTTGGAGTTCCTACCATAATTACCCATTCTTCTTTTTTTTTTTTTTTTTTTTGGAGGGAGATGGAGTATATAATTTTATATATATATACTGGCATTTTTGGGGGGAAACTCAAGTACTGGACAATCAACCCTTCATTTAACTGTCATTTGAATACCAAACTAACGGCTACTTCATTAGAAGAGAAGAGACTACTGAATCTGACAAGAGAGGGAAACAAAACCATAACAAATACTAACCACTTTTTGAACAAGATTTAAAACCCCATTGTAAATGGGGATAGTTTTCCCTCCTAAAATAATTGTCCAAGAAAAACAGAGCCTAAAACTCTTTTAAACTGCCTACCAACAACTGATGTACATTCAGATCCTCCATCTCTCCATTCTTTTTAGCTATTCATTGAAGAACCTTCATTAAAACCTTCTTCAATGACGTTTCTTTGAGGATCGTTCGTCTGCGTCATCAGCATCTTCTTCTTCGTCAACACCGTCATCCTCGTCTCTCTTTCTCTTTGATTCTGAAGAGGACGGAGCCATTACTTGCCCTTCTCCCAAATCATCCTCGTCGTCTTCAACCTCTTCACCTTCTACAGCATCATCTCCGTCGTTTTCAGTTTCCATGTCACTGTCATCTGCGTTTTCTGTCCTTTGTCTGACACGCTGGACTAAGTACCCTTCCTCACCATCTTCTTCCTACAAATTAGGAGCAACAAATTCACCAATTTCTCATTAAAGCGTTCATGGAAAACATAGATCACCATAATCTAAACATCAAGATATCCTCAGCGGAGCACCAACAAACAAGATAACATTGTAGACTACTAGAGTTTCTGCTTATTCTGACCAAACAGAATCTCATCACCCCTGGCCTGAGAATTAACCCCAGAACACAAAAAAATCAAACAGAATTAACCCCAGAATCTAATTGAAAGTCCGAATTTAAAGCCCTAGAGAACTAATACTTCCACCCCTATAAACCCTAGAAAAAAATCAATCAACAGAAAAATAGAACACCATGTAACAACCATCATGAAACGGCAAGATGAACTAAAATATCAACAATCTGGCTCAACATCAAAAGAAAAGGACTATAAAAATAGCAGATAAAACAGTAAAATTGAACATATTTATCCAGAAAAAAAACCCACAAACCGTCTTTGCAGAATATCAGAAGCAGAACGCACACCAACTTCATTCAATCCACCCAATAAGGCTCGAAAATCACAAATCGAAAACCACAATAACTATTGCAAACATAAATGATTGGTCCATAAACCAAGAAACAACCAACAATACAACAAAGAGCCATTGCTGACATGTCCCAAAACTTTGAACGGGTTCATATACATCTCATGAACTCCTTATATGCAGCTTATTAATTATCTACACATTTCAAATAACATTAAACTCCTGCAGGATAAGAAATAAAAATTTACAATAATGAAAAATAGCCCACGCCAAACTGGTCACTCAGCAGAAATCATATCATTATTAAATAATCGAAGTAAGCTTTCCAGAACGCCAACATCAAAAGCAGTAAATGACCAATTTTTTGAAACCTAAGAGTTAAAAACTGGTCACAAGAATCTGTTGGTTCAAAACAATTAATTAAGGAGCACCATAGAACCAAAACTCCCTGATGATCATAAAAAATTAACACAATAGAGTATCTCACTGCCATAATCTACCACACGTCTTCTTACATTCCTTTGCTATTAGCTTCATATCATATTAATCAAGCCAACAAGCTAAGCAAAAATACCTGGTCAAGCCACTAAAGCTACAAGATCAAACTACACACTCACACAGCTTTGGGATGAATTGCGCATATACTGCTAATCACTGACAAATCACAAAACGAATGCAAATACAATTTAGAATCTATTGTTCAATATCTCCATGATAACAGAATATTAAAAGCATCAACCACACAGGAAAAACCAGTAATCAAATGCTCAAACTATGCCAAATCAGAACCTGAACATGAAGAACAAATTTTCAGCTATAAGGCAAAATGTTAGCAAATCACATCAAAAACACTAATAACAAACTTTTAAAAAATCAACTCAACCAAACAGTAAAATAAAGCACAAGGGGATAAACAATAACAAAACCATGATTATACCTCATCTTCACCCTCGACTTCATCATCTGATTCTCCCTCATCTTCAACACCCAACTCCTCCTCCCCCGTCTCCCCGTTATCATCCTCATCATCATCATCTTCCCCTTGTTCATGACCATCAATTTCTCCATCAGTACTAGTCAATCTTCCCGTGCTCCCTGGCTCAGCAACATCAACATCATCATTATCAACCTCCTCAACCTCATCCTCATCATCATCGTCATCATCATCATCCTCATACTCCTCATCCCCATCTCCGTCTTCATCATCATCACTATCCACAATATCATGAACCTCAACAACATCCTCCTCCTCCTCACCATCATCCTCATCGATCTCCTCTACATCCTCATCCTCGCCATCGTCATCCTCCTCATCATCCTCACCATCTACTTCCCCAACTGCCTCAATTCTAAACCCATTTTCCTGCATCCCTCCATTCTCTCTCCTCCTTGAAATCTCCATCTCAGCTTCTTCTTCATCGGCATCACTTTCTTCATCCTCATCAACGTCAACAATCCCTTCACCACCACCACTACTATGCCCGTTACTCATCCTATAACTTCCTTCCTCTCCATCACCATCACCATCAACTTCACCACTACCAGGATCATCCTCTTCCTCTTCCTCCTCCTCATCTTCTTCCTCATCATCACTTTCGGGTCTCTCATTACCCTCAGCATCCATCTTATCCAAATACTTCAACGATTTAATCAAACCAAAAACCCTAGCTCTATAATCCTTAACCCTAGTAACAGGACATTCATACAAATCAAGTGACACAAGCTTCAACTGAGCTAAAGGAGCAAGATCTTCAATATACTGAATTCGATTATTCGATAAATCAAGGTCTCGAAGTGAATCAAGCCCCGCTCCAACAAGATGTTCCAAACCCGAAGATATCCGATTATCAGAAAGTGTGAGTTTCTGGAGACTTTGAAGACGAGGAAATTGCTCAAGAGATGATACACCTATGTTCGCCAAAGATAGATGCTGAAGATTATGGAACTTCTCTAATAGTGAAGAGGCTGGTAAACGGCCGTGTAAACACTTAACAGCGCCGTCTAGGGTTATGGATTTTGTTGAACGATTATCTGTTTGGCCGTCTATCGCCGTTTCAACCGCTCTTTCCCAGATCTCATCCATTCAAAAAATTACAAATCTCTTAAAAATATTAACTTCAAATACTCTCATAAAAAACCAACACAAAATTGCAAAAAAAAAAAATTATATTATGTTTCTTTTCTGGCAGAAATCAAGAACAGAAACCCTAATTCACCTGATTTGGCTAAAATCAAATTTCAAGTTTTGATAAGTATGACGAAGATTTCTATTGTAATTTTGAGTTTTCTCTCCTCTTTTCTATTTTCTCTTCTCTATTTGTTTTGTTTATGTTGTTTCTCTCTCTACAATGTTGTTTCTCTCTCTTAAGAGATAAACCCCAGATAAAAAGTAGGGGAAAGAAAATTGATATGGGCTGGGTTAGGTTTTGGGTAGGGAAAGGATAGTCGTTGGATTGAGAAAGCACGGATTGATGACGTGGAAAAACAAATGGTAGAGATTGAAGATTGGTGTGTTTGTTTCTCTGAAGAAAGGCCTGGATTGGTATACGCGTCTTTCGTGGGATGCAAATGGATGGAAATTGGTGAAATTACTGAAATATCAGGGTGGAAACGCAAATGCTCCTAATGTTTCTATATATTACGATAATACCCTTTTTTAAAAACGACGGCTTTTTCGGCATTTTACTTAAAATTTGAGTTGCACTTAACTATAAATTTTTTTTTATTTTTAAAATCGGTTAATATTATTTGATTTTATATTTGCATATAGTAAAATTTTCGGACCAGACCTGACTAATTCTAATATCGAGTACTAACAGACCGTTTTACAATGATCTAGTATTTACGTTTTTTTCTTTGTATAGCAAATTTTTACTAAGATAATGCATTCATTTATATGTATATAAATATAAATACATATTGCGTCTTCAATTGAATCTACGAAAGTCATGACTCATGATGACCATAAAAAAGTAATGTTTCATGACTTACATAATTTAAGTACATCACCATTCACCAAATTTCTAGGTAGCGTTTCAAGTTTTTAACCATAGATAAGCAAAAGTACATCATCAAATCCAAAACATTATAATAATAAAAATACATCAGTATATCGCCAATTTTTAATAATATAAAACACAAAGTATATTCGATAGTAAAGTCAATAGTCAAAAATAACAATCAACGAGTTCACCCATGAATAAACAACAATGCTCTAAGGCATGTTGATAACTGAATAAGCCAAACTGATCTTCGACAACTCTATACAATAAAAAGAAACATTAATAATATTATTTTATAGAATAAACATAAGAGTAATCCTGACAAGAAAGATCATGTATCGTTTTCTAACTGTACTATATCCTCCAAGCAGTCCTCAAAAAATGGAGAAGGCCCATGAATTTATCTTGACAAGAAATAAGAGTTTTCACCATTTTTGGACTTAATGAAGTACGAAAGGTATCAAGAACTCAGTTTTCAGCACTAAATGCACTTTTTGATGCAACTGTGGATACAGAAATGACTAGCGCTTCACTTTACGATTTACACTAGACCAGATAATGTTTCGGTTTTTAGTCTGGCATGATCTAAATATTTTAAAACCTATACCAGACCGAAAATCGTAATTGAAAAAACAGCTAGTCTCTTGAGAGACCGTCTATTTGAGAGTAGGGATGCAAACGGGGTGGGGATTGGAATTCCCATCCTCATCCCCATCTGTTAATGGAATATCCATCCCGTCCCCATTTCCGTGGCGGGTATAATTTTTTTCCCCGTCCCCTCCCCGATGGGTTTGTACTTAAAACCATCCCCGCCCCACCACCCATCTGGGTATCCATCCCCGTCTAATACCCATTTTCCCCCCACCACTCGTCAAATCCCCGCTTAATACCCATTTGTACCACATATTTATATTCAATCATTTGGGCCTTAAAACCCATAATATATATCCCAACTCCAAAGTCTCAAATAAACCGGGGTTTCCCAAAATTTGAAAATAAATTCAGGGTTTCCAAAAATTTGAAAAAAAAAAATTTGAAAATAAATTTAGGGTTTCCCAAAATGTGTACATATCTTGAGGCGGGCGGGGCGGGTATCACCTAAAACCCATCCCCATCCCCATCCCCGCGGCGGGTATGAATTTTATACCCGTACCCGCCCCATGACCCATCAAACCGGGACCCATCGGGGCGGGTCTCCTATTAGACCCGCCCCGCCTGCATCCCTATTTGAGAGACATATCTCAAGCCCAACCCATTAAAGATTAATGCGTACTTACTATATTCTTAATGCCTACTTACATTATCCTTAATGCTTACTTACCGTATTCTTAATGCCTCCTTTCAATGTCTTAAATGTCAACTTACATCATTCTTAATGTTTACTTACAATATTTTAAAAATCATCAAATGGGCCGGCCCGATTAAAGATGGTCCCTCCAAGAAATCATCTCTCACAAGAATTTGTATTGAAAAAAAAATAAATTAGGCAATTTAGACTGTAGATCAGACAAAATACTAAAATCATCGTTTAATCAAATTTAATTGCGATTTAGCGGTAGCCCCAGAGGTCACTAAACCAACGTTTTTATGTTTATTTTTCAACGTTTATGTTCCCTCCTTTACTGTCCATTAACATTAATTTTGTTATTTTATCCTATAATTCTAACGTTTTACTGTTTTAGTATAGTGTGTGGTGGTGCTAGGAATGTATCTACAGGGAGTTATGAGTAATCTATAGTCTCATAGTAATCAGGTGAATATGATTTTTTAGCAAGGTTTAGTCCACAACAACAATTAATTCTAGGATGAAAGATCAAGATTAAACTAGGATTTTGGGGCAATTCACTTAAAAACTAGTAAGCTTGAGATTGATGGTGATTACATTGGATGGAGTAGTCGTGACATATCAAATTGAGACAATTACATTAGCTTTAGGTTAAAATATCGCTGAACAAATGGATAAGATATAAGATATTGGCTTTAAACCCTCAACCATATGTTGACCATCCACATAACTTTAAGTTGACCATGGTAACTCACGATTCACAACATAACAATTTTGATGACTAATTATCCTTTACGTACTTAGGATTAAGTCGAGTATCTAATAAACTTTGGCTTCTAGGTTACTTGTTCGTTAGGGAAGCCTTCAGCACTAATTTTTATGAGTAATAAAAGTTGCTATGCATATGTGGAGTTTGAACGGTGTAAACTTCCTTTGAAAGGGAACTCAAACACTCAACACTCCTATTATTTCTCGTTTTAATGGCTTTGGGTTTAAAACTCTAACCGTTAACTTTCAATCTAATACCTAATTATCATTAATCACTTTTATTGAATTAATAATTCCTTAAACCTTGATCACATATATTGTGTTCCTTTGTGTTATCCTTTGACACTTTTCAACACAATTAAGGGGAAGGATACATTGTAAGAATGGTTAATGACCATGGTTTGTAGGCGCTCTAATGAAACATGGTTATTTGGAGGTATTAAGGTGATTTAGGCTATAAAAGTAAAGCAAATATTAACATTAAGATTTAAGGTGATTCACCATAATAAGGTTACATCCACCATCATAGGCTAGTGTATCATTATGTGTTTAAAGAATTAAGAGCTTGGAAACTCATTACAATGTTGAAGGAATTACATCAATGGAGAATAGTGTGAGCTATACATGAATATAGAATAAAGAGAGTGGTAAGGATGGATGGGAGGCTCAAACTTTGTAGCTTGACTCTACACACCTATGTACATCATATACACATATTTATATAGGTAAAGGGGACAACAACATGGTACAAAACAGCAAGCAACAGTATGCAGAACAGAAGAACCAAGTTGTAGCCTACTCAACCTTGGCTCGGTCGAGCCAATCAGGGGAGTGCTCCTTTGTCTTCTTTCACGTGATTCAATGGTCCTATATGGTCCCCTTTATGCTCCCATAGCATGGTCCGGCTAGTGTGTACTATATTGCCTTAATTATTAATGACAGACCCATGTGAAACACTCCATATACTTGTTTTATGCACACAATGGGTGTGTGTACCATTTCATAACTTGGACTGTCCTTTACTACTCATTATAATGCATGCTTAAGGTCTAGTAATCATAGTTTGTTACTACTAACCTTTAAGATCAAATTCTTCTATAGTTCAAGTGTCATATAACACATGACTAAAAATTACAAGACTGGAGTCACACACTCTTTCACCTTTCAACAAATTTCTTATTATATTTATCTATATTATCGACTTGAAAGTATGAAGGAAAGTAAAAACTGAATAAGCAGTTTTTTGTTATGAATAGTGCATATATGATGAGGTTTGTGAGAATTCGATTAATATTTTTAATATATTTTTGCAATCTTTATTTAAATAGTGTTTATTAGAATGTATTCGAGGAATATATCAAGTCAAAAATGCTTAATTTTTTAAAAGGAAAAAATGATTGAGAAACTTCAACTTTAAGTTAAAAATATTGCTATCATTTAAGTTTATTAAATTTTTTATAATTTGACTTGCTTTATATAAATAACGGCCATTATAACAATTACTTGGCGTTCTCCAAGTTCAAAATCCTAACTCAACCCAAAGTCTTAAAGTTGGATCACTCACATATCATTTTATGAAGCATGTACTCTATAATGGCCTATAATTTTCTTCTACAAAGCTAAGGCTCACAAAGCAATAATGGTTAATACATACATCTAACTATCTAAGTATGCTTCTATGCAAAACACAAATGGACATGAGGGCAAAAATGATTAGAAAATATATATCCACACAAGTCCATTAAAATTCTACATGAATATGTTTTTCCATATAGATCAATGAGAAATTATAGTCAAAGTTAGACACTAAAATTCGTTAATGCATTGCTATTTAAGAAAAGCATATAAAAATAAAGAGAGTAAAATTTTTAATTTGTAATGTACATATATTTTGTCATTTATTACTATTTGAGTTTAAATTACCCAATTATAGTATGAAAAGTTATCTTATCCTTTCCTAATATTGTACTTCATTCGTTTTGAAATACTCGCTACATTTATATTATTGACACTATTCATCATGCAACCTTATTTTACATATTGCAGCTAATGTGTAAGAAAAAATATAGTTAACTAGAATCTTAATCGAATCGTCTAATTATATAGTTTCATAATATTAATTTTTTTATTATTTTTAAATATATATAATTCAAAATATATAAATAATCAAAATAACATATTTAATTCTGTTAAAGTTAAATGTAGTAATGCAGTGGAACAGATCTATTACTAACAAAGTTATATTTTGAATCTTGATTAAAAAATTCCTTTCCATGTGAAAAATCAAGTCAATCCTACAATTCTTTACTCAGTCACCATCAACACCCTTGTTCTTCAATCATTATCAATCCAAATTCCTCATCACCTCTCTCCATTTCAACAACCAACCTAACATTACATTTTCTCTCAAAATCCCAATCAAAATTGTCACCACTCTCAATTACCCAAATGGGAAAAGGCGGTGGTTGTGTACCCAGCAAGAAAAAATTTCCCGGTGGGGTAATCGGCGATGATCCAACACAACCTCAACCACCAATAGAGACCAGCAAAACCTCCATAGATTCATCTTCAACAGAACAACCAAACGGTCCAAACCCTACATCGCAGCGCGATGTCGATTTGGAACATTCATCAACACCCCACAGTTTGAAGGTATTCATAGTCTTTTACTCGATGTATGGACACGTTGAGGGGTTAGCGAAGAGGATGAAGAAAGGGGTTGACTCCGTTGATGGCGTTGAAGGGGTTTTATATAGAGTGCCTGAAACTTTATCGCCGGAAATTTTGGTTCATATGAAGGCGTCGCCGAAGGATGATTCGATCCCGGAGATATCGTCGGCGTCGGAACTTTCAGGTGCTGATGGGTTTTTGTTTGGGTTTCCGACTAGGTATGGTTGTATGGCAGCGCAGATGAAGGCTTTTTTTGATACAACGGGGCAGTTGTGGAAAGAGCAGTCACTTGCTGGGAAACCTGCCGGATTTTTTGTTAGTACTGGTACCCAAGGTGGTGGCCAGGAGACTACTGCGTAAGTTTTTCGGAAATTGATGTGGATTTTATTGTATTTAGATGATATAGAATTAGATTGAAAATTTACTTACTGATTAGTGTTAGCTAATTTTGGTACTCAAATCGGCCAAATTGGTCATTGTGTTACTAGTACTTGTTTTTGCTGTTGTAGGGAATAGTGAATCTGTCAACACTAATTTTTAACAGAGCTGAGTTTTGGTTTGTGATTGAAGTTCTGTTTTTTGTTTTGATTGAATTGTGAACTATACTTGGTGAAATTCAAACCCTCTTGTATGAGAAGGTCTCACCGTCACATGCCTCATACTTGGCTTAAATAGCCCAATAATAAAAACTTTTAGCCTATGCGCTTCTTGTTTGGTGGTCGTCTCTGGTCATCTCACTGTGAGACGGGCTGGGTTTGGATGTTTTGACAATGGAGATAGAATGTTGCATGTTGTATGAGAAACGAGTGTGTTTGGATGTTTTGATGATGGAGACATGATGTTTGGGTATTTGATGTTTATGGACTGATTCATTGATTTTGGCAATATGATAGGAATTGGAGTAGTAATTGTAAGTGTTTTGACTTGGTTTGGTTTGTATTGTCTTGAATATGATGTCATAGAGTTGAGTAGTTCACTTGGGGATTTTGAGATTAGGATATACTTTTTAAAGGATACTTTTGTTGAAAGCACACTTTTATTTTTTTCCTTTTTTTTTATGGGGGTGTTTAAGTTCACATTTCATTTGGGGCTTTAGGTCACCTAGGTTGTGAAAAGATGAAAGTATACTTTTCTAATATGACGAAACAAGTGTAATACAATGTGGTTGCTAAGGAACAAGAAAGTGCTGCCTTTCTTTAGGGTTGGTATAAATGATACAAGAAGTCTTTTCTGAAAGAATGTCCTTTTATTGCAAAGTTAAGGTTCTACCTTGTTGATTTGGAAAGATACCCCAAGAGTTCCATATATTGATTATCTATTTTTTCAAATAGAAATATGTAGGAATCTCCCTTCATCATACATATAGATCTTGAAAGTAGAATCTGAATTTTAAAAACTCACACTCTTGGGCCATAGCTAACTGTTCCTGGTTAGTGGGGAAATAGAAGGATTGATTTATGTGTATGTCTCCACCCGTGCGCAGGGGGAAGGGGGTACGAGATTATGTCGATTGTCTATTTATGTTGAAACGTGACCCCTTGAATGTCGAGTTTCTCTTATTATTAAGGAACATTCCGTTTCAACTCAAAAAAAAGGAATATTCCGTTTTATAAAGTAAAACTTAAGCTATGAGAATTGTTTTTGTCTTTGAAAGTGATATTTTGATGGGGACTCCTAAAGCATTGAGCATAGTATGTGAGGTGTGAGCTAAGTGAATATGCAATGTTGAATTATGAAATAGAGGTTGTAAGTGTTGAACTTTACTTTCCTTTCTTTTCCTTTCCGTTCCCTTTATAATATAATACTGCTTGATGTATGAGTACAAAATATTTTTGTCTTTCTGTGCTTACTTTATTTTTATAAAGGAATTCATTCACATGTGTTTTTCAGTTTTTCATTTCTTGTATCGTGTTAGAGATTGTACAATGAGATGAAGAAAGTGACGGATTGATGCTAAATAATCTTCATCCAGTCCTTTTGTTTATATGGTCACGGTGTGAACATTCAGATGGATGTTTGGTGACTTAAGAATCTCCACCTCTACAATTTATTTGTAGCAGGAGGAAGTTGGGTGGCATTTTAGGGCATTCGAGTCTTTAGAAGATTATATTCTTTTATGAAGAATATTGGCTTTTATAGAGATTTTAGTCTGTTCGGGTTCTGTTATGATAGTTTCTGGAAGGATATTGCTTATGCATTGTATATATAATGAAAGGGAGAGGGATGTTAATGGGTATCTGAATTGCAATGAAGAAGAATCTCCTGGAGTGGGTCTTTAGCTCATAATGAAATACAATACACAAATAATCTTGCTCCTATTTCTATTCTCATTCTATCCTTCTTTTTGCCTTCTTCTTTTCTGCTACTTCTTTCTCTGTTCTTCTTGATTAATTGTTCTGCATTTCTGCAGCATAAATCAGTGTTCATCAGAAAGCTGAAAGGGCAGTTACTGTTCTGCTTGTAGTTTCTTGTAGTGTTATCACGGGTAGAAGACCTAACAATCTTTTCCATTAGAATTTATTTGTATGAAGAGAATTTCATCACGAGTGATCTTTGGGCTCAAACTGCTGTTTACTAGGTCCAGCATTCCAGATAGAGAATCACAAGCATAATATAGGAAATTCAAGCTTTCACCCTTTGAAGTAGCTAATTGATAAGCTTCAACATCTCACCCTTTAGTGTCTTATAAATTGCCAAGGGTGACCTTTTAGATTTTTCTTCAGTTGATTTGACAACCTTACGAGAGTTATGTCTAGAGGGGTTTTAGTCTTTTAGAGTAGACTAGTTTGAATCAGAATGTATTGTCCATATGAGCATCACATTTTTATGAGTGAAGAGTTATGTTTCATTAGAATAAGATAATTGTGATTAGTTATGTATCTTCTTCGTTCAACCTCCTTATCTTATTTTGATAAGGGTATGCGTAGGTCTTACATCCCTCCCTAAACTCTGATCATAGCTTCTATGAGTGGGATATACCGGGTATTATGATGATGATGAGTTACATAGCTTTATGGAAGGCTGTACCTGACTTATTAAGGGTGGTCAGTATGTTGAAGCTTGTGGACCTGTTTGTTCTTATCATTCGGAGAATCATTTAACAAAACAAAGCAGCATCGTTTGAATTTTCTATAAAGCTTTAGAAGTGTGTATTTGTTCTTCCTTGCATTCTCGATTTAATTATGGTCCATTGTGGTTTGTGTCTCTTAGTTGATGTTGTCATTCTCCATGGCGAGTAAACATATGGATGGTTCCCGTTTAGGCAATTTGTATTGTTCCGACTTTCTCATGAGATGCTGAGATTTTAGAAAGAACTATCGCCCTTATCCTCTTTTTTGCGCTTTATTTTTGCAGCTGGACAGCAATCACTCAATTAGTTCACCACGGAATGCTCTTCGTTCCTGTTGGGTACACCTTTGGTGCGGGAATGTTCAAGATGGACTCAATTCGAGGAGGTTCTCCTTACGGTGCTGGAGTTTTTGCTGGCGATGGTACTCGAGAACCTAGTGACATAGAACTAGCTCTGGCAGAGCACCAGGGTAAGTATATGGCTGGAGTTGTGAAGAGGCTTGCTCAGCCTTGATTTCCAATTGGTCGGGTTTTCGTCACTGATGTACTCCATCATTTGGAGTGTATATGTCCTGTTCATCACTTCAACTCTTTGTTTTCTACACATAGCCTTTTGCACAATACTAGGATACAAGGTGTTTTTTTCCCTTTGTTTTTTTATTTCTTGCATTTGTGTTCTTTATACATTGTTTCGTCTGTATTCATGGATTTACATTGGTGTACATGTTTTAAACACATAACTCTACTATTGTTTCGATGATGGTCTGATAATAAGATGTCAAAATTTTGTAGAAAGATGTTTCTTTGGAAAAGTAGCATCTTTGGCTTTAGTTTAATTGCACTCGGTTTTTCTTTGTTGTGAAACGACAAGCAATAGCTTAACGAATAATGGAGTGTTTGACCGAGGAGTGTTCATATGGCATTGCTGTTTTGCTTAGGCATGTATCCGAAAGAATGCCCGGTCTCTTTTTTTTTTGATCTCTGTTTAATCGCTGATTCGTATTATCATCATCATATTTATTAAGTGTATCTCACTTATAAAAAACTCTCCGCTTCGTGCATGCAATGGTATAGGAGTAGTTTATCTCTAATATAGACAAATGGCTGATGTCATAACATCATAATTATTTATTTCTTAATAGGGTTATATTATAGGGTTACTTAGTACAAGTTGTACAACCACATCTAATTGTAGAAGTACATATTATCATTCATTCTGATTAAAAAAGCATCAACTTAACAAGGGATAATCCATGACTCAAAAGCTATTATTTGACAAAGATGATAAATTTACTACATTCCTCCAATTCTAACAATGTAACATTAAGCGTTGATTTATTTGGATTATAAGGTAGGCTAAGGAAAAAAGTAGATATGTGAAAATTGAGATATTATCCGAAAAAAATAATATTTACTCTATTTAAGAAAAAACTCAAATTTTAATTATTCATTAACAATGCTATTTTGCGTTCCTCTCTGACTTGTTAATTTCATCTCACATTTCTTAGTCAATTGAGAAAATGCCTTACAAGTTAGCCCTTCCATATTCAAAGCTCTTTTAGCGTACTGCTGCACTTCTTTGACTCTACTCCTTATCTCAAATCCTCCCACATCTACCATGATCTTTGTTATCATGCTCTTGATTTCTTCTCTACTCACTACCCCTTTAGTTGGTAACTCTTTCGATCGAATCGCAACCCTAATCTCATCCACCATCAATGTCGCATTCATATTTTGTTCTGCATATAATGGCCATGCAATTATAGGTACACCATTTACCAGACTTTCTAAAGTAGAATTCCATCCACAATGCGATAAAAACCCACCAATAGAACAGTGGGCTAATATCTCTGTTTGTGGAGCCCACATAGGGATCACTTTACCTAAGTTATGGGTTCGGGTCAAGAACCCATGGGGCAAATATAGAGATATGATTTGATCTTGACCGTCCATTGCATGGAAGAGGGCCCCAGCCCTATCATGCTCGATTGGAGGACGTAACACCCAAATAAATCTTTGGTTACTCATTTCCAAACCCCAAGCCAACTCTATAGTTTGTTGACTAGACAAAGTCCCCCCACTTCCAAAAGACACATATAGAACTGATTCCTTAGGCTGTTCATTTAGCCACTCTAACAACTCACCCCCTAAACACTCCGGTCGAACCGGTCTAACCAATGGTCCAACTGGATAAACCGACTTATCAAACATTTTTCTTAATTCTTTATTATTTCTCAAGGAATAAAGTGTTTTAGGCTCCAAATCTTCCCAAGTATTGACCAATACCCCATCAGCCTTTCCTATCTCAACTCCTATACGAACATAATCATCATAATCACTATTTTTCGGGTCAAAAACCGGGTCTAGTATATCATCGTACTCGACCCGTTTACAACCGGGTATGTACAAGGGCCCTACATGCTTAATTTGTTTATCAAGGAAGGGTACCCAAATGGTCTCAGCTAAGAACCATGCATTTGAAGGAATACAAACATACTTAACCATATTAAACTCATCAGCAAGGTTAAGAAACTCGGTTCCAAATAGGTCCACAACAAGAAGGGTCGGGTTATGCTCCATGGATCGAAGCTCGGACCTAAGACTAGGAATATAGCCTCTCATCATGATGGCTAAACGGGTCAGGATCTTGTTTGATGGGTCTATTTTGGCCGAGGAGTCAACATAGGGGAGAACAACAAGATCATAAAGAGTTGGGGTATTGATAGGTTGGTTAAGAATGTTGGATTTGTGTAATGGGTCAAGGTTAGGCTCCATGGATACCATGAAAATGGTAACGTGAAAATCATGATGGATTATAAAACGGTTAGCGAGCTCGATCATGGGTATGAGATGGCCCATACCCGGACTTGCTAACAATGCAGCATGGGGCTTTGTTGGTATCACCATTGTTAAAGATAGAAAGAGTAGAGTTTGAGATTATGTATATTTTAGGGGGTGCAATGTAGGGTGAAGTAAAATATATTGTATATATAGAAAATAAATGTATACAGCTTCTTGCGTGAAATGGGATTTCACCGTAAGACTTTCTCTATACACGGATTGAATACGTATATATTTTTTGTTTTAAGATTATCTCGTCGAGAGACGATTTCTTACAAGAGTATATATGCTTGGTGGGTTGGGTGGAAACATGATCAAGTTTATGTGTATGAAGGGGCGGAACAAAGACTATAAGAGCCCTATTTACTTAGCTACGATGTTTAGAAAATTAAGGCTCTTCTTCCATTAGTTCTTCAATTAGAGATCAAATTTAATATTGATAGGTTTTGAACCCTTAATAATTGATATCACTAAAAGACACATTACCAACTGAGTTGCACTTGACTAATAAACTACAGGGAGTTTGTTAATATATAATATCTCATTTTATTAGGACTCTATATAATTGAATACCTTAAACAGGACTAAAATTGTCCCTATATGTATTTGAGCTTTATGTTGACTGATAGTCATTGATGATCGTGAGCAGGGGTTTTGTAAACGTACAATTAAGCTATTGTATTGGAAAACTTTGAGATGCTCTAATTAGTCAGAATAAAAAGTAAATGTCTAGGACATGTGCTACTGTTCACCGTGTATACTGCCAATAAATAAGGGTATTTACGAGTAACGTAGTACTTGGGATAAAAAGAAATATTATGTTATTTTGCAAATTTTTCTATTGACTAAATCCCTTGAGTATCTTAAAATAGCTATATTGGAA
Source organism: Amaranthus tricolor (assembly GCF_026212465.1). NCBI lineage: Eukaryota > Viridiplantae > Streptophyta > Magnoliopsida > Caryophyllales > Amaranthaceae > Amaranthus > Amaranthus tricolor. The sequence goes on along the minus strand of NC_080054.1, from coordinate 23,890,034 downwards.
AATTAGGGAGTCTTTATGGAAATCTCTTGTAGAAATTGTATATAAATAAAACAAATTGACTCCGTTCCTTTGCATAGTTATTGCTACGTTGCTTTACATATTACTAAAAATCCCATTTTTCATGAAGTATAAAATATTTTGAGATCGATTGCCATTTTGTAAATAATGATATATTCTGAAGTATTATATTATCCTTCTTTTATTCACACAACTTCATAATAAGTTGATATGATTTAAATTTTGATGTTTAGAAAATTAAATCTTATCTTAATTGGAGTAAGCATTAATTGAAGTTAGTACAACTTTCTTCAGATTAGTTCATAGACTCGATTCTCATATAGTCTCATTTTTTTTTCAGTCTACCCGTGATAAAAAAAATTTAAGGTTTGATATTTATTATTTTGAACTATAATAGAACAAAATGCAAGAAGATTGTAGTAGTGTTGTTTAGGTAGATGGTCACAATTGTATGACATATTTTAAAATAAGTAGGGGTTTAGCTTGACATGTGATGAGTTTATAGGTAGCTAATTTAAATTAATTAAGCATCCGTCTAATTAAAAATTAATTACTTGTAAGTTGTACTGTTGTAGGCTTGTAGCGTTGTCTTTTGGGAGTGAAATTCATTGAATTGACTTCGATTTTATCGTTTAATTTATTGGTGAGAGCAATGCACCATTTTTTAAAATAATTTTTATTATAAAGTAAAATAAATTACAAACTGTATAATATACTATGTTAAAAGTAAATTCGATCAATAAAATTTTTATCTTCAAAAAAGTCTTCAAACAAATTGGCAAACCAAACAAATCTTCCTTATAGCTAATTTTTTATTAGCATTAGTAAAAAGTTTAAAAAGGTTGTAATACGAAATGGGGAGATACAAATATACCATATAGCTTTAAAATCAGAAAATTTGAAAAAAATAAGATGTTTTAACAACTTAATTCCAAAAATAAGCTTCGTAAAAACTTAATTTCCAAAATAAGCGTCCGTACATCTAAACTTAGGCTTGGCGTAAATCGCTGTTACTAACAGCGAAAGACAAAAAAAAAAAAAAAAAAAATAAATGCCATAAGTCGTTGTTAGTAACAGCGACTTTAAGGTTAACTGGTCAACTCCTTATTCTCGTAGGCTGGAATGAAGAAGTAACTGAGAACTGGAAATTTAAAACACATTAAGTCGCTGTTACTAACAGCAACTTAAAAAAAAAAAAAAATTACGGACGCTTATTTTGGAAATTAAGTTTTTATGAAGCTTATTTTTGGAATTAAGTTGTTAAAACATCTTATTTTATTCAAATTTTCTTAAAACTAGAAGGGTTGATAGAAAGAAAACTTTTGGATTCATCGAAAGCAATTAGGGATGATATTTTGGAAGGATGAGTACAATATGCTCTTTTCTATTCCGTACCTACTAAAATTTTTTACAACCATCAACTATCTGCTATATATAACGGGTAAAATTCCATACTTAAGTCTGTCCACCTAGCCCCTAGGTATGCATTTAAACTCATCTGCATTCACTATGGCCAATTAGGTATACCCGTTATAGATATACCCACTTTATACCCCCTTATATTCACTCACAGTGCACGTTATATGTTACATAAAAACGCAATTCTTTACAAATTTTAAATTGTACATATAGTTTTATGTAAATCATACAACGTAACAAAATAAATTTAATATTCTTAATTATTTGTCAATGATTTTTAAAAAATTATAAAAAATTAATATAAAATTGTACATTTTAGTCTGTAAATATAGAATGGGACGGATATGAGTCGGAAACTCAGGGCGAGTGGGTGTTGGGTGGAGCGGGCTGGTAAGATCTACTACCCCCATAACAAAAATTATCGGGGATTGGATAAATTTTGCTTAAAATTTAGTCTGTACATTTCTCCTATGAAGTTGAAAGATAAGCAAATTACAGGGCAACTTTAGCTTATCTCTTGTACTAAAATCCAGAGAGCCTCCATAAAATTCTTAAATAATACTCTCTCTGTCTCAAAAAGATTACCACTGAGTCCACGATTGACTTAAAAAGCTCATATGGCAACAAATTTGTTTTTATGTTCATATCCTCCTAATAATAGCTTCTCATTAGAAATAATTCAAGTAGCCTGACCAGGCTCGATCCGGCAGAGAACCTCTAGGTTCCAACTTCCATCTAGTCAAGGTTAAGTAACTCAATAACTTCTGCCCCAATAGGTCCATATTTTCGCTGGCTTTCCAGAAATAAAACATAGTGTACCTAAAAGACATAAATAGCCGATTATCACTCGAAAACGACATACTCATTTGATTGAGTTTTTGCATGATTATCACGAAAACGATGATATTTACGTACACATCGAACCCTTTGAAATTACTACTGATATATGTTGCGGGGAGAAATATCACTTTTAATAGAAAAACCAAAGGAACATTGGGTGTGTTTCTGAAAAGAGTGTACCTTCTTCCATCTGAGGCTGGTCAAAAAGGGAACATAAAGTCTTAGCAGCACCCATCTCACCTTTTGTTCGTGCCTGGACATCAAACTGATTTGAATTTAAAACTGATTTGAGGGTCAAAAAAATCCTGATATTTTAAAGAAAATAAAGGGGAAGCAACAAAGAAGTACGTTGATCACATTCAGACAAGACTCGAGAAACAATAAGAGCATCTTTAATGGTGACCTTAAAAAAAAAATCATCACTCTTTTTTACAATTTTTCTCTTTTTTTAAAAGTTTATCTTTCTATCTAATCTTATTAACAATGATCTCTTTTAAAAGATCATCAACTTATTTCTCTTACTTTTTATCTATTCAACTATACTTTCTCTCTTAATTTATATAATATTTATTTTTTATTTTTTTCATAGTAACATTATCATGTACAACTTAATATAATTTTTTATTTAATTTTAATAAATTTAATTTAAGATAATTTTTTATTTGAAACCATGTTTTTTTTTTTTGAGATATTTAAGATGATTTTTTTTGTGTTTATTTAACCAAAAAAATAGTAGAAAAATAGGAAAGAAGATAAACAAATATGAATTTATGTCAAAAAAAACATTAAAATTAGTCTTATTTTATAGAGCTCAAAAAAATATAACCATTGGTATAATTTTTTCGGAAAAAAAATTTAATCAATTAAGAAAATAGCCATTAAAATAAATAAATGGCTATTTTTTTATCATCTAATGAGAAGGAGACACGTGGGACAGTGGGCAAAGCTGTGTCAGGGGAGGAATTTGCTGATTTCATCCTCCAATCAATGCTTGACATGTGGCAAAATGGGTGAAAAAAATTAGAGTGACCGTTCAATGGAACGAGTCACATGATGATCAAAATTGCCAACCTTTTCCCCAACCCACCCAATATTGGATCACCATTAATAATACTTTTGTACTAGTTTGATTATATGATCTAAAATTAGATCATCAAAATAGATGCTCTAACAAACAACATATAAAAAAAGAACATCAGAAAATAAAACAATTAAGGTGGATGATAATATATTAATATCTACTCACTTGCATAGCTTCCCAAATGGCCATTGTCCACGGTTGTAGAATGTAACACCCAAAAATGTCATAATGCTCAATCATTTCAGCATTGACGACAACCTATACACCAAATAAACCAAAAATAAAAAATCACAAAAGATTATTCCTACTAGAAACAAAATGTAAATTAGTTAGGAATAATACCTCAAAATTGGCATCTTTTTTATGAGTTAACCCTATCATGTCCTCCTTTTGAGTTAACCCAGAACATAAATTTTCCTTCTTGCTACCTAATAAAATTCAACAACATCCACATATTAAAAGACAGCTAAATTACACTTTACAACATTAACCAAAATAGTTCATAAGAAAAAACAATCCAAATTTGAAGATTTGCAAAAATCAAAAACAAATTTCACGGTCTTCACATAAATGACTCAATTTAAACTGGAGAGTAATTCCAAAAGGTAAAAAGAAAATCACAGAGAACGACGAAATGCAAGTAGTATCAGAAGGCAATGGCGGGCAGAATCAAGCAAGTGTAAATTTAACAGGGACTGATTTGGTATAATTTGCAACCATAACCAACCTGAAAACAATATTGAAACAAAATTTTTTGTAGAGAATTAGGGTTTTCTCTTATTTCTGAATGAATATTAAGTTACATGATACTTGATTATATAAAGACTAACCTTCTATAATTACAAACATAAATATACGCTAGAATATTGCTAAATATACTAACTTCTATATTTACACGAATGCTGAATATTTACTTATTTCTCAAGTTGAATCGTAGGTCATTCACCTACGTTCAAATCATCCTCATCATATCATAACCCGCATATCCCGGCCGCTAGTGCGACCCTTGGTTCGAGAACCAGAACCAGAACCATCCCAAATCGTTTCTTGAAAAATTCGCAATTTTCCTCTCATTCAATTAAAGCCATATCAAATGGTAATATTATCAACCAAAAGAAAAACAAAACTACGCATAAAATTGGACAAATTTCAACAAATCGAAACGAAATATTGAAAAAATAAGTGCAATCGATGAAATGCATGTCGAAAGAGAAAGGAGAAAAAAAAGAGAAATAACTGGTAATTGAGAGCGTTTCCATCTTCTACACCAGTTGTAGGTCAGTAGGACGAACTATTGAAGTCTAAGAAGGAGAAATGGAGCTCTGGTGTTATCTTCCTTTGGAGTATTCTCGTCTTCTTCGTGGTTTGGATCGCAGGAAATGCTTGGGAATGCAGAAAACGGCGGTTAAGACTTGAGAGCAGAGAATACATATAACGCGACTCCGGAAGGACGAAGAATAGACATGCTCCACCATTTTTAAATGGGTAGGATGTTATGATGAGACGGTATCAATTGGGAGGGTGCCCAAATAGACGATGATGCACTTTTAAAAACAAGAAATTTGGGACAAGTTTAAAATTGAGCGATGGAAATCTGAAACATAAATTTCATTTACAAATTGGTGTGGGTCCCACAAGATTAAGTACTCAAAGAAGTTAACCCAATGTATGTTATTATTTAATAAATTTAACTGAGGAGAGGCGAGTGTGGACTATAAATATTAAAAAACATTAAAATAAAATTAGTGGAAAAAAATAAAAATTACAATCATTAAAAAGTGTTTTTATAAAGTTTGTAGGAAATATGTGAAGATCATAAGCATTATAAAAATATTAAATTAAAGTTAAGATATGTGGGGAATATAAATAATATCAAAATATTAAAATTTAAATGAAAAAGTTAATTTGTCTAAAATTTATGATATAAATAAAAAGATTTTTTATGAGGACAATAATCGAAATTACTCAAAATGGTAAAATGAGAACAATTTAAGGAACGAAAGGAGTACAATATATACTTTTGACATTTTGTGTTTAAAATATTCAATTTAATTGTTTAACATTTAACACTGTTATTTTTAAATGTTAAAATTGACATTAAAAATACTAAAACACTCATTTTTTTAAATCAAAACATTTCCCACTCTTGTGTCTAGTTGCTTCTTAATCGCTCCGTTTTATTTACTTATATACACATCGTTTTTTATGCCTTGTTATTGCTTGTGTTGTTTTTTTTTTCAGCAAGTAGTTGTTCTCTTTTGACAACGATGTCACTCATATCCTCTTTATGTTGGGCTCTTACATGCTTAGGGGTAAAATCGACTACATTACGGGTATGGATTGCCAGTCACCTTCCCTCACCCAGACCCTGCTACTGAGCGGGACATTGGATACGATGATGATGATTACAATTATTAATGCTTAGTAACCATGTAATTTACGCTTCGTATTACAATCGTCATTAATGTGTAAGTTAAGTGTATTTAGTTTTAAGCTTTAAGTATGTGATGTTTAGTTTGAAGTATTAATTTACTGTAATGTCTGAGTTTCCTAAGTTTTAAATTTTAACCATACACATAGTGTTGTAATGTTTAAATCAATACAACGTATTACTTTAACATTAATCAATACAACATATTGTTCTAACATTACAACCAAAGATGATTTCAGATTATTGAGCTCTGAAGATTGTTAAGAACTTTATAACTGTCGGTCTAAAAGATTGAGTTATGGAGTAAGAAAAACCCCAAAAAATGTGCCTAACCTCTCTTGATAGTCATTTATGGTCGATCTTGCATGATGAAGTTAGTGTGTACTTGAATTAATGTTAGTACTTTGTGGGTTGGAGGCATAAAAGCTCGAAACTATTTGGAACCACTTAATAACTCATAGGAGATGCACCTAGGGCACTTGTCATAAATTGTTTAAAGTTCCATAGGAGACCAAAAACGCTTTAAGAAAACTCTGAAAGAGGGTGAATAGAGAGAGTGCCCGAAAACACACGTTTAAATTTTTTAAATCGTAATAATAAGAATTATGTTGTTGTCTGTTGCTATTGAAATTTAGAGTCAAACCTTTAAAAAAACTGATCAGCGAACTGAATTCAAAATTTCTCTAATCAACTTCTTACTTTTTAGGAAATCTTAATTAACTTAATAAAATAAATGTTACATTAAATATCTTATAAACGTCATCCAAAATAATATAATTAATAAATTTATCATAAAAGATACGATATATTATTTTAATAAAATTAACACCAATAATTAGAAAAAGGAAAAAATGTTAAAAAGTACATGATAAATTTTTTTTTTCCAAAAAGTACCTAATAAAAAAAGTTTTGCCAAAAAATACCTAACAAAATTTTTTCTTTTCCAAAGAGTACCAAGTAACGTTTACCAAGTAACGTTTTGTTTCAATTGACCGTCAAATATAACGATTGACTAGTCAAAATCAAAAATTCTTCTTCTTCGTCTTCAATTTCGTTTCCAATTTAATTTCGATTTTAAGTAAAAAGTAGAGGAAGAAGATAGTGAGGAAATTGAAGGTGAGGAACATTAATTTTTGATTTTGACCAGTTAACCGTTATATTTGACGGTCAACTGAAGGAAAACGTTAATTGGTACTCTTCGGAAAAAAAAAATTTTTATTAGATATTTTTTGACAAAACTTTTTTTTATTAGGTACTTTTTGGGAAAAAAACTTTTATCAGATATTTTCTGACACTTTTCCTTTAGAAAAACATCAAAATATTTATATACATGGTTGATTCTAGTCATTCTTCTTAATTATGTTTGATTGTGAATTTGTAGGATGTTAAATTGGAGGCCATGGAAAGAGTTTAAGATCGAGAAAGTCATGAATCTTAGTTGAGTCAATGAAACCTAGAAGTGAAGTGATCGAGCAGACTCATTTAAAATATTCATTAGCCTGTATATATAACTTCTAATTTGTTGATGGATCAGCCTCAAGTTCTAGGCTTTGCCATTGGTTATTTATTCATAATTTTGACTTTTGCAATTTAAACATAAAAAATCAATCAGAGATATTTCTCTTAACCTTAAACCATTTGATCACGACAAAGAAAATCCTTCATGTGGATACAATGTAATCTATTACTTACCACTAATACTAGTTATCAGAGGTATGCTAGATTTTTATTAATGTGTAGCATATAAAAGTTTTAGGTTTTAACAAACTTAAAAATTCTTTGGCAAAAATGTATGGTGGTTTTTGTCTATATTGTACATACTTGCATTTTTACTCTTCATTATCATTATCATCCTACCCAGTGTATCCCACTCATAGAAAAACTATAGACAAAGTCTAGGGAGGGAAGGACGGCGGTAATTCATACCCATAAAGGAGAGCGCGGCCAAAAGAATCCCCCCGGCTCGAGAGAGATAAGGTGACGTAGCTACACCGGAAAGATAAAATAAATGCATATAGATAAAATAAATAAGTAAAACCAACTACAAAAAAAGGAAACAAAAAACTAATAAAGAAACAAGAGAAGTAAGATGACAAAAACACCAAAAGGTAATCTAAGAGGACATCAGTAGTCTAAAACATGGTTATGGCGCCTCCAACTAGCCCTATCCCTAGTCAGGCCCTCAAAGAGGTCTAAATCATGTAAGTCAACTTTTATTTGCTCATTCCAAGTTCTCCTGGCCTTCCTCGACTCCTCTTACTCTCTACTATAATGCTTTCTACCCTCCTCACAGGGGCGGCGAAAGTCTTTCTCTGCATATGTCCAAACCACCTTAATCTATTTTCGCGCATTTTTTCAAAAATAGGGGCTACCCCTAGTTTGTCCTTAAACTCTTGGTTTCTAATTCGATCAATCAATGTGTGCCCACACATCCACCTCAGCATACGCATTTCTGTAACTTCCATCTTATGTTCAAAAATCTTATTTACAGGCCAACATTCGCTGCCATATAGCAGAGTAGGTCTGATTGTCGCTTGATAGAACTTTCCTTTTAACTTGCTTGGGAATTTCCTATCACCGCTTGTACACGATGATTTACATCTCCGTCAATCTCCCCTTCCCTTTGAATGATCGATCTCAAATACTTGTACTTGGTCGTACTTTTAACAACTGTTTCATCAATGAACACCTCTGGTTCACCTACCGGTGTTGTCCCACTAAAGTTACAGCGCAAATACTCGATCATCGTTCGACTAATGCGCAACCCTTTACCTTCTAAAGCTTCCCTCCACTCATCCAATTTATTACTAACCTCCTCTTTAGTTTCTGCTACTAGCACTATGTCGTCAGTGAATAGCATGCACCACGGTACCGTCCCCCAAATGGATTTAGAAATCTCTTCCACAATGACAGTAAAAATGAAAGTGCTTAGATTCAATCCCTGATGTAGTCCAACTTTAACAGGAAAAAACTCTGTTATCCCCACTGGTGTTTGAATGTTAATCGAAACTCTGTAATACATATCCTGTATAGCCTCAATGTACACTGAAGAAATACCTCTAACCTTGAGGCTATCCCAGATGCCACGTCGTGGTATGCTATCATACGCTTTCTCCAAGTCAATGAACACTATATGCAGATCTTTCTTACGTTCCCTATATTTCTCCATCAGCCTCCTCAAAACATGAATTGCCTTAATGATTGACCTTCCCAGCATAAAACCGAATTGGTTCTTTCTACTCACAGTTTCCTGTCTAATTTTCCTCTTTATCACTCTTTCCCACAATTTCATTGTGTGGCTTAGAAGTTTGATACCTCTATAATTCCCGCATACTTGCGCATCGCTTTTGTTTTTAAACAGGGGTATTAGTGTGGTATTCCTCCATTCTTCTGGCATCTTATGTGTCCTCAAAATAATATTAAAGAGGTTTGTCAGCCAACGAATGCCCTCTTCTCCTAAACCCCTCCACACTTCAATCTTTTTGAGAGCTTCTCTTACTTCTCTTGTGGTATTATCACTCGTTGACCCATATTCCAGTGGTTTTCGGACGTCAGAAATCTAATTATCCACCTCCTTTGGCCCCCTAGACTCATTGAGTAGCTGAGAGAAATACTGGAGCCATCTGGTTTTGATATCCTCTTATCTCAGGAGGACTTGTCCTCTCTCATCCTTGATGTATTTCATTGCCTTTAAGTCTTGACGCTGCCTGCACCTAGTCCTTGCCAACTTAAAAATCTGCTTCTCCCTCATCTTTTACTCTTCTTTTGATATTTAATTTGAAGGACGCTCGACCACTTAATTTCTTATTTTAGAATTGATAAGTCCTATGAGGATGTGTGGTCTCACAGTGAGACGTTATTGCTAGGGATGCAAACGGGGCGGGGCGGGGATTGGAATTCCCATCCCCATCCCCATCTGTTAATGCAATACCCATCTCCGTCCCCGTCCCCATCCCCGCGGTGGGTATAATTTTTTTCCCCGTCCCCTTCCTGATGGGTTTGTACCTAAAATCATCCCCGCCCCACCACCCATCTGGGTATCCATCCCTGTCTAATACCCATTTTTTCCGCCCCACCACCCGTCAAATCCCCGCTTAATACCCATCTATGCCACATATTTATATTCAATCATTTGGGCCATAAAACCCATAATACATATCCAAACTCCAAAGTCTCAAACAAACACACATCCAAAGTCTCAAATAAACCGGGGTTTCCCAAAATTTGAAAAAAATTTTTGAAAATAAATTTAGGATTTTCCAAAATTTGTACATATCTTGAGGCGGGGCGGGGCGGGGCGGGGATGGGGCGGGTATCACCTAAAACCCATCCCCATCCCCATCCCCGCGGTGGGTATGAATTTTATACCCGTACCCGCCCCATGACCATCAAACCGCGGGGCGGGGATGGGGCGGGTCTCCTATTAGACCCGCCCCGCCTGCATCCCTAGTTATTGCATGTTAGAATATGTAATATATTTTGGGGTCTTAATCAGCAGCTTAAGCTTTTGGTTGAGTTGGATCTTTGACATTGTATCATAAGCTAGCGTGACAAGAGGTCATGGGTTCGAGTGTCGTGCAAGGGGTCGTGTTGCCTCGACTATAACCATCAACATAAGTTTTTGGTTGAGTTGGTTCTTTGATATTGGAAGACTTGCTTTTTCTTTTTACATATGAGATCTAGTTCTGATGGCCCTACGATTGGACACCTTTCACATCTTAAAACTGCCTTGGATTTTGTGCAAAACTTTTGGGAAAATTTGGAAAAAAAAAGATTTTTTAATAACTTTAATCAAAAAATAAGCTTCGGCCAAATTTTATTCCCAAAATAAGCGTCTTTGGCCCCAAAACTAGGGTCGGTACGTAATCGCTGTTACTAACAGCGACATATGGGTTGACTGGTCAACTATAAAGTCGTTGTTACTAACAGCGACCTTATACGTGCCTAAATACCGAACCAAAGGTGAAATGAGGAAGGAGGAAGAAGACTGCTGTATTTAGGCACGCATAAGGTCGTTGTTGCTAACAACGACTTTATAGTTGACCAGTCAACCCATATGTCGCTGTTAGTAACAGTAACTTTACCTTTGACTAAATTTTTTGACCATTTCTTTATACTTGCTTAGTAACAGCGATTACATACCGAGCCTAGCTTTGGGCCAAAGACGCTTATTTTGAGAATAAAGTTTGACAAAAGCTTATTTTTTGATTAAAATTATTAAAAATCTTATTTTTTTCAAATTTTCAACTTTTGGATGGTGAATGGCAAATGAGGGTAATAGAGATGAAGTTGACAACATTTTGATTCTATTTTAAGTCTTAGTGATAGATTAGTAGACTAGTATGGCCATTGGCCAATGACTCTACAGTACAGTTCAACCCTATGGAATTTGTTAATCAAATTTCAATGGTTATGCTTTAGTAATTAGTAAAGAAAAAGTAATGTATTTGATGAGATAGTCTAAATAATTAACGATAATTTGTAATATTGACATATCATTTTTATGTAGAATAATTAATAGGGTAAATCTATTAGTATTTTGATTTATTTTTTTATTTTATTTACTTTTTTAATATTTATTTTATTTTTTTATAATAATTTACAAATCACAATAATTAATTAGATACTCTGTTGACTGCGACGGCGTGGAAGTGATTAGTTGAATATTGACTGCAATTGCCAATAACAATCCATGTCCCCACATGACAATTTTTTCCAACACCACTTCACCTTAAATTTCTTACATTTATATCCCACCACGTATCTTTTCAAGAAGTCGTTACCGTCTATCACAATTCCCAATACTAACTAGATGGTGAACGATCGAGGCTTATTTTAGTCGGAGAATATATATTATTTCTTATTAAAAAAAGTTGAATTTACTACCAAATCGATCGATTGGGTAAATCAAATTAGATTTAATAAGTCACTAAGTTATTATTATTTTATTCTTATTGTACTAAAAACTGAAATTTGCTTTTGTTAAATTTTTTAGAAAAGTTATTTTTATTACACCTTCTAGTTCAGAGTAATTGTTTCATTTGACTTTTTAATACTGTTCATTGATTACCCTTATTTGATTTGTCAAAATATAGATGTCAAAATATAGTCAAGTGAGATAATCTTATTTGATTATCTTAATGTAAAAGATATTGAAGATTGAATTGATATATTAAATATAATATAAAAATCAAATAAGACAACTGATCGAGATGAATTCAAGATAGTATAACATTAGGCCAAAAACAACATATTTAGTCATAGTTGGATAATATTAATACAAATAACAAAAAATACTCAAAAAAATTGATAAAAATCTAAAAAATTTACCATAACTTAATACAATGAATTTTAATCGGACTAGATTTTTAAGTCAGATTAAAATTTGATGTCTATTAGTAAGATAGCTAGCTCACCATATTAGGTAGCTAACCATAACCCCCCTCCCACCAAGGCCACTAGCCCACCATAACCCAAAAATAGATTTTCCTTATTACATTACAATTTTGTTTCGTTCAAAATCAACTGGTCAATCAAGTTAATAAAATCAATTAATCAAATCAGTCATTATAATTAGCTATCAACTACCAGCTATCAACCGTTTATTAAAACAGCCTTGATATCTCCCACTAAGATAGCTCACTATATTAGGCACCTAACCATATCACCCCCTCTACCAAAACCACCATAAACCAAAAAATGGGTTTTCCTTATCACATTTTACCCTTCATTATCATCTCACTATTCTCCTTCCTACCTTATATGATCACAGCCCAACAACCTTACTCTCCCAGCAACTGCCGCAGAAACACATCATCCTCTCTTGGGTATTACTGCAATGGTGTAAACACAACCTGCAAATCATATCTCATTTACAGAACCCAACCTCCTTACAACACAATCTCTTCCATAGCTACCCTTTTATCAGCCAACCCCACCCACATATCTGCCATCAATAAGAACATTCCAGAAGATTTCACCATAGCCACAAATACTAAGGTCATAATCCCCATAACCTGTTCTTGTGCAGGCAAATTTTATCAAACAAACACAACCCATACTGTTAAACCTTATGAAAATTACTATGTTATAGCTCGAAACATCTTTGAAGGCTTAACTACTTGTCATGCTATCCGAACTCAAAAAATTAGCCCATTTGTTGTTAATATTTTTGCTAATGAAAAGCTTTTGATCCCTTTAAGGTGTGCTTGTCCTAGTAGGACACAAGTTAAGCAGGGGATCAGGTATCTTTTGAGCTATCCTGTTGAGCCTGGTGATGTAATTGGGCTTATTGCTACTAGTTTTGGTGCGGATGTGGGACAAACACTTGTTGCTAATGAGAAAACCGAGCAGGATTCTTTGATTCTTGGTTTTACGACTGTTCTTGTTCCGTTACAGAATCCTCTAAATGGGTCTGGAATGTTGTATCCTGCTTATGTTGCACCTTCACCGTCTTCTCCTCCATCGATCCTCCCTAAGGAGACACCATCATCAAGTAGAAGTTCGAGCAAGAAATGGGGTTTTTTCGGGTTTGGGGTGGTTGTTGGGGGTGTAGTTGTTGTTGTAGGAATGGTTCTGGTCTTTATGTTGGGTTTAAGGAAGAAAACTGATCCAATTGTGCCTTCACCAAGATTTGAAGCACAAGAAAAGGCGATAGTGACTCAGACGGATCAAGCGAAAGAGACAAAATCGTTGGAGTTTCTTGGGAGTTTATCTAGAATTGGTTCATTAAAAGTATACAGTTTTGAAGAATTGCAAGGTGCAACAGGGAATTTCAGCTCTGATAATTGGATTAAAGGATCAGTATATAAGGGAAAATTTAATGGTGATTTGATTGCAATTAAAAAAATGCAAGGGGATGTTAGTAAAGAGATTAATGTATTTAACAAGATTCATCATTTTAACCTCATCAAACTATTGGGTGTTTGTTATGATGATGGGGTTTGGTACTTTGTTTATGAATATGCAGGTAATGTGTCCATTTTTCCGTAACGGTTTTTAATTTTTCATCGAGCTCTAATACCATATAAATTTGTTATTGGGCTTATACACAACAAAGAGTTGACTGTAAATAAACCTAATGAGACTCTATTCTAAAACTAATTGGTGATAGGAGGAGTTGCCCATCAAGTTTATATATTAGTCAACTTCTCTCTAATTTTTCAATGTGATATTACATGTGGGTTATTTTTTTAACAGGTAACGGACCTTTGAGTAATTGGATCTACCAAGAAAACCCGAGTAAGAAAACCTTGAGTTGGGGGAAACGAATGCAGGTGGCTTGCGATGTTGCCACCGGATTACACTATCTCCATAGCTATACAAGCCCACCACACGTGCACAAAGATATAAGAAGCTGTAACATTCTTCTGAACCATGATTTCAGAGCAAAAATTTCTAAATTTGGGTACTCAAGACCTATAAAAGGAAATGAATTAGGTGATTTTACATTAACTAAGCATATTGTAGGGACAAAGGGCTATTTAGCACCAGAGTATTTAGAGAATGGAGTTGTTTCTCCTATGCTTGATGTTTATGCTTTCGGTGTTGTTCTGTTAGAAATTCTAACAGGAAAAGATGTGGGTTGCCTGTATGAAGGTGTTAATGCTCATTTGTTAGAGATCATAGAGCCTGTGTTGACGATAAAGGATGGAAGTTTACGATTGAATGAAGTTATGGATTCGTCTCTTGGGGACGATTACCCTAAAGACATTGCGATTGCTATGATCGAGTTAGTTGATCGTTGTTTGAAGAAAGATGCAGGAAGTCGGCCTACAATGGATGAAATTGTTCAATTATTGTTAAGAAATGAGACAGTCTCCTTTGTATGTGAATCCAGTAGCTCTACTAGTATGTTTAGTATTTGATTTTATTTAGAAAAATTTATGTAATAATTGCTTTGTGATGTCTTATGTATTTGTGTTTTGTTATGTGTATGTATCCTGTATCCAGCCATTAGCATTATTTTCTATGGAATACCACATAGTCTCCGATATCTATGATGTTAATCTGGAGGGTAATATTATCAGTATGTATAATGTATATGTAAACACATTAGTGGTTGTATTAAGGGTAGTCTTATAATTACATAACTCAAAGGTTTGGTATATATACTTTGAGTTCATTGATGAAACATCCCAAGGATCATTTCCTATATGGTATAGACATTTTCTATGTTTTTTTTTCTGTATAGAACCGGATACAATTAATTAAAAACTAAATAAGAATTATGTGTCTTTAGAAAGAATATGTTGGATTTTGGGGTTTGTCTTTACTATCTTGCCAATCTTGCAATAAGACCACCCTAAATCTCTTTTTTCTTGCACAAGTAACAAGGGTTAAGAGGGCTCAGAATAGTTTTTCGGGGACCTTCTCAGATGCAAAGTCAGTAAGTATCCAAATGTTTGCTTAATAAACCATTGTCCAAGTAGTGCACAGTGGCTCTTAAGCTTACCTTAGAGAGTTAATATTAAGGCTTATTTGTGGCGTGAAGCCTAAGTAATGTTAACAAACTATTGTTTGTCTTATAGGATAAATGTGTTCATCAATGTAAGAATGATTGAATACTGTTTTAATAAAGTTCATCCTCAATAAATATTGCTTGAAAATCAATAAATATTTGAGAGCAAACTGCTTAAGGTAATTAATCACAAATGTACATGGTACGTGGTGTTGTAATAGGGTATTTATATCCTTTCATTTGATATTCTTAGGAATGTCTCAAATATCCGTGTGTCGTTATCGGCACCATCCTTGTAAAGTCAACTACAACCCATAACGTGACAACTTATTTGTCTACCATCCATAACCGTTATCAATTAGTGTCTCGACTCTAATTTAACAACCCTCATCCAGACGCATATAATTCGCTCCGATCCATAAATAATAAATGGTTGGAATTCTAACAATGGATACTAAAATCTAACCAAACATATAAAGCTTATTATTATAGAACACTTTTACATAAACATTCCAACAAAGCACCATGGATTTAACCATGGGAGCATAGATCTAGACGACGAAAATTACATGACAAAAAGTGCAAAGAAAATCAAAGCCAAACAAATTAAACTAGCATAATACAAAAGTAATGCAATAATAAACTAATTAAAAATAGTAATAACCCATTTAGTCATTCTAATCATATCTTTTTCTTGCCGGACCCTGACTTTAAGCGGGATGCTGGGTTGATGACCATAACCATGATCATATCTTCTTCTCTGCAACAACATATTCTCCATTAAAACCCTTTTCTTGTGCTTCATAGTAGATTTGATTAGGCACAAAAGGATTGAGTTTAGCTCCTCCAAAAATGAAGTACAGAATTGCACCAATTAGTACAATAACAGACACTCCTAAAACCAACCCAAAGCAGAAAAACAGCCATCGATTGCTCGAAACCTCTGTATTCTGCAATGGTAATATTGCGGCTGTCATACGAGAAACTTCCATCGGAGAAACATTAATATTAGTTGGTGGGTTTTGTAATGGAACTATGAGGGCTGTGAAAGGGTGGTCTTGGGCTATGATTATGTAAGGGAACAAGTACAATATTGTGAAAACTAAGGGTAGAATGAGTAATTTTGGAGAAGCCATTTAGGAGTATTTGTTTTGTAAAGTGGGATTTTTGAGTTAGGTGAATACTTAATAGGGAAAGGATTGTATGAACAAATCTATATATAGTAATAGTTGGTTTTATTTTGATATTGGAAATGTTGTCAACATAGACAATCAGAAATTTCTTAAAGGCCAAATAAGAGATTGGATTTTATGTAGGAAACTTACACGAAGTTGCTAGCTTGAAAGTGACACTAATGTTTGAGCTATTTATCTTGTCTAGATGATAACGCTTATTGGGCGTAAATTTAAGTCGTATATTTGTATTAGAAAATAATTTAAAAAATAAATTGTACTTTATTTTTATATTTTGTTTTACTCTACAAAGTTGATTGTGAAAATTTAGTTTATATTTTTATATTTATTAAAAATGATTATTTTTTTAATAGATGAAAGATGGTTAGTCACTATACAATTGTCAATTATAAGTTTTTGAATACCTATACAATACTAAATTGTCATGGTGTTTTGTACTTTTAATTATACATAAACTATTTATTATAGATATAGATATTTCCTATGGCGATTTAGATATTATTATCTGTATTTTTAAACTTTTTAATTATTTCATTGGCCCTTTAAATTCATTTTTGGTGCACATACACCCTAAAAATTTACTAGAGATCACCTATCTTGAGGTGCTCCCAAGTACCCAACATGTTTACTTGTTGAGTTCTTATAAACAAATGAACTCCCTTGAGTAACATTACTGATATATTATTCAAATAATTGCTATTTTATACTTGAACTCGTTAATATCAACAATATCAGTAGTGTTCTTATTCATCGATATTAAAATGAGATAACTCACAATTTAATTAAAATAATAGTTCATATTTGATCTTTGTGCGCTATTCTATATTAGACGAATATATAAGGTTTATATTTTTAATCACTTAAAATATACTTAATTTAATTTATATGATAGCTATACTTTTAAATTTTTTATGCTATTAAAATCATTATTTTTATGTTTAATATTATTAATTAATTGTTTATAAAAAAATTTTATAATAAATTAAAATTATTAAAAATAATTAAACCTGATTCCTGTATAGTACTCCCTCCGAACCAATTTAGTTGTCCCATTTTCTTATTTGGCAAAGTCTTTTTAGTTGTCCCATTTCTATTTTTGTCAATCTTTTTTTACCTAAATATCCTTAGTTTACACAAGTAATTACGAATATACCCCCATATACCTTACTTACCCAACTACCCTTCACTACCTACCTTTCACTATTTACCCTATACTACTTACCCTTTTTAATGGATCTCACACCATCCTTAATAACCGTGTCCAAGCAAATGGGACATCTAAATTGATTCGGAACGAGTATTATTTAGATGCCAACCAAAGAGACAACAAATATTATCGACCATCACTTTTGGGAAAAAGAACAAAACCTCACTAGTCAATTTTTAAAGCTTTGATAGTTACGTTTATTTTTTTTACGTTGCCTCGAATCCATCCTAATTTTTGATGCAAAAAGCTAAAATACGTAGCATTTGAAAACGGAGGTATAAACTTGGAATTATAGAAAAATAATAGGTATTGTTTGGTAAATGATTTTAAATTGGTCAAAAAGTCAAATTAATATTTGATAAATGACTTTGTTGGTTGATCAAAAAGCAACCAAAATGAAAATGTCAGTTTTATTAGTTTTTTTCAACGGTTTGTTAGTTCATTTTTTTTCTCAACAATCACTACTTAATTTAATCAAATATCTTTCTATACAACTTGCTTATCTAACTGGCAACTAGTTTAAACGCCAACAAAAACAACATTTTCGGCTAATCCCACAAGCCAACCAAAAAGCCAATAATCAATAATCATTTGTCAAACGACCCCATAACTAGTTTTTTGGAGTGTAAGATAGGATGAGAAGGATAAGTCTAGAGGACCATAGACAATAATGACAATCAAACTCCACGGAGAAAAGTTAAAGAAAGAAAATATGGTTGAATAATAAACGTAAAACTTCTTCATCGCTTAAAAGTTAAAACTATTGCATTCATTAATTAGAAAAATAAACCTAATTATAGGCTTACAAAGTCATCAAACGTTAACTATAAAAAAATAATTCTAGATAAATTAGTGAACATAATTCTACAAAGTCTTATATTTCTAACAACTAATTTAATGGATCAACACGATTCCACAAACTTCTATATTTTTAGCAATTAACTAAAATAACTAACTCATAACTAATAACTATTTTAGTTTTAAATTAAATCTCAACAAACTCATAACTTTAGGAAAAAAAAAAAGTAAAAGTAGTACATGTAATATGCTTCAATGAGTACAAATGAGTATTATTACAAGATTCGTCGTTTAGTGGACAAAATTAGGTTTCAAGGACACCCTCATGTCATAGAAACGAACAGCCCTTTAAAGCCACGAAGAGCTAGTAAGTTTCCTACGTAAAATCCAAATTTTAAGAAATTTCTCGCTGTCTATTATAAAACATAAAATCAAGTCAAATCAATACTTTATTACTTCTGTTCTTTTAAATTTGCACCAGAGCTTTACCTTATTACTTTTGTTTTTTTAAATTTGCACCATATAAGAGTGAGCATTATGAGTCATATAGTGCGACGAACAGAGTATATATTTATGATCATTCCTTGTCCCTCTTTTTATCACACCCTCTTCATCTCACTGATCAACAACTTAATATATTTCTCGGCCATTTAAAGCATCTGAGTTAATTATGGCTTCGTCTAAATTTCTTTTGGTCATATACATCGCGATGTTATACATGTTACCTTACATAATCACAGCCGAGCAGGAACAACAGCCATTCACAGCCCTAGTTGTTCCATTACAAAACTTACCTAAAAATGGGTCTGAGGATGCTATTATGGCAACACTCTTACTATCAATGCATAATAATGGTAGCATAATGAGCAAAAAATGGGTGTATTTTAGTTTTGGGGTGCTCTTAGGAGGTGCCTTAGCTATAATTATTGGAGCCATTCTTTTCTTTTTCTTTGGAAGGAAGAAAATTAGTGAATCATTACCTTATTTTGACGCACAAGAAAAGAGTTTTCATGGGGATCATGTGCTTGAAGTGAAGAAGATATAAGGTTGATTCCAATTTCCAAGCCTAGCTTTATCATGGAGTCTAAATGCAAGTCTTTGTTTTTGTTGTTATTTATGTTAATTAATTGAATGTTTACATTTTGTGAAGGTTAATTATTGAACTTTTTTTAGTTCATTAATTAATCTAATATGTGTATTGATGCCTTTAAATTAATTATTATGTTTGGATTCGTGTGTTTTGATTAAGAAAAGTAGTAAAGTGTGAAAGGGGCATTGTTTGTGTAAAAAGAATGTTTTTGCATAGTATCCCTTAATTTCTTTTTTGATCGAAAAAGTTTTCCAACCTACAAGATTCAAAAGCAACACCGTGATATTATCCTTCAACACTAAAATGGAAATGGTATAAGATTGCTTGTGTTTTGAGGATCATGACCGTAGAATACTACCAAGAAATACATAGTATATATCCAAATGTGAAGTCATCATCAAAAGGTCAAGAATTTTCACAACATATTTGGAATGAGATAAGATAAGACTACCTGAGTGTGGCAACAACTCAAAAAAATAATGCAATGGAGCCAAGTCTTTCATGTTAGAGTATATAGCATATTCTGGAGCCTCAACCATTAGCTTAAGCTTTTGGTTAAAATGGTTCCTTGACACTTCGTGGTAAATTCAAAGCTGAAGACTAATTAAACAGACATTAGGAGAAAACTAATAGAGTCAATAAGAATAATATTATCACCGGTAAGAAACATGATAATTTTCACCAAGTGTTGTGAGAGAAGCTAAAAGTGAAGATTATGAAAAACCTTGTATACCAATGGCGATGAGCTTGTTTGAAGACATGGAGAAGCTTGTTGAGCTTGCAAATATTATGAGGATAAGTGGTGATACAAAACTTTTATCAAATGATCCATACTTTAATGAAGGATGAAAAGAAGTATTTTTTGACGAGGCTTTAACATTTTGTATAATTATCGTTCATGTAACCATAAAATAAATGCAACTCGTCTTGCATGAGACCGTCTCATCGTGAGACGATTCATGTAATAACCCATTTTTTTAATTGATTACTTTAAGATCATAGGTAATCGTTTTAAAATTATAAGTAATCATTCTAAGACTATAAAAAATAATTATATTAAATTATAAATAATCATTTTAACGTTATAAGTAATCATTCTAAGAATATAAAAAGTAATTATATTAAAATTGAATTCTTTAAAAGTTATATATAACTGATCATTTAATTGATCACTTCATATATAATAGATCACTTTAAGGTTTAAATTGGTCACTTTAACGTTGAAATTGAGGACTTAAAATAATTGATCCATTTCAGGTTATAAACTTGTAAGTAGAAATTGATCATTTTAACAGCAGATCTCCTATGAGACGTCTGTATAGTGCGACTACTCACAGGTCCAGCCCATAATTTGAAGTTGCCATTTTAAAGCTTGAATAGGACATTTTGGACCTTGAAATAGGCATTTAAGTCTTGGATTTGACAAACTTTAAACCATTGAAATATATTCCAAGTTTTGAAATAGATATTCTACAGTTGGAGTAGGTAAGTAAAATATAAAATTAAAGGCTGGAGTAGGGGTTTTGAAAATTAGAATTGGCATTTTAAGTGATGGAATGAGTGTTTTAAGAGTTGAAGTCGATAGCTAAAAAATCAAATTGAGCTTCTGAAGAAAGAAGATTGACGCTTGGAGTAGGTGTTTTGAGTGTTAGATTTCACTTTTTAAGTCTTAAAATGGGTGTTTTAATGTTTGATTCGGCAAGTATAAAATTTTTTAGTCGCACGCGTGTTGGAGGCCGCATACAAGTTTTTGTGTCACTTTAATTTTCAAATTGTTCACTTTTAGGTCAAAATTGAAATTTTATTGTCAAAATTAATATTTTTAAGATCAAAATTAAATTTTTATTTTCTAATTTTTGAATTTTGGGCTATTTTTATTTTTCAATTTTTAGCTTTTGGGTCGGCCTATATGAACGGCCTCAATATGAGACCCTCAATCACAAGTTTTTGCAATAAAATAAATCAAGTACATTAAGAACAGTTTTTATAAGCATGGTCCAATCCGCTATCAATTATCAACCAAAATAAAAACTAAAGCTCCCAAGTCCCAACTGTAGCTAGACCCTAAGCAATCTTTCAGTCTGGTCCTAGTCTCCTACTACTGGATAGCATGTACACACATTTAACCTCTGACCAATTCTACTTTGCTAAGGAAAACACAACATTAAATCATTTTATGCAAGATGATAATCATATATCATCAATCATACAAGACCATTAAGGAAGACTAGCAAGAAACTATTCTCCTTAATCATGATTATAATGCCACATAATTATTGGTTGGTGGAGAGCTCGTCAATCATCATTCCAGTTTACACAGATCTTGATTTATTCCTGAAATAAGACATGAACCATTTATTGGACACCATGAACTTAGCCCGTTTTCATACAGCTTGGAGTTTGATAATGTCAACCAATAAATATTTGCACGATGCACATCTTGCTTTTTAATGGAATCTCTACCTAATGCTATATTCTTTTGCCTTCCTGATTTGAACAAACATTATGATCATTTTCTAAACCCGAAATACCTTCTAAACCCGAATCTCTAAACCCGAATTCTGATTATACATTCCAGCCAAAACAATCATACGATTTCAGTATAAACAGCAAATTAAGATGTCTGCTTATGCTGTCATCGGGGCTGTTGCAGGGATTGTCGTTCTACTGGTAATCGTAGTTACAATTTACTGCACATTCTCAGGAAAAGCGAAGAAACAAGCAGACATTCTACCCACTGAGACATTTGAAGCATACGAGAATCCTATATGGAAGAAAACAGAGGTTGAACATCGAGAATCTTTAGAAAGCCTAGCTGACATAGCTCAATCGATGAAAGTGTTCAATTTCATCGAGTTGCAATATGCAACAGATGACTTCAGCTCTGGTTCACGAATTTATGGCTCGGTTTATCGGGGTAAAATAAATGGTGATCTAACTGCCATTAAAAAGATGAAAGGGGATGTGTCTAAGGAAATTAGTTCCCTGGCAAAGATCAATCATTTCAACCTTCTTCGTGTTCTAGGTGTTTGTTTCAATGATGGGCACTGGTACCTCGTACACGAGTATGCATCGAATGGGCGTCTCAGCGACTGGATTTTCAGCAGTAATACTAATCAGAAGTTTTTAAGTTGGACACAAAGGATGCAGATCGTGTTAGACGTTGCTAGAGGGCTTAATTACATCCATAGCTATAACAGTCCTCCTTATGTCTACAAGGATGTGAAGAGCAGAAAAATTCTGCTTGACAGTGATTTTCGAGGAAAAATCAGTAAATTCAGTCCAGCAAGCGCGGGAGAAGGACAGAAAGGTCAAAGTGTGACTGAACAAGTTTATGTTTCACCAGAGTACCGAGAGAAAGGTGAACTCTCGCCAAAACTAGATGTCTATGCATTTGGGATACTAATGCTAGAGGTGGTCACAGGAGAAAAGGCTGTTGATCTGTATGGAAGGCTTGATGGGAATATTTTAGAGGTTTTTGTGGGTGTATTTGATGAAACAAAAGGAAAGGATCGGCTGAGAAGCCTGATTGATCCTTCGTTAAAAGGAAATTATCCTTCTGAACCTGCTATTTCTTTAGCTAGATTGATAGAGGTTTGTCTAAATAGAGATCCATCAAGTAGGCCAGATATGGAAGAAAATATAAGGTCCCTATCCAAAGTTTTGAGCATGTCAATGACCTGGGAATCATCATTGTAAATTCAAAACAAGTCAGTTTTCGGGAGCTTTTACTGAGTCGCATCAACTGAGAAAGGGCAGACTGCAGATGAATCCTGCACCGCAACCCCCCCCCCCCCCAATCTCTCGTAGACACGTTCAAGTCTTTAACGGCTAATAACCAAATTAGAATTAATGAACTTACATTATTCTTGTAATCCCTGGCAGTCGAGATTTCTAATGTCAATCTAACAGCCTGATGTTACGCAGATGTTCAAATGCAATTTTTCTGTACAACGACAAGAGTTTAGCAACTGAATAAGATTAACAAGTAGCTAAGTACTGTTATAAATTTTGCAATCTGATAGATATGATTAATACAGAAGGCCTTTCTTATTCAGAGTATCTCGAGCTAAATAATGTCAATGTGATCATGTCGATTATACATGATGATACAAGCAGTGCTTGTTAACGTTTTATTACATGTCACGTGACCATTCTTACATGCTTAAGGATCAGTTGCATATCATTAAACTAAATCCCTCCAGAATTCATCAGCTTTTCCCACCAATTAATACTAGTAATATGTTAAGACATCTAATCACAAACCATTAGTTCATTAATCAATACTATATTAATAAGAACAACCGGTCTCCTGAGAAACCGTCTCTTTGAGAGACATCTCTCATGCCCAACCCATTAAAGCTTAATTAAACTAAAAGATGATAATGGGCAGACCAAATTAGGGATGGTCTCTCAAAGAGACCGTCTCACACAAGAATTTGCGTGATAAGAATAGTACTTTAGCCGGACATCGTAAAATTGTGAATGTAACAGTTAAGGAAATTGATGATAATTAGGTTGATTTAGAAATGAAGAACATTGAAGGCCAATTGAGAAATTCAAAAAATTGGTGACAAAAACACATGAAGTTGGAAGGTGGGAAAATCCTTCTAAAAAATTCACTTAAAGACTATGAAACCCACTCTCGCTAAATAAACTTGAGCAGAAGGATTGCAAAAAGAAACCTCTCTCTATTAACCCTTTCTTTTAAAAGGTCTCAAACCCTCAATTTGTGCTTCTCTCAGCTGAACCAAGAGCAAACGGTATTCATACCCCATAAAATAAACCAGATTTATTTCTCACTTCATGCAAAAGAGGGGTGCTGTTCATTCGAGAATCTAAAGTGATCGTTCGAGCACTGAAGATAGAATGAGGCAGAATCTGCTAGAGATGGCTGCTCGTCCGAGGACAAGTGCTCGTTCAAGCATGCTGCAGTGGGGGCATCAATACTTAGACAAATGGCAGCTGCAGCACTCAAAACCTACCAGAGTAATACCATTCACCTACACTGCCTCACTTACCTCAGAGCTACTAGCAACATCAAACTTGCATCCATACATACAAATACAGACCCTCACTCACCTTACAACATAACAAGTTCTTGGAATCAAAATTAATCATGTTTTGGAATTAATTATCTGCGCAACTTGAAAGCAACAGAACAGAGGGAGAAATTATGAGAAAAAAAAAAAAAAGAGCATCCAGAAACTAAAGCAAAATCAACAGATACAGATACAAGATTTGGAGGATTGAGGATCAGATTGATTACCTGGAAATCCAGGGAGATGCTGGAAATAGAAAAAATAGCACTTCAATGCAACTAAGTGCTGAAAATATGATCCAAAGATACATATGATAACCCACCAACTAGCACTAATTAAAAGTACTCAGAATACTGCCACTATATAACTTGTGTATAATTAAAAGATCAGCAGAGCTGACATTGAACATCTGACTAGCTGAAGGAAGTGGAAGGATGTGATCCCCCTCCTTACAAGTCTCTTCAACAATAGAAGCTTCTCTTAGTCTCCCTTCCTTCCATAGACCTTTGACAAGCAACGACTTTGTCTCACGATCTGGAAGCAAACCAGCGTTCCTAATGTCTTCTAAAAGTCTCAATGCAAGAGTAGCTCTTCCACACTTGCAATAGGCACGAACAAGGGTCTTATACATAAAAGCATCTGAATGTACACCACACTTTCTAAGCATCTCAAATATATTTTGTATGGTTCTGAAATCACCCTGAACTGCAAAATGATGCATCAAACCAGAATATGTCTGAGCATCAGGGTGAATTCCAACATTAGACATCTGCTTGACCGTATCAATGGCATCGTTATCTCTCCCACACTTCAGCAACGTTCGTAAGAGAGAGGAATATAAAAGCACGTAATCAAAATCCGATAATTGATTACAGAGCACTTTCACATCATGGAAAACCTTCAAAGCAGCATCTCCTTCCTTGAAAAGGCCATAGAAATCAATAATTTGTCTGACTGTGCTGATTGCCAACTTAAATCCTTCATTCTTCAGTTTTAACAATAAATCATCAACTAAATCAACCCTCCCATGGCTTGCTACTTTGGTGATAATCCCTGTGTAAGTGTGAATATCATGCATGAATCCAGGTTGCTTAGTAACCCAGCAGAAAAACTGCCAGGCTGTTTGAGGCGATTTAAAGTGTCTAACCATCTTGCAGACCAAGCGGCTAGTCCAGATAAGTTTAGCTTCTTCTAAAGCAGATATGTCATCATCTCTCCAGTGTCGTAATGCATGTACTAAAGCACTCGGGTCCAACCATGGCTTCAACTGAACACTACTAACATCAGATTCACTGCTGCAGTCATCGCAGTCTTCTTCATCGTTACCGTTATTGAGCTCCACACTTAACTCTATGTTCTGAATCCTATAATCAGGAACCATCTCTTTAAAAACTTCATCACCCTCTTCCAAAACACCTGCCTCATACATATGTTGCAATGACAACAAAGTAGATCTTGGAGGCAGTAATCCTTCCGTCTTCATTTCTTTAAGAAGCTTCTTCACATCCTCAAACTTCTGAAACTTCACAAATGCCTCTATTAGAACTGAATACTGCCGTAGAGTACGCTTAAACCTCATTCGTGGCAAAATATCGAAAACCTCTTTTGCATTTTCTACTTTCCCAGAGTTAATAAGGTGCTCAACTACTATAGTAAATGTCCTAGAGTTTGGAATAGTTCCTTCTTGCATTATGTTCTGAAATGTCTGAACAGCTTCCAAGTCCTTGCCCATTTTTACATAAAGATCCATGACAATGTTATTATATTCAATACATGGGCGTTTACGACGAGCACGAAGCTCATCCCTCACAGTAAGTACCAACTCAATATCACCAGCAATAGCATACCACCGCATTTGATCCATACAACTAACACGTCGAACCTTTGGGAATTCTCCACCATTTATAGCATCAACAAGCTTTTTCAGCTGTCGAATACGACCGGACTTAGCAAAAACTTTGGCAATTGCATAAAGGGTATGTTGGGTATGAGAAAATTCAGGCACCCTTTTAAGAACTTCAACAAATGACAGAGCTGATTCAGGGGAAGGGGCAGAACGAATTGCATTAGTGACTACAAATGAATCTAAATTTGGATGTTCTAACAAAGGGTCAAGTGAATCAAGTGATCCAGATCGAAGACTTAAACGTATAGAGTCTATGAGTTTTGCTTGACAGAAATACTGCGACACTTGATTAGGGACAGTTTTCTGGGAAAAGCTGCGAGCTTGATGCGTTACACTAGAAAACAAATAATGTACATTGAACAAGGTTCTCCTAATCATTGAATCAAAAACTCCCATTACATGATATCTTAACAAGATTATAAGAATAAGTTCTAATAGGACAAATATCGAACACTTGGTGTGCATGAATTTTATGGATCAATTACATCACATAGAACGAGATGGGTATTTATAAACAATGGTATATTAGTGTTTACCTTCAGCAGAACATGAATGGAGATCAAACGACAAATTAAGAAGTAGAATTTGATAAATCAGTGATCCAAGATCGAGTGTTCATGAGCCATTGCTTTAATTCTTGAGAAACTCGGGTTTAATTCTTTTTTTCGCAAACCAGAATTTGTCACATGTTTAGTATAGGATAACAAATAAATGGTACAAAAGAGCAAGGGTGGCATCAATATGTAATGTTGGTCCAGAATATTAATTTTTATTTTTATTTTTGAGTTTTTGGGGCTGATTTTCATTATTATAAGGGGGATGAATTTAGTTTCTAGAAATCAGCAAGTTCATTGTATTTGCTAGAAGAATTTTGATATATGAACTCTAATTAATTCATGAATTCGTTGACCAACAAAGGGGATGTATTGACTGAAATAGGGGATGTATTTGAAAGCTTCTAGAATCTTGTATTCACCCTATATAAAGGAATGTTTTGTAATCAAAAAAATTCAGATTTTGTTTCATAATATAAATCTTGTGTTTTATGCATTGCTTTTTCTTCTTGTGTTTGTCCAAAGAAATAGTAATTTCAATTATCACTTTGAGTTTGTCTTAAGTGTTAATTCTTAGAGGAGATTGAGTGTGTCTTGTCTCTAGCCTAAAACCCAAATCATTGAGTTTACTTTTAAATCTAAGTGTTTTCTTCCTAATTACACTTACATCAATCAGATCAAGTTTTAAAGTTGAACAGTTATATACTTGTATGAAGAAATAAATTGAATCCGTTTTTTCAAACGTCTTCACTTAAGAAGTAATCCATTGTCCAACAACTTTTACTTGAGGTTGAAAAAAAATATATTTTCAAATTATTTAGTCGGAGTTTTTTTTATCTACTTTTTAAAAAATCGGTCAAAATCAACTTTACAAGTCAAAATTGTCAAAATTTACAATAATTAAGCCATGGCTTTTTAAATACATTTTATGACCAAGGCCGAATTTTAGAACAAAAGCATGAGGTTGGTAATATTTTAAAAAATGTTTTTAAGAAGGTTTAAATCTAAATCAATGCATTCACGTAACAAAACTTTAACCAACTTAACCAGAATTTTTTTAAAAATTGTTTAAGAAGTTCAAGCCTAGGTTAATACATTCACAAAGCAAAGCTTCAACTAACTTAACCAGCACATGTATTAGTATCTCTAAATATAAAATTATTATTTACATAAATTTAATGTTTTCAATTGACATCATTAACTACCTTAAATCCGCCTCAGTTTGTGGCACACCTACTAGATACTCACTTTTATCAATTTTAGGTTGTATAAGTTTCTTAGAGATGACTCATCATGTAGAAGTTCAGTTAACATTTTCAATTCCTTTTGTAGTATAAATATGAAATTCAAAATGAAATGAAAGGAAGAAAAATATCGATTAATATGCGTATTTTCGTACCTTTTGTTATAATGATACACAAATAGTACATAATTTTGCAAAATATCGTCTAATTGATTTTTGAATTGTATACAACAAAATAATCACACAAAAAATATATCCGTGAAACCGAAAAATCATGTAGTAAAGAAATACTAATCTGATTCATATCTGTATGGCAATTGGCAAGAATTACGTATGTAAAATGGAGTATATATGTATCCTTAACAGGGTCGATAAAATGGAGTATATATGTATCCTTAACAGGGAAACGACCCGGTTAATCGTATATGATCAAGTGTTCTCCTCAGTCCATACTTGTTCACGGCTTGGTTACCTATTCGAAATCCTTCGCCATAGGCAGGTGAAGCATCCGACTCGATTTGGTGTTTGAAAAAGTCGCCAAGTTTCCTCTCGAACGGAGACCTTTTCCCTTTCTTCGAAGAGCTACTGCTAGATGAAGATGCTCCGGGATCCATTGGAGATGATGACGAAGAAGATGATGCCCCACTACTGCTGCTAGAACCTGCTACGATTTCAGATTCCAACCACATATGGGCTAATACTTGGCATATTCCTTCTTCAACATCGGGTCTTAGATTAGGGTAACCATTAAGCCGTAACCATGCGTGCATCATTTCATGGGCGAGTATCGATCCAGTCAACAACCTTGGAGAATAAATGTAAACTGTCAGTAACATAGAACGGTAGGGCGGTATTATGTTACTCGACTAAAAACGAGCCAAATTCTGCCTAGGTAAAAGTCATTACGACAACAGAAATGTTGTTCGTTTGTTGAGAAAATGTCTTCTTCACGGGTTTTGCAAAATAATTGTTACGCTTAGTACAGTTTACTACATAAATGAAAGGAAGAATGACGGAAATGGGATAATGAGTTCATTAAACAGCTAAATCACGAAATGTGTTTATACTTTACGGATTAGCAGAATATGCCACAAGCAATATTTTGCTCGAACCAGCTAATCTAAAATGGCGAGAATTGACATCCAATTGATGTCCAATGCCAATATGCAATCAGCAAATAAGATGATATAATACAATGCATACCAACAAAGAACAATGGATAAACAGTTTGAAGTCACGTTTCCTAGAAACTTGATTAATAAACAACACAATAGGAATACATGCAAAATCTATCGGTAGTGTTATTTCTTTTGAGATACTTAGCTCTCTGTTGCCAACTGAACATTATTACACATCGACCACTTACAAAAATGTTAAAAACGTACAGGGGTGGTTCTAGGCATATGCAAGGTGTCAAATCGTATAGGGTCCCACAAATTAAGGGGCCTCAAATATTAGTTGACGACTTGACATTAGTTTATAGTACAATTGACTTAGTCTAATTACTTTTCTTAGGCCTCAAAATTATGAAAATATAAAATAAACAGAGCTTTGTGTGTATTTTTGCTCCTCGGCCAACGTAAAGCATTTCATAGGAATTCCATTCAAACAAAAAACCACCAAAGCTTACATTTAGAAATTTTTTGATGAGTTTGGACAAACTCTAGCAAGTATAGATTCAAATAAAAAGATTTCACGTGAAAAACGAAAGCCCGAGATTTACTATATGGACAACGTTTTTGTGACAAAGAGTTATGTACCTGGGAAGGCCATAAAGAATCAAAATAGCTGTGACTTCGCACCGACGGATCAGTCTATACGGCTCAGTTATCATGTCCATAATTTTGTGCCCTCCTCCAATCCTTGGCCTTCTCAGAATCTGGTATTTGGAGACTGATAAAAGTAAGAACAAAAGACAAATACTCATTATTATACATGCACGATGAAAACACTATCTCACCGTGCGCACAGTCTGTTCTTCCGAGAGGCAGAGTCCTCTTGTCTCGGGTAGGTGATAATGGCCCTAGTAGAAACGAGTAAAGATGAGAAAAAAAAGTTGGGAAAACTGTGTTGAACAAAAACAAACGGAAAAGAACGATGCGATCTTTACTTGTTTTTCTCCTTCCATAGCTTCATTGAGCGCTTGCCTCTCCACAAGGAGTAACGGTACTTGCTGCTCAACTTTCATGTTCAACCCTTCGTAAAATTCTTGAATTTCTAAATAAAGAGGCTGGCATTCGTTAGTATCCACAATCGCCGAGTCCAAGCACTCCAGACATAGCTTCCGACCGTCATCAAGTACCAAATAATTTGTATCTCGTGGCTACACAAATGGTTAAAATTTCAGGTTAGCGGTTACTTGGTGGTTGAGTAAGATATTCAAATTGAACTCCATATAATACTTGAAATTGGAATGGATGTTTGTCTCAGCTTACTTCCATTCTTTCACAACTACAACATCTCGGAGTCTTATCATACTCATGGGAAGGGCAGTACTTTTGCATCCAGAAAGGATGTGCCCGATATTCAATAAGTCCAGCTGCATTTGTCGGAATCTGATTGTACAGAAACAAAGAGGGATATGATGAGCTATTGAAAGACAATAACTACATAATGTAATTAAAATTTGCGGAGCTTGACTTTAAAATGAGAGACATGTGTTTGAAGTTCCCCTATTGTGCATGTCTATTGTGTCGAGCCATATCAATCATACGATACTTTTTTTACAAGTGTATTTTTTTCTCAATAGAAAAATTTCAAAATAAGTGCAATAATTCCTTTAAGTTTTGTTTGGGAACTATAATTTCTTTGCAAATGGTGATTTGGCCCAATTCCAATGATTGGAAAGTAAGGGAACCGGATTTTGGAATGGGCTTGATCATGTGTAATCATTGAAAACTAAGGTATGTTATATTTTACAAGTATTAATGAATCCATGAAAAAATAATTTCGTGATGACGATGGACTCTATGAAACATAATTCGCTAGTTAGTTTGTCTTTTAGATTCGCGATATGTTCAAAATGGTTCAAAAAATTCCTAAAATTTACCATAATTTGGTTTTTTCGATTAGCTCAAACTGGTTTAATCATTTATCAGTAAGAAAACAACGGCTTCAAGCCTTCAACTAGTGATTTTTAAGTATGCTACACGCAAATATAGGAATATAAGAGTGAACTTTAGTACTACACTTCCATAAGAAAAATAATCATATCGGATAGGAACTGATACGTACAAAGTTTTGGCAGACATCACACCTTGGATGGTGCTGCTCCTTGTAGCATAATTTATGAAATGGTCGGTTCCTTGACATGGAGAACTGATGCAGGAAAAACAGATGGATACATGACACGGTGAGTATCAGAAACCGAGTTATCATAAAACATAAGAGAGAGAGATGTTCAACGTATGCAATAAACATCTCGAAAGATATAAACTTAAAAAAAAAAATTCAAACCTCATAATCAGTAATCGGCTCATTGCATGAATGGCAACGGAAGCATTCTGGGTGCCAAAACCCTCCCATACAACTCAAATAGCGTCCATGACCAATTTCAGCACCACAACCAGAGCATGTCCTGCCCACAAAACATAATTCACCAGCCATTCAGGTTTACCACGGGTTCACAATGCCTTGGAAGAAAAAATGATACCAAAGTTCAACTTTCAGAATGCATTGCCATTCCACTAGATATGATCCCATTGTGATGAGAAACAAGTTATCCCTTGCAAGAAAATTCTCATAGGTATACTTTAAAATTAAAATTACAAGGAAGATTTGAATTTAATTTTCAATAACAACAAATTAACAAGGACTTTTTGATACAGGTTCAAGTCATTTCTGAATTTGCGGTGGTCCTCAATGAAATAAACCTATTTAGGGAGAAGTTTCATTGTGCACGTTGTGCTCTAATTATATTGTATTAGTGGAAGGAACTAAATATGGGATCGATGCTTGAAGATGTGGAGGCCAGGTGTTATAAAGTAAGACAAGTATACGGAATGTCATTTTGGCATTGAGGATCATAGCAAAGGTTTTGTAAAGCAAGAAACATAAGGAACTTCTATTAACAGAGTGTTTCAAGCGCCTTGGTTGAATTTTTAACAATGAGATATTGATGATTTTAGCCATAGGACTCAGAGAAACGGGACTCAAATGGAGAGTTGTGATCGCAATATTATGCCTCAAACAAGAAGTTGCGATCGAGCTATTCCATAAAGGTTAAAAGAAAATATATACTAGAGTTTCATTAGACTAGCACTACTATGTGTCCTATATTGAGAGTTCATTACTTCATTGGGGAAAGCTGAGTTATGTACTTATGTATGTTAAGATAGATCACCTATGGAAGACCAAATGAGAGAAATTTGTTTGCAAAGGTTTGGTTCTAGCAAATTGCAAAGAAGAACAAAAGTGCATGATTTAGAAAAGTGGAAGGTTGGACATTTAAGGAGGTTAGAAGAGGGAAAAGTAGGTTGAAGATGACCTAAATAACAGCTGCATGAGTGAAGAATGATAAGAAGAATGAAAGTGAAGGAGCATATAAAAATCGAATTGAAAGAATGAGGGAGCATATATGTAATTGATCATTGAAATTGATTTTCTTATTGGTAGATTAGTATTAGATAGTTCTGAATCAAGTAATAATAGTTCGTAGTGGCAATTTCCCACCTTGAATTGTTTTGCTTTATGCAGTCAACTTCATATTGTGGGGATTAAGGCTTTGGCATTGATATTGACGTGGACGTTAGTGCATGAAAAGGATCAATACACCAAAAACAGAGCACAAAAAACCAGCACTTGAGAAAGATATACATTTGTGTTACGAGGCATCTACAAGCAGTGATTAATGCTCCTATAAGCCACCAATTTAATAATAGCTGGATATAAAACAAGTCTGCATAACAAAACTCAGACAGATGAAGGCTGCTCATAAGGGGTAGTACTAATGGTTAGTGCGTGTAACAAGGAAAGTCCCGGAAAGTAAACGGGTTTGAATACAGGTACAGCTTTATGAGCAGGATGGTAATGTTGAGAAAGATTTAAACCAGACAGAAGCTTGAACATTATGACATAAACGCACATCCTGCTTTTCCTCGGTGCTACCACCAGCTTTATATCAATAGATTGTTTTTTGTCTGTCAATACAGCCAATCCAGCTGGAGTGATTTGAACAGATTTAGCAATTGCTCCAGATTTGTGCTATGGTTTCTCATAGACAATGTAAGGATGTAGAGGAACAAAACAATCAGACATGGACCCTACCCGAATGACATTCATGTCAAATATGTCACAGGGAAATTAGTCATAATGATAGGACACGGTTAGCTTCTTCGTAAGCTACTTTGCTCGTGCTTTTACTGGGTTTTATGTTTCAGTTTTAGTGCTAGTATGGCTCGAGAAGGCCATTACTAGAAGGTAAGCCCCTCCCATACTAGTTTGTATCAAAATTTGTTTAGGGTAATTATATTCCTCTTTTATTTATTAAAAAAAAAAACCATTTTGTACATAGCCACAAGCGCTATAACACACGGAATACCATTGGTGTTAGAATTAGCTCCTCTCACCGAGTAAATAAATTATTTACCCAATTCTAACTAAGCAAATCATATTTAGTTCTTCCTAGATCTATGCAGTAAACATGGTTTCCTACCAGAGCATAACCATGTACAGGACTACAGGAGATAATGCCTAATTTGCACATGAGCACAGTCAAGTATACTCAAGAAGTAGAGTTAAGTAAGAAAATCCAGACATATTTGAAAAATAATATTGTTCAATGGAAAAGAAAAATAACC
The DNA here is from genome assembly GCF_026212465.1 of Amaranthus tricolor. NCBI lineage: Eukaryota > Viridiplantae > Streptophyta > Magnoliopsida > Caryophyllales > Amaranthaceae > Amaranthus > Amaranthus tricolor. The sequence goes on along the minus strand of NC_080054.1, from coordinate 23,855,954 downwards.
AAAGTGAACCTTGATGCATGGAAAAGGGTTACAAGAACAATATTTTTGTGCAACTACTCGAACAAAGTTGAAAAATATTCAGATATAAGACCTGTATCCATAAGAAAAGAACGGATAAGGCTGCCACATATTTCCACGATCGATTGGAGGAGGGAAATGAGGAGTTGGTTGTGGAGGCAGTTGAGGAAGCGGTTGTACAGGAAGACGAGGAGGAGTTTCGGGTGGTGTCTGAGCTGGAGAATCCATGTTTAAACTTTCTTGAAGAGCCTTAGCGAGTAGTTCATCTTCCTCCAGCTGACTATCGTGATCTAAAAGACAAATCAAGAAATATATCGTAATCTTCAGATGATTAAAACTACAATGAAGTTATAACAAACACTATAAATCTTGTTTAAGCCCCTGAAGTATACATGGTTTTACAATCAAGCACAAATAGAGATTAAACAACAGTATTAAAACCTTTTTCAACTTATTGAATCTAATTAGTAATTAAATCATATTTATGCAACAAAACTACCATAGTTAGGAATATACAACTTACCAATCACATGTTTCCCTTTTTGATCTTTTTCCCGCTGCCTCTCCTCTTCCTCTGCAAGGGAAAGTGCAATTGCATGATCAATATCTTCATTATTCTCATAATCCGATAATTCACCCTGCATATAATTTCCCCCATAGAAAATGTTAAACCATTAGAAGACTCCTAAAATTACGACTGTC